>NC_056526.1:176570015-176677591 GCF_019175285.1 Sceloporus undulatus | reverse complement strand
GAAGAAACCAGATGAGTAATACAAAGACTTACTTTTTTAAATATTGTGTAATTTTTGAACATCATGATGATGAGGAGGAATGGATTAGTTTTACATTTCCCCCCAAGCTCTTTCTCTGGGGGCTATACCAAAAGAGGCAGGCAGGCAGGCAAAGATCATCTCAGGGTCTTAGTCCAGATGGGCTGACCCCTTCCCACAGAAGACCAATAGCACACATGGTCCTTTGGGAAAGATCTAAAGCCAGAAAGGAAAATGCCCTTAAAATTCTTATTTATATATGTATTTAGATGGGAATTTTCATGCAGCTTTTAAAAATGGTAATAGGACAGAACCCATGCGTAACAATGACATAGGCTGGAAATAAATGAATTTGTCCTTCCCTACTAATGTTTTAGAGTGCAAGAGCTTTGTGATTTCAAAAGTGTAAAAGATTAGGTCAGGACTTTCTTTTGCTACTTGAAAATTGCTTCAGAATCATTTGAAATATAGAAGCTTAGGGTCTTCCAATAAGTGTCCAAATCTGAAGGACAAACACTGTTACTTCCTTTCTAGATCCTATGGAAGCATGGTGGAATTTTTCAAAGACTTCCAAACTGTTTCATTCAGCTTATTATTTTCCACTAGGTGGCATGTTTGCATGCCTATAAGACATGACTGTGGTCTAGGGAAAAAATTTAAAATCCAGTCCATCTCCTCTCATAAAACTCAAACCCTTTTCAATTTCCAAGTCTCTTTTGCTCAGGCTGAGATATCATCCAACCAAGATTAAGGGGAAAATTTGATTCCAGTGCCAATTGGTATTTGAAATGTGCAAGGATTTGTTTCCTGGAACCTTTCCCTCTATGAGTCAGGCCAGGCTACAGTGTTAGGGTTAGATCAGATTGTAACTAAAAAAGAGCTCAGAGTACAATAGATTACCTAACCGCAGCACTCTAAGCAATTTATTGCTACAGAACTGAATTTGAAATGATGAGAAAGAAAGAACTCTGAAATATTTTTGCGGCTGAAGGACCTTTAGAGCAGCACACTGTTTCTGCTCACTCAATAGCAGACTGTAGCAAAATTATTCAGAACAAGAGTAGTAACATGAAAGTAAACACTAAATACATTGTGTTATTACTTGCACCAAAAATATCTCAAAGCAGGGAAAATCTCATCAGTCAAGGATGCCATTTCATGATTTCACCTTGCTTTGGTCCTTGAAATAAATAAATAAATAAATAATCTTTGAAACAAACAATAAATAATTTGGTGTGGATGCTTGAATCCTTAAAAATACTGGTTAGTTGGAATCCTCTGTCACAGTGTACATTATGTAACTTTAAATAGAATCATAGAATCATAGAATCACAGAATTGTAGAATTGGAAGAGACCACTAGGGCCATCCAGTCCAACCCCCTGCCATGCAGGAAATCCAAATCAAAGCATCCCTGACAGATGGCCATCCAGCCTCTGTTTAAAGACCTCCAAGGAAGGAGACTCTATCACCCTCCGAGGGAGTTTGTTCCACTGTCGAACAGCCCTTACTGTCAGGAAGTTCCTCCTAATGTTCAAGTGGAATCTTTTTTCCTGTAGCTTGCATCCATTGTTCCGGGTCCTGTTCTCTGGAGCAGCAGAAAACAAGCTTGCTCCCTCTTCAACATGACATCCCTTCAAATATTTAAACAGGGCTATCATATCACCTCTTAACCTTCTTTACTCCAGGCTAAACATCCCCAGCTCCCTAAGTCGTTACTCATAGGGCATGGTTTCCAGACCCTTCACCATTTTTGTCGCCCTCTTTTGGACACGCTCCAGTTTCTCAATGTCCTTTCTGAATTGTGGCGCCCAGAACTGGACACAATATTCTAGGTGGGGCCTGACCAAAGCAGAATACAGTGGCACTATTACTTCTCTTGATCTACACACTATACTTTTATTGATGCAGCCTAAAATTGCATTGGCCTTTTTAGCTGCCGCATCACACTGTTCACTCATGTTCAACTTGTGGTCTACTTGGACTCCTAGATCCCTTTCACACGTAGTTTCATTCAGCCAGGTGTCACCCATCCTATATCTGTGCATTTTATTTTTCCACCCTAAGTGCAATACCTTACATTTCTCCGTGTTGAATTTCATTTTGTTAGCTTTGGCCCAGCTTTCTAGTCTATTCATGTCATTTTGGATCTTGATCCTGTCCTCTGGGGTATTAGCTATTCCTCCTAATTTGGTGTCATCTGCAAATTTGATAAGTGTGCTCCCAATTCTGTCATCCAGGTCATTGATAAAGATGTTGAATAGCACTGGGCCCAGGACAGAGCCCTGTGCGACCCCACTGGTCACTTCTCTCCAGGATGAAAAGGAGCCATTGTTGAGCACCCTTTGGGTTCGGCCGGTCAACCAGTTACAAATCCATGTAACAATTACCTTGTCTAGTCCACATTTTACAAGCTTGTTTGCAAGAATGTCATGGGAAACCTTGTCAAAGGCCTTACTGAAACATATACTTAACTAATTAGCAGAGGGTTTAAGAAATCATGTTAGGGGATTCAAAAGATGTGTAATGAGGCACTGGCAAAAGTGTCACAATGCAGGTTGGTGCCCACTAGTCAGTGTCCTTACACATAATGGAACTGATGTGTAACATGGAGTTATGCATCCATTACTGATCTGTATTCACATACATTATGTGATCCTGGCACACTTTCTGCAATGACAATTGCCTCTCCTCCTAATTTACTTTACTGGGCATCAGTCTCACCAAGAGAAGGAAGTCTTTTCTTTTCTCCTGGTGATCAGCCAGTGAGTGGATAATGTTTCCATCCCCTTGCATCAGCAAGCAAGGCTGTGACTATCAGAAGCCGGACTCTTGTTGCATGTCTGTGTCACTGTCTCACTGGCTGGCAGGCGGGTGCTGGAAATGTCATTCACCCTTAGCTTTATTGCCAGCAGAATTAACCTCCTTTTCCTGGTGCATCTGATGTTCAGTAAAGTAGACTTGGTCTGTTTAGAGCTGGGAGACACTATGCAGAAACCTTTAGATTGGGAAATCTCATGTCCTAAGATTAGTTCTAGCCTAAATTCCACATATCTACCCCAGCTTTTTTCATCCCACTTTTCCACTGAAAAGTCTGAAACATTCCTTGACCAAAGTTCAGAGTGTAGAAAACTCACAGACACCCTCAACTAGCTAGGGAATAAAGAGGATGGCTGAATGATCTTGGGAGCTATACTGTATATATTCATGTATAAGTCTAGAAATGTTAGTCAAAAAATTGACCCAAAAAAACTGAGTCAACTTATCCATGAGTCAATGTAAGTATTGTACTTTAACTCTTATTAAAAAAAGGAACCATCCCTTGGTGAAAGGCAAGAGTATAATCTGTCCTGGAAGCACTGACTTTCCTCTGTTCTCTCACCCATCCAGCATTTAGTGTGAGCAGAAACAGTTATCACAGCTGGAAATTTGTACATTCTTTGGCATTGTTTTTCTTTGCTTCATCCTTTAGAACCTTTGTTACATCCACCTAAGTTTTACCCTCGACTTATACACGGGTCATATCAAAATCCATAATTTTCACTCCCAAACCTACCTCGACTTATACATGAGGTTGACTTATAGTAGACTATATATAGTAGTCCAAAAAGTAACATCTGAAGACTCTGCCAATAGGTTTTCCCTCCTTCTTAGCTTCCGATTTCATACAATTTTCATCCAATCCTAATCAAAATTCATTGAGGGAGGGTCAGTACCATACATAGTAGCATGGGGGATTATTTGCACATTCAGCTCAATGCACTTAGGTGCCTCACCCCCCCTCAATTTGGAACTTGGCACTGTAGAGCTTCCTCATTGTATAAATCTTTTAAGGCACCTTTTGCTAAATGTGTAAGATTTGCACCACATGTGCATCATGCACGGATGTTGCTTGACTGTGATGTCCAAAGCCATCTTGAGCAGACATCATTGATAAGAAATAAGCCTAGAAAGTTACAAGGATGTTGAAATCTCTGTTATAATTGTATGTCTTTCAGTTTAGCAACTGGAGAAGACATGTTTGAGTAGAAGCTTCAAGCGGATGTGAATATTTTGGAATCTGGTTTCAAGTTCTTCATGACATACATTTACATGGCCAGTTATTCATGGTCATCTGAATCTAGAGGCATAATTCAAGTCACATATAAATAAATATTTAATCTAGTTTGTCCTCAGAACACTTAACTCTCATGGATTCCCCTATTGCTATATGTGTCAGGAATGAAAATTCAAACAGAAACATCAATTGCAAATAATAGGAATTTTGCTTGATTCATTTGTAAAATTTAAGTTATCATTTCCCTTCCTAAGTTTTTAATGAGATTTTTTTTATTCAATAGGAAATAAGCATCACCTCTTTCCTATGATACCTGTCACAATCTTCTTGTTTCTCTTGGAACCAGCTGCATTCCTCTTTCTGTCTTTTGTAAAGGAAGAGATATGATCCCCTTTAATACCTGAGGCAAAGCAGAACCCTTCAGTTCACCTATGAAGGGCAGGAGCCATTCTTCCCATCTGTACCTACCAGGGCTGCATCCACACTGCATAAATAGTCCAGTTTGACACCACTTTAACTACAGTTGCTCAGTCCTATGAAAGTCTGGGTTCTGTAGTTTTGTGAGACATTTAGTCTTCTTTGTCAGAGAATTTTGGTGCTCCAAAAAACTACCATTCCCATAGCACTGAGGCAGTTAAAGTAAAGTGTTGAACTGGATTATTTCTGTAGTGTGGATGCAGCCCTGGTGGGCCTACTGGCTTTTTCTTGTTTTGTTTTTTGGCATACCAGAAGTGATGTAATGCCACTTCTGGACACCTTTTGGGCCAAATTTTGGACATATTTATTTCTTCAGGATGTTTTTAGGAGATTGGGGGTCTCTAGGAGTTGAAGAAAACAAATTGCCACATTTGCAGGCAGCTTTAGAGGATCTGATGGCTTTGGGGGAGCATTTGGAGGGGTTTATGAAGCTGCATTTAGGAGCCACAAGAACTGCATGCAGCCTGCTTGCCCACCCTGACTTAGGTCATTATTCAACAGAGTATTTACTGCATATACCCTACAAAATGGAAGCAAAGTCAAGACTAGAGTTGGTTGTATGTTGGAGGTGATTCAAAGCAAAGCACCTCTCGTGGACCCTGACAATGTGGTAGGACAGAGCAATACTGGACCATGTTGATCTCCCACTATGCCTCAGAGCAATGCATGTTTAGGTTAAATGCTAGATAGATCTATCTGCTACCAGAAAACTTGGTGGAACAGACTGTTTTTTGTTTTTTGAAAAAGGATGAGGAATAGGAAAGTGAACAATTTTCTATTCTGACAGGCTTTTATAAATTAACTGCAATTGGATTTTAATGGTATGCTGTCTTATTAACTTTTATCATCTGTCTTTTAATGATTTTAATGGTTTTAATTCTGTGGATTGTGTAACTGGATTTTAAAATAAGTTTTATATAATTTTATTGATGTGTTCTCATGCATTTTTATCTCAATCAGTTTTAAAATCTTAAAGCTGCCTTGAGTCCCATTACTGGGGAAATGGCAGGATATAAATGACTAAACAACAACAACAGCAACAATAAGTAGTAGTAGTAGTAGTAATAGTTTTGTACTAAAATATTATGACTTGTTGTTATACTTGAATGGGAGAAACCTCTTAATTTATCTATTTGTCTGTTTTATAAAACACTGGTTTCTAGTATTTACAAATTTTGATTCCACTTTGGGTTCTACAAAAATAAAATTATTTTCATCTGAAAAAATAAACAGTCTTAAAGGTGCTGCCACATTTCCCCCCCCCCCCGCCACTCCTTCCTTCTTCCTTTTTATGCTGCAAGTGATGTACATGTCTACTTTGAATATGGCTTCTTTGAAAACTATCAGTTTAGATTCTGTAATATATTGCCCTTTCCTGCATAAATCTGTTTAGGAATTAAGAGCAGCCTTTTGCTTTCAGTCCTCCTACTCTCTCACGTGAGGTGAATTTCTGTTGTGGAACCCTATTCGTATTACCTTCCTATTACCTAGGAAGATTACTTCTGGTGCTACCAGTTTTTTCTGGGAATCAAGTAAAACACATTTTATTTGTGCAGATCCCTTGATGCAATTTGGAGGTTTTATACTCTCGGGTTATGGTTCTGTTTCATATGGTTGCTTATTCCGAATTACAAAGTCCAGTCTTCTAAATCCATAAGCTACTCTGAGACCTTTTGCTGCAGAGAAGCTAATGAGTATTTCAAACAAATAAATAAAATAAATGCCTCCCAATATTTAATTTCAGCTGTACTCCTGAAGTCTTTATTTTCACTAGCTTTGACATGAGGCCATTCCGTAAAAAGCATTCACTTGTGGTCTTGCACAGGATGCAATCAATAGACTTCAAAAATAATCCCTCTGTGGCCTATTACTGATGTATCATCCTGTATCATGTCCATTCATCTGAGACAGACCCCCACTAACATTTGCTTTCCAAATCACCTTGCAGCTCCCAGTCAAGGACTCACCAAGCTTACAGGATCAAACACATGATAGTGACATCACTGGAATGGAAGTGCTGTCCGGGATATAGTGGAGGAACATGCCAGCCCAAAGGTATGGAAAATGATGGTTAAGCCTTTCAGAGGAACGATCTGATCCCTTTGCAAGAAGAGACAGCTTGTGTGTGTGTGTCAGGATGTGGGGGATCCATCGGTGGTAGATGGATATGGAAGGCCTTCCAAATAAATTGGGCAAACCTCAGGCTTACAAGATGTACTTTGCTTTAATTAGAACTCCTGAGGTCCAGTAACTGAAACCAGGTGCAAATGGTGGCGCAGGGAGGCAGATAGAGAAGGGAAGAACAAGAAACTTTTGAGCACATGTTAAACCCAGGAATGTATGTTCACCTTTCTCTGGTGGTGGGATTGTATGTTCCCGTAAAGAAAGAGGCTATGATGATTATAGCACTGCTGTTGGTAGGGTCTCCCACATCGGACAGATGAGTAGCAAAGTGTGTGTGTGAAACTAGCATAAGGTCTCTCATAGATAATAGCAGTGGTGCCATAGCTAATGTTTGTTAGTACTGCACAGTAGGAGCCACTGGTAAAACAAAACAAACAGCTTCATTTATATACCGCTTCATACTGTGTCTAGGTGGTTTACAACTGTAAGGTAATTACCCCCAACAAGCTGAGTACTCATTTTAGCGACCTCGGAAGGATGCAAGCCTGAGTCAAGCTTGAGCCCTTTTGCTGGTACTGAACTCATAACCTTATGGTTTGTGAGTGAGTGGCTGCAGTACAGGCATTTAACCACTGTGCCACCAGGACTCTTAAACACTGTTACCTAAAATACTGGGGTGCTAGGAGGGCACACATAAATTAATCTGCTTAGGGGAATTTTAATAGCTCAAACTTTAATAGCTCTCCTAGCTTGTGTTTTCTTCCTCATCAATAACTTTTATCATCTTCACCACACTCTGATGTTGTTTGGTTTTCATATATGAAATGTTGTGGGGTGGGGGTGGGGATAGGCAAAGAGACCTGAAGTAACAACTTGGATGTATGGACTGGAGGAGCCATGTGGACATTTCTTAAAATTGGACTGGCATTGTTTCAAAATAAAATATAAAGCTATTTCTTATGATAAACATGCCAAAAGGGGGGATAGGGACTACGCCTGAAGCACTTTGCTATTTGTCTTCTAGTGCACAGCCCCAAATGACTCATGTTAAGGACACCTCTGTACAAAGCATGAAGCCTCTGGCTTGAATCCTGACTGATCCTGAAAAATATTCTCTGATAAGTCAGTCACAGCAAGAGAATAAATCTGGTGAGGACCTCATCTTCAGCATAGTCAGCATACTGGTTAATTCAACCCTGACAGAGAAAACCATCCAGTTCAAGACATCATTTTATAAAGTAATTACTTAGAGATATTAAATCATGGCCTTCTGAATGCCTCTTGTTTAAAAATTAATTCACCTACAGCAGCTTGACCCGCCTGACTTTTAAAGGTATGCTGCCTCTGAATATATTCCAGCCAGAGGGCATCCATTTAGACACTCAATCCTATTCCCATTGAAGTCAAAGTAAATTTATAGCCTGAGTTTCATTTGGATTAAGATTGAGGCAGATGGCAAAATGCCACACCGGCGATTGTACCGACCTTGTGTAAAACATTGCTTCTTTGAGGCAGGGAGCCCTGTACTCTTACGATTGCCCTAGTGATCAAACACATGGCAAAGGCACTGTAGTTTAACAGGCTATATGACTTCTATCACTTGCTCCTAGCCTTACACACAAGTTCCCCTTGAAAAATAAGATATGGCATCCACATACATATTTTAAATGGATGAATATTACAAGAAATGCCATTAGCTGCGGTAGGGAACTCAATCACCGGCGGTAGGGAAGAGGCTGTGATTAAAAATTTATGTGGAGAAATGTAGAGAAGTCACGGCTGTTTGCATCCAAGAGCAGAAAGTCTTAATACTGGCAAGACTGGAATCCCCATGGATACAAGATTCCCTCTTATATCACAACTGAGAAGAGGGAGGTATTTTGGGTGAGCTAGAATGGCTCTGTTCATCCATGGAGCTTTTACATCCACAACCCCAGACATTAGGAATATGAAAGGTTCCCAAGGTTTATTATTACTGCTTTTTCAAAATATATACTATAAAAGTAAAAATGATGGGGGTCCATTTTCAGATCCTAAAACAGTAGTGATATCACATTACTTTCAGATTCAATTTCAGCCTACTTGGGACCATGGAGGGAAATGCTGGACTTTTAGGACAAAACCCAGAAAGTAACAAACCAACAAAAATAGAAATTGCTAATATAATAATAATAACAACAATAATTTTTATTTATATCCCACTTTTTGTGAAAACAATCAAAGTGGCCTACAACATTTAAAAACATTCTACATTCCATAGTATATATACCATATCCCCCTTAAAAAAGAATTAAACAGGTTAGAGTTAAAATTACAAAAAAATAAGCCATTAATATGTAATAAACAATAGACCACTTGGGGCTTAGAAAAATTGGTGTTTTTGATGTTAAACAGTACAGTGGCTTGAAATTTCTTTAAAAGGTGAGTTGAGAACTCCTATAGGCTTCCAGGAAATACCATTCACCCTTGAGGAGCTGACAAGGGACATTCTGGGCCATTTGGAGGAGTCATTTTTGTTGTATGCCTTCAGGTCATTTCTGACATTTGGACACCCTAAGACCTTATCATGTGGTTTTCTTGGCAAGATTTGTTCAGAGGAGGTTTGCCATTGCATTCCCTGAAGCTGAGAGAGTATGATTTGCCACAGATCACCCAGTGGGTTTCATGGCTAAGCTGAGAACTAAACCCTGGTTTCCAGAGTAGTAGTCTAACACTCAAAGCACTATGCCATGCTGGCTCTCTTTGGAGAAGTTAAGGGTGATAAAATATATGTGGCAGTACATGTGGTCCCAGAGCTACCGGTTGCCTATCCATCCTACGAATCATACCACATATGGTTGGGAAAGCTAGACAGTGAAGAAAGCTGATAGGAAGAGAATGAACTCATTTAAAATGTAGTACTGGAGGACAATGCTGTGGATACCATGAATGGTCCAAAAGACAGATAAATGGGTTTGAAAGCAAATCATGTCTGCACTTTCATTAGAAGTCAAGATGACTAAATTGAGGCTATCATACTTTTGGCATACCACGAGAAGACATGATTCCTTAGAAAAGACAATAATGGTGGTAAAGTGGAAGGCAGCAGAAAAAGGGGAAGACTATAACACAGGTGGATTGACTCAATAAAGGCAGCCACAGCTTTGAGTCTGTAAGTCTTTCACTGGGCTGTTAATAACAAAGAGCCTGTGCAGACTGGTGTGGGGATTGCATGGGGGCATGGTGTGCACATGCCAGCCACCCCCACACTGCCCCCATGCTGGCATCATGCTGTGTGTCCAACCACACAGTGTGGGGCATCACAGTGCTACATTGGTGCTGAACAAAAGGAGTGCCGAAAAGCTACCTTTGTAGTGGCTAGGGTGCTCTTTTCACAGCATGAAAAGAGTCGCTTTTTGCAGCTTCTTTTTTTTGTGCCATGGAAAGGCCAGATTGGGGCTGCGGCATGTGGTTGCCATGGCCCTAATCTGGCAAGGAAAAGGGCGGCACAGAGCCACCCCTTAGATGGTCTGTTGAGCCCCAAAGTTTTCTGGAGGTCTCTCATTCATATGATTGCTCTAAGTCAAAGCTAACTTGATAGCAATTAACAACATCCTTCACCATAGCATCACTGTACTTGCTGCCAAAATTCAGTAATGGAATTGCAATGGAGAAAGAGTATAGTCTCAAAGGTTGTCACAAAATTGCCGGTCCTTTTTTAAAATCTTAACGTGCTGGAGGTTTAACTTAGGATCTTCTTCATGTAAAACATGGGCACCACCATGTCCATCCCAGACAAACACAAAAGCACAAAAGCAACAAACATGAGTTTATGATCCATGCTCATCATGGAGCTGTGAAAGGCTACAACTCTCTGTTGAGTGGCTTGTCTCTGAATTTTGAGTGACATGGCCCACATTTAATTACTGAACATAATTCCTGCAAAGAAATATAAAATGCTACAATGGAGCTGAAAGGAAGATTGGGGGTTATACAAACTGTAGCATATCTCAAAGTAAAGCAGCTAGTTGATTTAATAAGGAGGGTGTTGCATGTGATTGACTGTTTGGAGGGGGAAATGCCATCACACTGGCAGCCAATATATTTGGGAACAAAAGAATAGTAAGTGAAAGGATAAAAGGACATCCATCAGGTGGTCCCTTATCACAGGAAAGTAACTGATCCCTCCCCTCCCATCATAGATGATATCGTCACACTGCCACCTGATAAATCCTATGTAATTAATTGGGATGAATGCAGGTATTTAACTCCTGTTGACAGTTACAGCCATATGAAGATAACAGCAACCACTGAGAATGTGAACAGAGATTTCAGCTTATATTGCAGCCTTGGTTGCTGCTAGGATAAGCTGTAAGGACAGCTAGATCTCACATCCCCATGTGGAGTACTTAATTGTTGCTTTCTATAATTATAGCATGTAGAATTTATTTGTGCCATCTTTCAGTACAACCTCTTGTTCATCATGGCTTTTGATATGGTTTGAAAAGTGCCATCCCATCTGTCAGAAGGAAGGATGTATGACCTAGATCAGAAATGTGCAAATGGTCTCCCCTCTTTCTGCTACCTTTGCAGCATTTCACTCCTCCCAGGCCATTCTTTTTCTCATCAAAATAAAAAGTGAATTACTTCCCTTTGAAGGAGGGACAATTCTCCCTTTGAAAAGTCTGTAGACCCTTCCCACTGTTTAACATTTAAAAAAAAAATCCCCACTTCCCCCCCTCAAAACTAAACATTTTTGGTTCCTTTCCAAAATTCTATTCAGCAAGATGGACTAAATGCAAACCATCTATTCAAGTAAGGCGTCATCTATATTTTGAAATTAATGCAGCTTGACACTGCTTTAACTGGCATGGCTCAATGTTATGGATTTATGGGATTTATAGTTTCATGAGATATTTAGCCTTCTTTGACAGAGAGTTCTGGTACCACAACAAACTACAAATCCCAGGATTCCATAGGATGGTGCCATGACAATTAAAGAGGTGTCAAACTGCATTAATTCTGTATTGTGGCAGCAGCCTAAGGATATTATCACATGGGGATAAGAAATGGAAGAAAAGTGCTATGCTTTCATCATGTTTGCATGATTGCAGGAAGATTTTCACATGATGTCATGCACATACCGTACTTCTCCCATCATCGAAGCATTGTGCGAGTGCAACTTCTCATTAATGATAAAAAAGCGTTAATGGCTTGCTAATATAGCTTCATTAGCGCTATTGTGAAAGTGTGAAAGGTAATCACATTTCAATAGTGCCATTGAGAATCCATCATTAATCCTTCCAGAAATAAATTGAATCCCTCAGTCTCCCAGTGTGTTGTTCAGCAGAATCACTTCCTGAATCACACTTGTGAGTCAAAGCAGTGAGAGATTACCTGTTTTTTCTCTCTAATCACAACCCCTTCTTTTGTAAAAGTGCTATTTTACCACTCATGAATAGTTTATGACCTGTTATTGCGACACCGTGTGAAAGTAAGTGTTGCAATTTTGCCATTGCTAAATAATGTCCAAATAGTGTTATTAAAGTGTAAATATCCCTCGTGTGATAATCTCCTAAATCTTTGGTGAGAGATGGAGACAAGTTGGTGTCTATTTCTCCGTGCCAAGCTGTGCAAAAGATGCTAGATGATGTAGCCATTGTGCCTCTGCCCCTTCTCCCAGCTCTGCTTCCTTCACTTGGCTGCCTGTTTCTCCCTTTATTAGCCTCCTTTTGCCTTTGATTGTTCAAACTTTGGTGTACGTATACTGGAGAAACTTCACATTCTATCAGAGTCCAATAGGATTTTGACCAGAGAGAATGCAAATCCAGGTTGTGTTGAGAGCAATCTAATGCTAAGTCCACGTTTACTCTGAATGCACAAAGGCAAACTATTGACTGAATCAAAGCATTGTATATCATATGCTGTACTGCTTGATCCTTCAGGATACAGAGACTAGATTTTAGAACCATGCTCAGATATTAGACTGTCTTCTCTATACAAAATAGCTTTAGGAGTTAAAAATCATGTCAACTAAGCAACAAACCTCAGCTCCTGCCTTTCTTTCTTCTTGGCAACCCCTGTGACCCTGGAGGCATTTATCTGCAAATAGCAGCAAGCCCAGTGGATCTGTGGAAACTAAGATAAGAAGGGGGGAAATAGACAGTTAAACTATTTTCCTTAATCCCTTTGTACCTAAAGAAAGGTTTTTCATTTAAATTCAGTTTAAGGTCATAACTGTGATTCACACTGTTTCCCCTCTCCTTAGTCTCTTTCCAACCCCCCAATAAGCTGCTTGACTAGACTTTTATATTTAGTCATATTGAAATGTGTTGCTATGTATGCCAGGCCTTCAAACCTTCCTTCATGATCCACCAACCTAAATGCATCTCACCCACCAAATAAAGTGACTCCCTAGTGGCTTGGGAAACATTCTCTTTCTACTGTTGCCATGAGACTACAAACAAGGAGAGATTACCTGGCTCCTGGCAAAACAGATATGGTGGCCAGTGTTGGCCTTGGGATGTCACAACTTGTGCAGAATTATTAATAAACAATTACATTTCTAAGAGAGAGAGAGAGAGAGAGAGAAGACATAGTAACATCTTCAATGGATTCTGCTGGTAGACCTCCTGATTTGGGTATCTCATGATATGTTCACAGCATGATTCTGCTCATAGTGGCTATTTCTGTTTTTTTCTTTTTCCTTGCATCTAGGGAGATTGCTTTCTTTCTGTTACACATGAGTTTTTTGATTTTCTGGCACCAGCCTTATACATTACTGAAATGCAAACTTTTTTGTGTGGCTGAAACTGATGTAACAATATTTTGGCCTTTGGACAGCAGCTTTTTCAGCATATTCTGGTATGAGGTGAGGCAGCAATAGCCGATGGAGTGGTCGTAATCCACCTACCATCCCAATTTGGCAATTGTCACAATAAACCCTCTCACAGCCCACTTTTTCATATGTTTTGAAAATGTTCCAGTTTTTCTCTCCTCCTCCCACTTCCCCCTTTGTCCTCAGCTTACTTCAATGACTGCAAAGTAAGTTTAAAGTGTAAAAGCAGTTTAGATGCAATTAACTCATCAGATAAAGAGGAGGGGTGGAATCTTGCCCTTCCTAGAAGGCTCTCATAAGGCAAACTGCCGCAGCCCATCCTAGGTTCAGTGTTCTTCCTCATTAATAACTTTTGCCATCTTGACCACACTCTGATGTTGCTTGGCTATGTGCATCCGTTTTCAACTGTGAAATGTTGAAGGGCATATTTCAATGTGTTCTATATGCAAACTTTCCCAGGTTTGCTCCCTCATAGTGCTGAATAGGGCTGAGAAAGACCCCTGTTTGAAAACTCAGACAATTACTCTGTGTAGATAAAGGTCAGGGGAAGGAGAAGGACCTTGGACCGGAAGCCTAAAGAAGCAGAGTCCTCAGAGTGTAAAAAGTGTCATCTGCCTTTTGGTGGATAAGAGCTGTGACATTTGCCTGCATCAGTTTAAAATACAGAAAAGTTGGTGTGTTGTGGGTGTGGCTAAGTGAAAGAAAAGCCCCCAAATGCTCAAATTTTTATTTTTTTTAAATAAATATTCTTTAAAAACATCACATCTTGCCAAATTTTCACTTTAACCACATGAAACTATGAAAATAAATTTAGGGTGTGTGTATGATATTGTAATTTAAAGGTATATTTTTTATTTTTAATAGTTGTTTATGTCACAACATTCAGTGATATATAGGAATTATGATTTATGAATAACAATACAAAACACATTACTAAGGATCCTGTATGGTGTATTATGGGAGGAGGTCAATGGTGTATGTGTGTAACACCATGAGTTATTGGGTGATGCAAACCCTAGTGATGCCTTCCAGGCCATGATGGGGGGGGGGGCGTGTCAGAAGGGATTTCCCCCACTACAAATGGTTCCCCAACCTGAATGTGATGTTAGGTGGATGAATGGGCTGACTCAATATGATGCAGCTTCATGCTCATTTTGCTTCAGCTTGAACTATGCTGCCAGGAGGCTACTGGCTGAATTATAGGTCTAATTGTTTTGCCTGCATTCAGTGCTGGCTTGTATATAAAGAGCAGCGTGAGGGAGGCTTTGGCTTAAGAACCATGCCTTTTCCTACCTTGTACAACAAATCCCAAGTAACCTTGTGAGAACACCCACATGCACGATAGTTGCTTGTCAATTTGGAATGCTTTATTTGAAATGATATTTTATTTACCTGCAAGCTGTGCAAGGATCATATTTTCTGTGCAGAAAAAGCCTGAGTCTTAAGTGTCAAACCACCCACCTTTTTCTTGAGGAGTGAAAATTAACAAATATTCTTTTCATTCCAGTCTAAGAGGACTTGTGCAATCCCCCTCCCTTAGGGAATGTAACAAAATATAATATTGCAAGACACCCTTTTTTAAGGCACTTGTTTTCATCAAAAGATGCAATAGACATTACACAAGTTTTCAAATGCCAAAGGCAAAGTAATAAAAAAAATCTTAGGTCTTGGCTTTTTGGCCCAAAAGGCGTGTCACCTCTCCTTCTTGCACATTTGTTTGGATGACACATGGCCCAAACCCTGATTCATGTGTGAACAGTTCAGATTATGTCTGGCACAATCAATTGTGGTATAATACCTTTAAAAGAAATGTTAAAAGCTTACCTCTTACTTGGGATCTTCTGGGAAGATCTGGATTGCTTCATTCCCAGACTAGGGTGGCTGCCTGCATGGGTGTCCCACTGAACTGTCTAGCACACCCATTACTGCTATGGGTCCCTTGCTTTGAGTTCAGAAGCAAGCAACCTGCAGTGACAGTGGATGTACCAGGCAGTTCCGTGGGACACCCATGTAGATAGTCACCCCAACATGAGAACAGATGGCAGCTAATGAGGGGAGGTAGGACAGCTCTGTGGTGACTGCCCCCAGAATATCCTGGCCCATGCAGACAGGGTGTTAAAGTAGGGGGGGAAATGACAGTGTCAGTGTCATGGGCCTGCTTCTTGTTTAAGCTGTTTGCTAAAAATGGTCTTTAAGATGATCTTCAGGGAAGACTGATACAGGTAGAGGCCCTCCCTTTTCTTGACTATGCAGGCATGGAGGGCAAAGGTAGCAAAAGCCAGGTAATAAAATGTTAATCTCAGCTGCACTAAAATAACGCCCCTTAAGATTTAGGCTCTCTCTATCCCGTGTGAGACTGTGAGACCCCCTTTTCATCTGGAGTATAGTGAGAATGACAGCCAGGTCACAATTCATGAGCACCCTCTCTTGAAGCCTGATGGGGTAAAACAAGATGTAGGGAGAAGAGCTTGGACCCTTTCCCCATCATAGAATTACAGCACTATGCTTCCACTTTAACTGCCATGGCAACATCCTATGGAATTGCAGGATTTGCAATTGAGGGAGAGGCATAGGATTATCCACCAGAGAGCTGTAGTGCAGCACCAAACTATGAAGCCCAGGGTTCCATAGTATGCAGTATGGCAGTTAAAGAGGAATCATAATGCTATAATTGTGTAGTGTGAATGGGCTGCTAGTTTTAGTCAAGAATTGCATAATTTTTTATTTTGATGGATGGGTTGCGGGAAGACCCTCCAAGACTGCACAAACAGCTCCTGTGGACAACATGCAGTGTGTGTGCTGGCACAGTTCCTAAGCCCCTATATATATGTGTGTGTGTGTTAAGATAGAAGCATTCTGAATATTTAGCAAGCAGTATAGAAATACTCATTACTATATCTTGGTTTTCTCACACCCTTTGTAGTGAGCTATAATAGTGTACAAAAGTGCAATGAAACTGTATGGGAAGCCATTTTTATAAAACAGAAAACACACTCCAAATGGCAATTTACTGCAGAATTCCTGCTGCTCACACTCACTGGAAAGTGCTTCTCTTAAGAGACCTGTTCAGAGTATTCTCAAGTATCTGGAGTGCAATTTTGTTCCTTCGTTATTAAAAATGATATGGTTCTCTTGAATGTCCCTTGGGTAACCTCTCAATATAGATTTAATTATTCCTCATTCTTATATGGAGTACAGTGTGATATTATTACTGATGGGCAAACTCCCCCTCCCTGGCCTGATTCAGAATGGGCTTGACAAAAATGATAGATTTTTGAGATTGCTGTGTAAAATATCTAACATATTAATCACTTTGGCTTGATTTTTATTCTGATTTCAGCCCATCATTGTAGTGTTTGCTTCCTACTGTCTTTCAGAATAGAGGAAGGTATTCATTGTATCAGATCATGCATTGTAACTAGTCTTCCTCTAAGGTCAGCAAGGAGACATAAACAGGATGTTTTCAACCCATTTTTAGTGTGTAACAAGGTAGACACTCAACAGGAACATAAGAGCTTGGAAATATTATACAAAGAGACTTAATTCTTATAATCATTCTCTATCTGGATTCCTCTGCTCACAAAGGAGAGGGAGTTGCCATTGGAATCTAACCCTGCCTATTTAAGAGACAGTCACATTCTGAATGATATCACTGGGGATTTATTAACAGTTCCAATGGTTTATATTCTCAACAGGTTTTAATTCTTAGATCTAAAACACACTGCAGAAATAATCCAATTTGAGATCTCTTTAACTGCTCTGACTCAATGCTAGGGGATTCTGGGAACTGTACTTATCTACTAGTATTTATTTATATTCTGCTTTTTCGCAAAGGAATCAAGATTACAACAATATAAAATTATAGCATCATACAATATAAAAAATACACATTTTAAACCCCCCAAACCCCAACCCACTCCCCCAAAAAACCTTATCAACCCATAAAAAGGATTAAACAGCAAGAAATAGATTTAAAACATTCCAGTGCGAATATACTAAAATTGTGGGCAGATTGGGGCATGAAATGTGTCTTCCTCTAAAGGGGTGGGAGGATGGGGATAGGGTGTCATTCAGATTGCAATGTTGTATCGATAGGATGAGAAGGCAGTCTAATGGATCTACCCTAGTCTGGGAAGGCCTGCTGGAAGAGATCCGTCTTAATACCCTTTCAAAGACTTCCACGGTGGTGATATGATGGATCTCATCCCGCAGTCATTCCGAGCCTAGGAGCAGCTAATGAGAAGGTTCCTCTGGTCACCACTGAAAGTCTGGTCTTCTTAAGTTGTATAATGGTTCTTCCCAGAGGACTGAAGTGTGAGGGGAGGATTATATGGACTAGGCACTCCCGCAAGTGGTCAGGACTCAAGCCAGGTAGGGCTTTAAAGGTTAATACGAAACACTTGTACCTTGCTGTAGTTTTTGAGACATTTAACCTTCTCTGACAGAGAGCTCTGGGTCAAATAAACTACAGTCTCCCGGATTCCTTAGCACTGAGCTGGCAGTTAAAGTGGTCTCAAACTGGAGATTTCTGCAGTGCATCCTCTGTGATATCACATGACTGTCTCTTAAATAGGCAGGCTTAGATTCCAATGGCAACTCCCTCTCCATTGTGAGCAGAGGATACAGATAGAGAATGTTATCAAAATTTAGTCTCTTTGTGTAATATTTCCAGCTCTTATGTTCCTGTTGAGTGTCTGCTTTGTTTATATACTAAAATGGGTTGAAAACATCCTGTTTATGTCTCCTTGTGCGACCTTAATTATTTCTGCAGGGCATTTTGTACCACTGATGGTTTAATTACATTTTTAGCTTTTGTATGTCGAGAATTTTGCTTTAATCATTTAAGCTACCTTGAGCTGAACTGGGGAAAAGGCAGAATTAATAGATAATTCATAACTACTGCTACTTCTTGGGCCTCCATTGACTTTCCCTGCTCCCAGTGCTGGGGCCTTCTGCTCTCCCCATTCCCCTTCTGTTGCATTAACAAAGCAAGGGGACCAGGTAATAGAAGTACTTGTGAAGCATTGGCCTCGAGTGTATGGCTGACACTGTCAGGTATAATGCAATAGCAATAGCAGTTACTGCTTTATAGTGCAATCACTCTCTAAGTGGTTTACTTTCGACTTCACATTGGTTTCTACGGGTGTTAGCCAACTGGCCCTAACAAGCTGATACACATTTTACTGACCTACAAAAGGATGGGAAAGCTGAATCAACCTGAACCATGCATGCAGGATTGAACTTTCATCTGTGAAATGTTGGACGGTATGGGATTCATACCCTCCAACATTTCACGGATGAAAACGGGGACACATGTGGCCAGCAATTTCAGTGTGCAGTCAAGATGGCCAAAAATAAATAAATATATTAATGAGGAAGAACAGGCAAGCTAGGAGAGGCTGTAGCAGTTTGTTTATTGCCTCCGCTGACTGAGGAAGGTGAACTTTATCCCTTCTCCCATGAACCCCCCCCCAGCTAACTTAATTAGATACAAACCACTTTTTCATTTTGAAAGCCCTTTGCAAGTGGGACAAAGGGCAAAAGTGGGGGAGGAGAGTAGAGAGAATCTTGGACGTTTTGAAAGCAGCTGAAAAAGTGGACGGGAATACAGTACTGGTATTGTTCCTGCTAAATTGGACAGGATTGCACCACCATTCATGATGCTCCAATCCACCATGGTTAACCTACCAATACAGAGGGCTGACTGCAATAGACTGTCACATCTGGGTTTCCTTTTTTGTGTTTATTTGGAGAAGTGAAAAACATATCCTGACTGCTGTGCCATCTAAGCTTTCCATGATAGTGCAATCTTTTTGGTTTTCTAGACTGATAGCACACATCTCCACAATGGCAGTTTTCAATTGATTGAAGTATAATTGTCATGGCTCTATCCTATGGACTTTTGGATTATAGCTTCATGAGCTATTTTGAATTCTTAGTATCTCACCAAACAGGAAACCCCAGATTCCACAAGATTTAGCCATGGCAGTTTCTGTGCCAAGGTCGGCCAATATAACACCTGTGTTAAAAATCTTCACTGGCTGCTGATTAGCTTCTGGGCACATACTAAGTGTTGGTTATTACCTTTAACGCCCTTCATGCTTGGGCCCGAGTTACTTGAGGGAACGCCTCTCCCTACACAATCCGCCCCGCACTCTCAGAACATCGCGGAAGAATTTATGAGAATACTATAAGCCCAAGTCAACTTCCTATGATCCTTTACCGACTCAGCCCCCAAACTTGGAATGGCCTACCGGAGAGTCTGTCTTATCACCACCTTAGTACCTTTAAGAAGGCACTTAAGACGGATCTCTTCCTGGGGCTTATCCATCTGACTCTTAAAGGAGATCTTTAAGATAAATGCTCACTTCTGGTTTGATGTATGTTTTCTAAATGTTTTAGATGTTCTAAACGTTTTAGCTACTTTATTGATTAATAATGTCAGTGTTTATGATTGTATTTATAATCGTTACTGTGCTAATTTGTGTTATATCCTGCCTCGTCAGCAGGGAGAGGTGGGAAATATAAATAATAAATAATAAATAATAATAATAATAATAATAATAACCATCTGTAGTGTGAAGGGTATCCAAGACAAAACATAGACTCTCTTAAATGCAAACCTATCCCTCTCACTCTTCCACCTCCGAATCTCAGCAATATTTTCCAAATGTGCTGCAGATTTTCAATGTGTTGCTAAATATCGTTTTGAGCATCATGAAAGGGCAAACTTGAAATCCAGCACTAAACCTTGCAGAACATTCCTAGCATTCTTAATACAAGCTCCATTACCTGGATTACCATTTCCCATGATCATGGAGCTGAGCAATGGGCCTGATATCATTATTATGCTGGGCTTGCTTGATGCCTTCTTTAAGCTTCCACTTCAGCATTAATCTTGTAGCTCTCCAAGTGTTCTTAATGATAAGGGAGGGTGAACCTTGCATTAGTGCAAGCTTCTGCAAATCGCCATCAATTGCGCACCTGAGGAGACAATTATATCCTCTCTGGTTAAGAATTAAAGCCATTTGCTATCCCTGCCCCAATATGGTGGCATAGATGTGGTCCAGATGGGCAGAGGCAGCTAGCTCAGAAAATCTCCACAAATAATTAGGATTTGGCAGAGTAGAGGTGAAGAGGGCTCTGAAGGGCACGGGCAATGATATTGCTGACATTGGGTGAATGTCATGCTGAATGTTTCTCATCATTCTTATTCTTTCTCCCCATTTAGCTCAACAGGATCAATTGCTTACTCAGAGCAACCAAGTGGAGAGCAAACACAGCTGTCAATGGCAGGACACTAGGAAACCAACAACATCACAAGAACAGCAGGATCCCAGCGACCCAGGTCAGCGCTTGTAATTACTATGGTCCCTAACACAATAATTGTCAACACTATTTTAAATCCAGAACAAAAGAAATCCCCCCCACCCCCCCCCCCCACCCCTGACATGTGTTAAAAAGCACAGGAGTCTCTTGCATCTTGTTTCCTTTTGGAGGATCGAAAGATTAGGGGGTAAGCAGGTATTGAAGAAAAGAAAGTGAGTTTACATTAGCAGTACCGTGCTGGATGGAAAAATTCACGGGGACAAGGGGGGAAACAGTTATAACAAATACAGTGGCCTTCTTGGAAACAACAAAAAGTTCAGGAGGCAGATATATACAGAGCAAGTTCAATCATTAGACTACCCAATTGTATTTTAGCAAACACTTTCATGGATTATAGCTCCTTGTTCATATTCAAGTAGCAGGTCCCAAAGACTTGTTTTGAAATAAATGGTTACTCTTAAAGAAACAGAGAGCCAGTGTGGTGTCTTGTGTGTTTGACTCGGCACTGGGACCAGGATTCAAATCCCTGCTCAGCGATGGAAACTGCTGGGCACATCACACTCTCTCAGCCTCAGAAAAGGGAAGGGCAAGCCCCACTGAACAAATCTTGCCAAGAAAATTCCATGGTAGGTTTGCTTAGGGTTGCCATAAGTTGAAAACAACTTGGAGGTAGACACAGCAGCAGCAGCAGTGACAAGATGAAAGAAGACTCCTTTAATGCTTTGATCTGAAATAGACTTTACATGACTATTTCTCTGAAAAATTTTGGGGGAGGGGCATAGGAATCCGTTGGGGTAGGTTAAGCTGTTATTGCTGCCTGATATTAATGTGTTGATTCCTTTCAGTTTTTACTCTACAGAGGTAATGACGGCAGCATGCTTTGCTATGGCAAATGGTGTGGCAACCAAAATAGTCAAATACCACATAGAGAATCATCACACTGCAGAATTATCCTGTTTGACACCACACTTAACTGCCATGGCTCGTGCTATGGATTCTGGGAATGGTAGCTGGTTATGGCAGCAGACCAAAAGCTCTGGTGCACTATTTTGATCATACGTCATGTTGCTCAGTGACATATCTCACAAATTCTTATTTTCATCTGTGAAATGTTGGGTATGTTTCTAGTACCAAGTGGTTTCAAAAGGTGACGACATGGATTAGAAATACCAGTTAAGAATCTGGTCTAAGGAGTGTTTAGAGATAAACTGGAAAGTTCCTGTCCATATATATCATCCAAGGAATCTTTCGAAAAACAAAACATGGCTTCAAGCAGTGAATGGCATTTCTCAGGAGAGAGGGCACATGGTCTGCACACGCTTGCCTTATTCTCCAAAAACATCAGGCTAATGCAGACTGACCTGGTGTTCCCTGATTTTTGAATTACAAATCACATAAGCTATAGGCAGCATCATGAACTGCAAGTGATAATGGAGGTGGGAGATGAGATAGTAATTCAAAACATGTGGAGAACATGAGGTTGGAGGGGGCTGGCATGAAATATTGCTGATGCAGTGCCATGGGTGACCTGCCCCTGGCTAGCAACAGTGAACTTCCTCCCGCATTTTCAAATTAGGTCAGCAGTTATGAGCATATTTGAAAATGCTCTTACACAAGAAGATGACTTCTTTTTTCCCTAGAGTTCTAATTGGAGATCATAATATTAGCTCCAGGATAGACAATCTGTTGCCTTCCAGATGTTTTGGCTTCAGCTCCAGCTACCTGTGAGAGATGCCATCCAAAAATCAGATAACATACCTGTGTGGAACTGGATCTTGTCACATACCTGTACCATTTTAAACATGCCCTCACTGTTTATCAGCTGGGAAATAGACCCTAGGAAAATTCTTATTTCAATCAAGTAAGCAGCTTCAGTCTATTGAACATCCTAATGTGGGGCTGGAGTTAGGGAGGAAGCCCTTCATTTAGTGGGCATGGAGAGTTGATGCCACTTAATTTTCCTGAAGCAGAATTTGGAGGAGATTCTGAGGCGCTTGCTTTAAAAAAGCATATGAGGAATTCTGAACACAAGTTTGATAAAGCTCACAGGTATGGACAGCTGGACTACTATATCTCTATGGAAGAACAATTTATTTATTTCTGCATTTGTTACATTGAGAGATGGCTTATTTTTGCATGACCTACTCCTATTGCACGGCTAAACCAATTGTTAAAGCCTATCTGTAGGAATATAATGAATGTATTTAAACAGTAAAATTGAATCCTCCATAGGAAACCAGCTAGATGGAGAAGGCTCCACTTATGCTCATTAAATTTCTGTTAACTATTCAATATACTATCCTAGAATTATAACTAACACCATAAGAAATATGGATTATTCACAATTATTTGCTGCTGGGCTTGTATGGATGTACTCTAACTAAAGACACATGACAAAAATCAAAATGGTCTTTTCTTATTAATGCAGGAAGTTTTCACTCCACGTCTGGCAATTGCTCATAGATGTTTTTGGCACTTTTGCTTTTCATTTTGTGATTAATCAGTCTCTTTCTTTATCTCATTTTGTTCCTTTCTTTTTCTCCTTACCGCGGTTGCCACAAAAAATGAATGATGAACAGTTAGCAGCCAGGAGATGAAACTGACTTTACTACAGAAGAAGGTTGACAACATTTCGGTGTCATGAGCGCTGTGTGAGCAAGACACTCTCCTCTCTGGAAGGCAACAAAATCAAGAAGTAAGGGCAGAGACTTCCAGGCTTTCTAAAGGTAAAAGAAGACAATTAATGCAATCACTCACCCAGTTAAAAGTGCCAGGGGAAAAAAATATACACAAACGAGAGAATGGAAAACACGAGAAATTATCAGAAATGGAGTTAGACTGTCCTGCTCCATTATTATACATTCTGTAAAGAAGTTATACTTTGCATTTGTTGTTATTTTTTTTAAAAAGAAAAAAAATAATAGTCCCGATCTTGTTGATATCTTCTGTATGTTTATATTTGTGGGTTGCAGTTTTTTGTCTGATGAATGTTGCATCCAGTTCTAGATCATAAAGCTGGAAGGGGATATAGGGCATCTATGCAAGCCCCCTGTCATGCAGGAATACACAGCTAAAGCACTCCACCAGCCTCTAAAGCAATCTGTTCTACAGTTTTTTGTCAATTCTTGCAGTCAAGATGTTCCTAATGTTTGGGGTGGATCTCTGTTCTTATAGTTGAATCTATTGTTTTTGTTTGTCTCTGGAGCAGCAGAAAAACAGCTCACTCCATCTTCTATGTGACTTTGCTTCAGATATTTTAAAAGGGCTGTCATAACACTTCCAGACTTCTCTTCTTCAAGCTACACATACCCAGCTCTCTAAGCCATTCCTTGTAGGTCTTAGTTTCCAGCCCTCTTAAATCTTGTTTGCCCTCTTGACAATGAACTGTAATGCCCAGAATTAGACACGTTTATCACCCTATACTCTTAAAGTGCTCTTTCCACTTTGACTCCTCTAGCTGCCTCCTGTTGCTTCTGGGATTGGCAGTTTTAAGGAGGAGTATTTAGATTCTCAGGCAGAGCAGTTCTCTTGCCTGGAATTCTAATACCCCTCCTTAAAACTGCAAATCCACAATGCAACAAGAGGCAGCTAGAGGAGTCAAAGTGGAATAGGCACTTTAAGAGTATTGTGTGTAATAAACATCTAGTATTCCAGATGAGTTGTTGCCAAAGCAGAATTCCAGGACCAAAGCTCATGGAACAGGTTGCACATGTGCCATTGCAGATGGGTTATACACGGTCTGCACATTCAGTTGTACAAGTTGTCATTCAACACAGGTGGTAATGTGTAAATCCCCATGCAGCGATTTATATCAGACAACTTCAGTTGTCTAAGCCTTTGGGGTTTTTCCCCCCAAACTTTGAAGGCCGTTGATGACCAGGGCTATCAGCCACGCTGCTGTGCAGATTATACTCAGCAATAATGCCACTCAGGCAAAATGATGAATGTACAAACACGACAATACTATAGCACTTGTATATGTTCATAGGTCCCTACCAGCATCACACATTCCTCGCAGATATGAAGGTAAACACCTTTCACAGTTGTTTTTGTTGAGTTCCTCTGAATCTGATGTGCATTTTATTATTTGGTTGTGAGACTTTTTTTGGCTATTGTTCTTTGTTTTGTGCCTTCAAGTCATTTCTGACTTTTGGTATCTTAAGATGATATCAATCACAGGTTTTCTTGGCAGTTCATTCAGAAGGGGTTGTCCTTGCCTTCCTCTGGGTTTGCATGGCCATGTGGGGATTTGAACCCTGGTCTTCACATTCATAGTCCCGCACTTAGACTACTATACTGCAGTGGTTCTCTTTTATATTCTCCACACACTGAAACTGAAGCATATTTATTTTTAAAACCCCAAAAACTATGGATGCCGGCCATGAAAGCCTTCGACTTCACATGTGATACCTTTATTGGCCAACCAAATGCACACATATACTTGTTGCAAGCTTTCAAGCTCCACAGGAGAGGGAAGGTGTAGCTAATGCCAACAAAAAGAAATGACCTTAATACATTCTTGGCACCTTCGATGTGCAGGCATGTTAAGTTGCTACCTTTAATATCATTGCCGGATCCCCAACTACAAAGCGTTGCTATTTGGACATGACAGCTTTGAGTTCACCTGTTGCCAAAATGGTCAACTAGCTCCATATTCATTAAGTCAAAAATAAAAAATAGGGTTGTATGTCTGTCTCCTAATTGACTTGGTGCAGCAATAGGGACTTCAGTTACAGAACCTCAGAAAAACACAGTGTCCGTCTAGCATGGCAGTGGTTTACATCCTACAGAACCTGGGATTTGTAGTTTTGTGGCACCCGTAATCTTTGACAGGGAAGATGAAAGATCTTCTAAACTACAAAACATAGATTCTATAGAATGGAGCTGCAGTCTAAAGTGGTGTCAAACTGCATTATTTGTACAATGCAGAATCACTCACAATCACTTGTGTATGCTGTTTATGTCAGCGTCTGCCCAGTAGGGATTTGGGTCTGTGGTTCTCAGAAATGCCCTATTTAATCTTGCAGATATGTGACTCCTCCATGGAGGGCACTTTTCTAATGAAAAGTCCAGACTTACACTTACAGGAAAGTGTACGTCTTACTTTCATTGAGAACAGTTTTTTGTACAACAATTTTTTTCTTCCCTACTGGCAACAATAAATTATGCTAGAGTGGAAATCTTTCTTTATAATTTGAAAATGACAAGGCAATTCACCTTATTGTTGAGACAATGTCAAGACCATGAATGTTGCATGCACAACAGCCCTTAGTAGTGTGGTGGATGTTAATTCCATTGTTACTTGTGTATTACCCAATAACAAAAATTCTCTGTATGGTAAAGGGTAACAAAAAACAAGTAAAACCATCAAAAGAAGTGCAAAGTTTAATTCTGGTTGTTAGTCCCAATTAAAGTAGACTTGTTGAATCAATTGGATGTACATAAGGTAATTCAATGTTTCCTCCATCCCCATGATTGGATTAGCAACTGGATTAAAATGAATATAATTGTATAAAATGTCATAAATAAGGTTTGACTGTTTTACTGATTGTGTGTCAAGGCACTCTTCCACACTAAGGAGAAGAAAATGTGTAAGTTTACTTAAATCCCTACTAGTAACTCAGATGGTAGAAACAGAGTATATTTAACCTTGCAAAAGAAGATATCTCCGTTTAGACTACTCCTGGTTTGCCCTGGACTTTTCACACTCTACATGCTGTTCTCAAAGAACATTGTTTCAGCCACCATCATATTTACACCTCCTTTCCCATCCATCCTGTCCAACCTCCCTCCCCCTACCGACCAGTGCATTTGATTGCTATGTGGCACTCTTGACCCTCGGGTGCAGATTCAATATGTCTTTCAACATTTTCCATTTCCTGTCTGCTACTTTTCCATCCATTTCTCTATTCCCTTCAGTTTAATCTCTTACTTGCACATTCGTCTAAGATGTGCTTGGGTAGAATCAATGTTAAAGCATCTCATCACCCACCTCTGTGCTCGATTTTGGATTCACTCAAAGGATCTGATGCTGATACCCAAAATGAAAATGGCTGTGATCACAAATATCATGTGATATTTCTTTTGTGAAAAGACAGTCCCATACTAACCATCACACACTAATTCACATGCTCATTTATTTATTTATTTATTTTACATCCTGCCTTTATCCCATTCTGAAACTGAAGATATCTTACAGTACAATGGACACTTCCCATCCATGGGAGTTTGTTTCCAGGGGGCCCTGCATATGGAGAAAATAGGGGAGCTAAAGCCCATATTAGTCAATGAATGGCAACATGCATACACTTGTATCAGCACATACACAGACATGTGCTGTCATTGGTAATATAAGATGAGATGACCTCTGGGAGCTCCAATCCACAAACGGCTAACCCATCAATATGGCAAGCTCACTATATAAGATTAAGACAAAACAGTTAAAAGAATATATAACAATATACAATATATTACATATTTTAGATATACAGTTACCCCTCCATTTTGTGGACTTTGAATATGTGTCCCTTGCCCATTTGCAGGTGGCAAATGGAGGGGGACAAAATTGGGCATGCACTCACAGCACATGCCCACAGCTGCCTGTGGGTGTCACCACCATTGAAGCCAATGGGCCTTGAATACCAGTGTTTTTCTGTTTTTGTGGGGTGAGGGGGGTCCTGGAACGGATCCCCTGCAAAATTGGAAGGGCTACTGTACTGTGTATGTAACAAAAGTAAAAAAAAATTAAATAGAAAATGGTATTAAATATTTAAAATACTTCACAATGCATATAACGCATAAGATAAAGTACAGCTTCTTCTTGTTGTTGTGTGCCTTCAAGAAGTTTTCTATCTTATGGTGACCCTAAGTGTTTTTTGGCAAGATTTGTTCAGAGGAGGTTTGTCACCTGGTGGGCTTTCATGTCCAAGCTGGGAATCGAACCCTGGTCTCCAGAGTTGCAGTCTAACACCCAAACCACTACTCCATGCTGGCTCTCCTAAGATACAGCCCACACTGTTAAAAGAAACCTCTGCCAGCAGTTCAAGACTGAAAGTCAGTTTAAAGAATATATATAGATGATAGATAGATAGATAGATAGATAGATAGATAGATAGATAGATAGATAGATAAAAAGAAATCACATAGGATATTAACCTAGCAGCCCATGAGAATGGGTTCCACAGTGTGCAGTGGTATATCTCTCTCCATGTCTTCACCAGCCATATCTGGTGGGACAAAAAGAAAGCCCTCTCTCAAAGGTCTTGAGGTTTGGGCAGGCTGGTATATGGAGATATGTCTTTCAGATAGCCTGGACTCAAGGTGTACTGGGATTTATAAATTATGGCCAGCACTTTGAATTCTGTCCAGAAATATGGAACCTTCAGCTTCCTATCTATAGTATACCTCCGCTATAAAACATTGTGATTCTAGGAAGTTTATATATGTAAAATGCTCTCAAGTGGTAAACCTATCATGTACACCCTTGTCTTCATTCATGCTACATATGTTGTACTGTAGTTAGGAAATATAGGTATGCGTGCCCAATAGACAAAATTTCAGAATAATCTAGCAGACAAGAATCTGATTCTCCTAGTGAAGTTACTTCTGTTTTTTGCAATTTTAACTTCACTCCTGTTGGGTTTCCCTGGAAATAGTGAGGCCAGTGCAGAATTCTAGCATAACCAGACCTAGGTAAAGTAAGTTTTGAATGACAGTTTCCAGAATCCTCAGATACACACACAAACACACACACACACACACACACACACACACACACCTAAGTTTTCTAGGCTCTGAGACCATGGACTGATGGAACACTATATACACAGAGAAAGAAAGAAAGAAAGACAGACAGACCTTACAGAAATGTGGAAATTTTAAAGCAGATGAATAACTTTATAAATAACCCCCTGCTTTTCCTTCTCTGCCTCAACCCCTAGATTAAAATTCAGATATGGGAGAAAATAAAAATTAAAAAAATCTCCATCACTAAGGCATTTGTTACAGACACATTCACAATAATTTATGTGTATGAATTTATGTCTATATTTGTGCTTGTTCCAAATCTATGAAACCTAGATATCTGAAAGGATAGCAAGAGGATCCCAAGGTAAGAACCTCAAGGTTCTTTTGCCCTTAAAATAGATTAATTTTTGTTAATTAAAATGTCTGTCTCCTGCAGGACTGTGTTTCGACATTAGGGGTGGCCTTCCTTAATTTTTCCTAACCATCAGAGACAAAGCTGCAGTAAAGCAGGGATCTTTACTTCTCTAGAGGGCTATTAGGCAACTCCATGTTCTCTTCCCACTGCAGGGTCCCCAAACTCTTCAGGGTGAGAGAAAGATTGAATGAGTACCAGGTTGGACAATGGGAGAAAGACAAAAAGGGAAAGACTAAGTTTGTGGATGGAAGTGAAAGATTCTCTCTCTCTCTTTTCTGTGAATAGGCTGCATTTATAAAAACTGACCCCTTGAAGAGAGCATTTTGTTTTAGACTCTTTAAATTGAATTTTCCCTCCACGGTACATCAGATGTGTCTGAGATGAACCTTAAATCCACCCTCTGTCAGATTTCTCTTTGATTTATGTTAGTTGTTTATAAATTGGGTTATCCTTCTGACCATATTGTCTTATGAAAGTGCTACTGTTTGCCTTTTTTTATTAGCTTTTCATTATAAGCCTGGGGACTCAAAAGGACTTGACCCTTTCATAAGAGTGGACTGTTTGCGTGTATGAATCCAGCTTGGGGGATGATATGGGCCACTGAAGAAGTGTTATGGCATTTTCTTGATCTGCTCCATCTGCCTTGTATCTGAGCTGTCTCATAAGGACAGGAGAACTTGTCATTCTCTAGGGTGTGTGGGTACTATTTCTTTTTTATTGTTCTGACAGCAGAGCAGAGAGCTCTTCTATCAAAACAGGAATGATTTTCAGTTCAACATCCATCTCTTTCCAACTCACTTATTCCCCAAAAGGAAGATAATTTCCACTTTCTTGTATCCTTTTTCCATTTCCCCCACTCAACCCAACATTCTCATTCTATTTTTCTCTGTTTGGGGCCCTAGGATGTTCCTGTACTAGTGATGCAGAACAAAATCTTATGAAAGATTAGGAGAAAATAAGAACTCCATACAGAATCTTGAGACATCTTTGCAGTAGACTGTAGGGTGAGACCGAAGCACAGTGGGAAGGAATTATTATTATTATTATTATTATTATTATTATTATTATTATTATTACTATTTACGAGTAAGATGCTTACCAAATGCTGGGAATATGTATGGCAGAGGCTGGCAACCTGGTGCCTTCCAGATATTTTAGGCTACAAATCCCTCCAGTCCCAACCAACCCGACCTATGGCTAGGAATGAGGGTCACTGTAACCGAAATCATCTGAAAGCCACCAGGTTACCTACCATGGGTGTATAGAAATGTGGCCACAAAACTGAACTGTAGATGAGCCAGTTGAAGCATGCCTAACCATCTGGCATTCTCTCCTTTTCTTTCATTTCATCTTCTTGCAGTCTTTGGGATACTTACCTGTCCTGCTTCTTCAAGTCCAGCATTATTATCAAAATGGGAGTGTTCCCTCAAAAGATGAAATACAGCAATTTTTATAGCATGTGATTTTCCTTGCCTATGTATCTTGCACTTAGCATATTTTGTTTTACAGTTAGTCATATGAGGGTAAGCACAAGCTTAATTTGCAAGTCTGATTGCTAAGGTATACATCTCTGAGGAAACCCTGTTACAGGAGTGAATGTGGCTTTGCTTGGATGGGCTTGCATGTGCAATTGGACATTTAGTTGCACATTTGCTATCTTGGTTCAATTGGGCAACACTGTCATTCTACACAAGGATTGTGAAGCATAATTAATGTGTAACTCCACGTGCAGTGATCTAAACTTTGTTGTTGTTGTGTAACATCAAGTCATTTCTGACTTATGGTGTCCCTAGGGTATGCAACCTCAGTGTAGGAACTTGGCCAGTGAATCGCTTGTAATATGATCCAGCTAGTTGGGCCCTTCATTGATTTCTGTTTAACAATTTTCAATTGCAATAACTGGAATGAATATCTCCCCAACCATAGCTGGAGCTTGTCTTTAGGCATTTATCTTGTTTCATTTACATTTTATTGCTTTGATTCTCTTTCTGCTCATGTATGTATTCCAGACTGAGTTCCTGAGTAACCTCTTTTCTATTTCAAATTAGGCAGCTTAAACAGGGCCCAGCAGCTTTGAATATGCAGCTGCTTTGAAAGCCAGGGTAAGCCAAGTACAACCAGACATTGATGTCTTACTTGGCTTATGATTGCCAGTACCACCCCTCTGCATCTTGCTTTCTGTCTATATTAGATTTATGTCGTCCATCCTCCCACTGGATCTGTCATGCTTGCTGCATTTGTATTGTGCAAGCAACCTTCCACCCTCTTTTCATATGACCTTTACATAGCCTAACAGGACCTCTGACCTTGCCTCATCTCTCTTCTCTCCCCATCCTGTATTAAAAGTCAATGTTCTGCAAACACTGGTGGGTGGGGGGAGGATGAACGTCTAGCCATGACATGCCTCCATTAAACTCAATGAAGATACATAGCTGGACAAAAGGACTGGTGGATCACCCCTGAATAAAAGAGACATGTAAACTTGACCTTAATCTCACATTTGTTTTCTTTGGGGGTCGGGTGATCCTGGTATTTTTACAGAGCAGCCCCATGCTTACTTACTCAGAAGTAAATCCAAGGTCAGTGTGCAGGGGGTGCAACATTATTTCCTTATTTGTGGAAAGTAAGGGAGTTTTGCTTTAACTTTATGTCTTTAATTTGTAAAATAGAAAAACATGAGAATGAAAATATCTATGATCCACAGTGTGTTGTAAATAAATACATGCCAAAGTGATCTTTGCTTGATGAAATGGCATCTTTGCACAGTCTCTTTCCACCTTTCCTTCTTCTTGTGCCATTCAGTGTGAAAGCCCTCTGGCTGAACAACAGAAGAGATTACGGAACTGTTTTACTAGCAGTGGGGACTTTTTTCACCAGATGTAAATCTTTTTCATTTTGATTCCTTTTTAAAAAATAATCAGATAGTAGCATTTTGACTAGCTGCTTTTTCCATACTGAAAAGCAAGTGCTGAAAATTCACTTCGATTGTATTATTTCCCTGTTCACCCTGCATATGTCATTGGTTCTCAAACTTTAGTCCACCAAATATTTTAACTTCAGCTTCTAGATTCCTTTACCATAGGTCATGCTGGTTGGGGTTTTTGGAACATGAAGTCCAAAATATTCAAAGGGTCAAAGGTTGAAAACCAATGTCATATACCAATTGCTGTTTTAGACATAACCAACCAACCAGCAACTGGAGAAGTTCCAAAAAGCTTCAGTTTTGGCAGCATATCTGCAAACAAACTAACAAGCAAACAAACCAAACCAAAACAAACAAACAAAAAACCCAAAAGAACAATTCAACTCAACTCAGCTCCAAGCTATTGTTTTTTGCTCTTCCATTATCTACCTATTAGGTTCTCCTTGGATGCAGTGTGAGCATTATAGCTCCCGATTTCTGCTCTAGTTTGGATCATATTCTGAGCATGTCCCCTCCTACCCTTTGCTGGCCACAACCATAACATAGCTGTTTCTGTGGAGAAATTTTGCTTTTCAGAGGCTATCAGCGTAGCAGGTCAAGAATTAGAGAAAGCTTTTCATCTCTCCCTGTCACCATTTACTGTAGGTTGTTCCCAACATGGTTGTCCTATTAGGTGGATGTTGAGTTGTGGGGTCAATGAGAGAAAAGAGAATACAAAATAAAGGGGGATCCATTCCAAATCCATGTTCGAGCAAAAATACTGATATTTGAGAAAGTAGTTTTAGCTTATTTCCAAGGCTGCCTAAACTGAATCAGAGGTGATGTACTTTGAGGTGAACATGAGGGTGGCCCATCACTAGGAAGGATGAGGCAACTCTTAGGTATTGGCAGAAGACATGCAGTTCTTCCTCCTGACCTTCCCAGACATTTTTGTCCTATGGGAGGACTGGGCAGCATATGTCACACAGCCTGTCCTGGAATTCCTGCTAGCTCAAGAATGGCGGGGGCCATTATCTGACCACCAATGATGACATAAGATTAATCAGTCAGTCCTGTCAGTTTTCATACATGGAAGGTGGATGAAGTGCCATCTTGTCCCTAGAGACAATATTATGTTTTAGGTCAAGCCAGGCTTGGGAAGCTCTGATTTCAAACTTCGTCTCAGTGGCAAACTCAGCTGTAGGTGGGTCTGGACAAGTTATTTCCCCCAACCTCTTATCTGTAACAAGTGAGCCATAACATCAGCCCACCTTAGAGGTGTCTATAGGAATCAGAAGTGCTTAAAACACTTCAAAAGTGCTGCATCAGACACTTTCTTCATTTATGCTTTTCTATGTAGTTTTTCCCCACTTGTCATCTAAAATATTTACTGTACTTGTATTTGGGTTAATCTTTTGGAATGAGGGGATTGAGGCCAAAGGTGTTATGAGGGGTGCAGTACATTGCAATACTTTGTTAAGGGCAGCAGGATAAGTAGGCAAGTATCATGTTATGGATTTTAATGTCATTCTTCTCATCTTTAGGCTTTCATGGGCTTTCTGGAGCCCCTCAGGCACCTAATCTATGGAGGCAATTATTTCATTTTTGTTCAGGGTGGCCTTTACTGCATTAAACAATTAGTGATTGTCTATGTTTCTTTAGCCAATTAGCAATGGTTTAGGATTTGGCAAGAGATGAGGGAATTCTTTAATTTACCCCCATAAGATGAGGCTTTGTTCTGAAACCATGTGGTCACATGCAATTTCTATTTCAAATCCTTCCTTGTGTTCCTATCAGTTCAACCTTCTCTTTCTCTTCTTTCTCTCTTTTTCATTAAGGTTAGATGGAAGTTTCCTTTATTCTTCTTATTTTAATTAGGGTACCAGCTTAAAATTTCAATTTCTATGTAATATGGTCTCTTGAAGTGAGTGTGTATATTAATAATTATGTATGCCTATATGGATGTGTATGTTGTTTCATATTTTCTCTTTCACATGATAGGTCAATATAAAACTGTCACTCCTGGATATTGTTACTTTAATCCATAATGATCAATATTAAAGATTCAGCTGAATAGATTGAACTCGGGTGCCTTCTTTAATTAAAGCCAATTCATCCAAATTATACTTCCATGTTGTGCATACTAATTCCCTATTGTGCTGTTACTGGAAGAGGTTTCATATATAGGGTGAATTAAAGTCTAAAGAAAAAGAAACTTATAGTGCTTATTTTGCCTTTATCTGCCTTGCAATTATCATTCATATTCAAAAATACTTGAGATAGCGAAAGTTATGCTGCCTTTTTCAGCTCGGATGTTGTGTCAGAAAGGAAATTGTACAAGAACATTATGTGGTGCTTTCAACAAGATTTGTGCTGAAGTATGGCCACTCCCTATGCTTTTTAATCTGATTTTTCAATCTCTTCAGAATGTTTGGAGTTAGTTGAAATAAAGTTAGGACTGACGTCTTCCCACTACTACCTCATTACTTCTTTTCTGTGGAGAGCCTGGGGAAGATAGGTTGGGGAAGATAGGTTGGGGAACATAGCTGACCTTATAGTTAATGCTGAAGTGTGACTCCCATGATCTCTCACCACTGGTCTAGCAATGATAGGATTTACAGTCCCACAATATTCGGAAGGCCACATATTTCTCACCTCTGGTGTACAGCACATGATATAATAGTATTCTTGCTCTTTTTATCCATCTCCATTCTGTCAGCACCACTTCAGCTTGAATGCTGAGCAATTTTGTGATATTTTAGAGATTCTAATTGTCTAGCTTTGACTTTTGTTTGTATGCATGGAACTATATGATTATATTAAATATCTATCTATCTAGGTATGCATGGAACTATATGATTATATTAAATATCTATCTATCTAGGCATGCATAGAACTATATGATTATATTAAATATCTATCTATCCATCCATCCATAAGGTGAGATATAAATGTTTTAAATAAATAAATATATACATTTCATAGCAAAATGTAAACAGAGCAAAACTCCATCCTTTGTTTCTATGTGCTTCCAAATCACCTGTTGACTTTAGCAGCCCCATGAATTTCATAGGGTTTTCTTAGGCAAGGGATATTCAGAGGTGGTATTGCCAGTCCCTTCCTTGGAAACATATCTTACCACACTTGGCCTTCATTGGCGGTCTTCCATTCAGGTACTAACCATAGCTGATCTGCCTACCTTCTAAGAACTTTATCACACAGTGTTATGATGATGTTCCAGGAACCGAATGAGAACAGAACATAGTGAAGTTTACTGCACAGTATGGGTCCCATTGAGTTCCCATTCCGAGCTCAGTGTTCCAACAGCATTCCAGGGTGAAAATGATGAAAAATAGTTCTCAGAAAGATGGAACGTTATCATACCGTTACATGAAAAGTTAGTGCCGTAATCTTATCCATTCTTATATCTGTTCTGTCAGTCCTCATGTCCTGATTGGCTGAGACAATTTCCTCCTCTGCAGTCCTAGAGTGTCCAAAAAGCCTAATGTTCTTCCAAGTATGACACGGCGCCATGTCAACATGTAGGAATGATTTTCCTCAAAGCAGAAATGGTTCCCCCCCACATCATATTTAAACAAATGTTTACATGTGAATAGTTTTTTTTTATGGATATATATATATATATATATATACACACACACACACACATATGTGTGTGTGATATGTATATGCATGTATATCTATCTATCTGTATGTGTATATAAACATATATATGTGTGTGTGTGCGTTTGTGTGTGTGTGTGTTTATATATATATATATATATATATATATATAATTGATATTGATACATACATACATATATATTAATATAAAAATATAATCACAGATGTGTGTGTGTGTGTGTGTGTGTGTGTAGGATATATATATATGTATGTATGTATGTATGTACAGTGGTACCCCGGGATACGAAATCACCGCGTTACGAAATTTCCGGGATACGAAAAAATTAGATAGGAAAAAACTGTTCTGGGTTACGTTTTTTTTTTCGGCTGACGAAAAAATTTTTTGGTGCTTTTCGGCGCTTTTTCGCACGAAATCGCGGCTTCCAGCGCTAGCGGCTATGGCTTTTTCGGGTTGCGAAATCTTTCGGGTTACGAACGGCGCCGCGGAACGAATTAAATTCGTAACCCGGGGTACCACTGTATGTATCACACACATATACACAGAGGCATATGATATGATATGAGAATGTACTCAGCAAAAGCACCCCAAAGGGGGTGCTGTACATTATAATGTGTTCCTGTTACGTTATCATCCCGTTATTACTTCTCCAATGCGATGAGTCCCGTTCCTAGATTGTTCTGCCATGGAACATTTTTGTAACTCTATGGTAACGTTACAGGTACTGATGCCATAAAAGGTCTAAGACAAAATCTGATGCCTTTAGGGTATTTAGGCAAACTACTCTACGTCCAACTAATAAATATATAGGTTTCAGCCAATGAAAGAGAGGACAGCATCTAATGTGCAAGACCTTAATGGGGGTAGGCAGAATGCAGCCATGGATTGCATACAGTCCTCATGATAATTTTTCTCCACCCTAGGATACCTCCCCAGATCTTACCAATTCCCCTACTGAAAAATGGTTTTGTTGGACCAAAACCTGTTAGTTTCTCCCAGAGATGCAATTGTCCAATAAAACAAAGTGCAAGTTATCTCTAGAAGTGAATAGCTAGCCACTTCTAGTTTGGGATCCCCCCATTTTGGGGGGTAACACAGGTGGGAAATTGGTGCCAGAAACTCAGTGCAGGATTTCACTGATTTCTTCACCCCACTGTTGTTGTTGTTGTTTTTTAAAAAACCTATTTCGCACTAAGCAATACAGTTCAGTTTTGTTCTTTCACTATGAAACTACAGATTGCTGGGTGTTCTAATTAAATGGCTGATAATTAAAATATTTTCAGTCCCTTTGCTGCCTCCTGGCAGTCCCTCATTTTCAAAGTAATTTAACTATATATCTGGTAGAGTGAGAGTTCCTTTAAACCTTTGGTCTACTATGCTAGAGACCATGGTTACATTTCACCTTGTCATTTTTGTCTATAATTGCAAGAAGCAGCACATTATGAGTCCTCCCTAAGGACAATAAAACTGATTAAAAGGAGAGGAGCAACTAGCAAAAGTGCTATTCAAACACATAATTCTCCTGAGGTTTAGCAATGGCAATAATCTACAATCCAAGAGATGGAAGGAAATTTATTGGAAAGAATATATCTCGCCCTGCTCCTTTCTCTAAGTAGAGCCTGCAGAATGAGACACAAAGGCCAAATGTCTCTGTCTCTGTTTTTTATGTTAAGATCTGTTTAACTATTGGGTTGGGTTGGTGTTGTTTACTCTTCTTTTCACTCATTTGTTTATTTATTTATGGAAGTATCTGTGTCTTTTCTCCCTCTAGGTCTCAAGTCCAAAAGTATTACTGAGCTAGTCAAAGAAATCGCAAAAGAACAGTTTAAAGTTCTCCAGAGTGATATGCAAGAAACAATGGCCCAGATTTTCAGGATTGTATCTGGTCTGTCTGAAGATCTTGAGAACACCAAAGAACTGATCAAGAGTTTGAATGGTTCTCAGCAAAAACTTGTCACGGATATAGCAACTAGGCCTACAAGGATGGAAATCCAAGAGATAAGGAGCCAGATCCTACATATTGATCAAGACATCAGCTTTACATGTAACCAGCCAATCAAAGACCTTCAGGAAAAGCAAAGGTCGATAGAAGTTGCCTTGGAGCATCAAACTTCAAAGAGTGACATTTATTATGAATCACTGAACAAAACTCTGACTCAGATGAAAGAGGTGCATGAACAGCTCTTGTCAGCTGAACAGAGCTCAGACCAAAATTTGCCTACATCAAGTAAATCAGTGAGTGATAACCTTACTGATTACATGATTAGTCTACATGAGAAAGTGAAAACACAGAGTCTGATGGTTCTGCAGCTGTATGATGATCTCAGAGTCCAAGACAGCAAAATCAACAACCTCACGGTAACATTAGAGATCCAGAGAGACAGTCTGCAAGAAGAATGTGATGACATGTTGTCCAAATGCAGACAGAATTTCAAAATGCAACTGAAGGGCACAGAAGAAAATATGCATGCATTAAACAAAACAGTGGAGAATCTTGTGTTCCCCTTGAATGATAAGATGGACAGAATGAATGAGCAAATTAATGACCTCTGTTACGATATGGAGATCCTCCAACCTTTGATTGAGCAAGGAGTTCCTTTCAGCCTTACCTCAGATTATGAGCAGCAGATTGAAACAGAAGCTATAAACAGAAGGGTGGAAAATTTAACTAGTATTGTAACAGGAGTAAACTCTACTATTCAAGAACTCACCAACAGTCAGAAAGATCTTAAAAATGAAGCTCAGGCTTACAAGGAAATCTCAGAGAGGCGTATTAATGAATGTTTTGCTTTAGTGGAGGATGGCATAAACAAGGCAATGACAGTTATGAACGAGGCCATTGATTCTATCCAGGATAACTATGTCCTGAAAGAAACTTTGAGTGTCTTCAGAAATGAAACAGAAGCCTGCTGCAATGGGGCAGAGAAGGTGGAAAGCATATTAACACTAGTACCTCAGTTCCAACAAATGAATGAATCCCTTCAGATACTAATCAGTGAAAACCACAAACTTGACTTTACTTCAAAAAGAATTCGTACTCCTTCAGAGCCTTCATCTGATAAAAACATCATTCCTCATCTAAGCCCAGTTTATTATGATCAAAGCAAAACATCTTTAACTTTACAAGAGCGTCAACAAGGTACAGGGCACTCTGAGCAGAAACCATTGTATCCCATGCAGGAAAATGAAGATCCTGAAGTTCGCTTGCAGGCTGTGGAAGCAAAAATAAACAAGTTTTTGGCAAATAACTGCATCTCAGTAAGAAATGTCAAAACTGCTGCAACAGAAAATGAGAAAGTGGTCTCAGGACAGCTTCAGGCCCTGAGTTCTAGAATCAGAGCACTTGAAGCCAAATCTATACGGTTCTCTCTGAGCATCCCTCTCTTAAACAAAACTGCCTACGAAGCTCGGAGCTTGTGTCAGGATGTCTCTGGAAGCATTCAAGCCATGAATGCCAGCATTCCCAGACAGATGAAACTTGTACATCCAGATACTTTGCTGTTTCAGAAAGGCATGGAAGAGCTCACTGAATCCATACTGGAGGTCAAAGCAGGAGTTATCCTGTCCAATCTAACCTGGTATGTAGACAAGTCCCTAGCTGATGCAGTAGACAATATTATGAAACGTCTGAAGGCAACTCCTGCAATTTCTAAGAAACCACTGCCAGCAAAAAAGATACCAGTGAATACTGCTGGAAATCAAGCAGGACGGAGTCAGAGAAACACAGATACTACTCTAGAAGCAGGTAATGCATTTTAATATTACTACTGGTAGTGATGGTTTCTAAAAAAATCATTTAGCTGGTTTGGGGTGCCTGGCTTGTAATGTTTGGATGCATTTGCTTTATATGTTTTTCCTTAGCTCAGAAAAAAATTGAGATTTTGCATTCATGTTAAAAAGTAGATATAACTTAAAATAGATAACCCCTATATCTGTTTCCAGTCCAGATCTTGGACATCACTTTGGACTGGACACCAAATAATCTTGGAGAGAGGGTTTTTACTCTCTTTTGTCTGACTGCAAACCAAAGGGTAGTGAAAATATAAGCTAGAGACATAGTTTGTAAAGCCTGCAAGAAAAGCCTTACTGTGTGTTATTGTTTGGTTGCTTTGGTTTGGAAGACTTTCCAACACTTGTCTGAACAAGTTCTAGAAGTTTACAACTTTATTTTTTGGGGAAGCATTGCTAAGATTATCCAGGTCTCCCTGCAGCCTTAGATATTTTATTGGAGGCATTTCCTTCACTCTGTTTAAACTAAGATTAATGTCAAAGACAAAAAGAAAATGAACAAAAATCAGACAGAAATCCTGGACAAAACACATGGGCACTTAAACCAATCTAATACAGTGCAACCAAGAGTATATTTGGAACCTATAGGGTGGGACTAGTACTTATGGAAATGGCTGTAACTTGTGGTAGATCAGATACTTCTTATGCAAAAAGGGCTCCAGCAAGCACTACCCCTATATATGTTGAATGGTGACTAGGGAATTTGGATTCCAGAGAGACATTGATAATCAAACTCGTATAGGTATTATCAGGGCTTTACATAGTTCCCCAGCAAGCCTCTTAATAGGAGCCTACAGCATGAAGGCAAGGGGAGTCTGGAGGTGGTACTGAGTTAATTCACTGTGCCTTAATTGACTGTTTCATTGGGCTATGGGGTTATTAAATAGTATTGTTAAGTGAATAAGCCTGAGATTGGCATTTTGGTCACATATTTAGTAGAGGGGCAATTGGGTTTGCTTTGTGCAAGGGCTGAGAAAACCTGGGATCCTGTTTCAATCCAGACCAAACTGGCATTAGCAACTGTCATTCTGAGATCCTGTTTTAAATGTTTTTAAAAAGAAATGGCTTTGATGAAACAACATTGTTTGGTGCACAATAAGGTAAATTGGTGAACAGCAAAGGCATTTTCTTTCTTTTATATCCCCTGTTGTCTTTTTCGTTATTTCCATTCCTTCCAGCTCACTGCCCACGCTCAAGGCATGCCTAAAGTCAAGTGCTTGCAGTTCATCTGATAATCAAGCACGCAAGAAGTTTAAAGTGGATTTAGGCTTCAATAATATTTCCACTTTATTTCATAAATGGCCGCTTACTCGTTCTCCCTTAAACCCCTGGAAGCATGTGCTTTGTGCAGTAGTGAAACTGCAGAAGTCAGCAGCTCTGCTGAATGAAGTGCCTTGGCCTTTTGGCCAGCTAGATTCTATTTTTCTACATGAAACTGACTATATTTCAGTCAGATATGGTCCTTTACAATGGATGGCTTTGCCAGCAACATTTATATGACAAACTGATTTCAAAGAGGCTGAGAAACATGAATGGTGTGAACATTTGAAATGGCCTTACAGACCATCAGTCCATTTAACCCATGAGAGCAGCTATTCTCAAACCTTTGGTCCTTTTATTGTTTTAGAATTTTATTTATTAAAACATTTATACCCCACCCTGCTTCAGAGATCACGGGTTGGCTTACAAACAGCATTAAAACAAGTTACACAATTTAAAGCAATCAAATAATTGACTTAACTAAAAGCAAATAAAATTTCAAGACTAAGTTAAAAACAGATTTTAAAGATTTAAAAAGGTTTTAAAGTTATGTGCACCACATTTAGGATGATTTGGATTTTTGTTCATCTTTAGGATGAGTTAATGAGGCCCAAAGATTTTGATTATCAGTCATGTTTTGACATGGAACCTAAAAAACATGAGTGTTGGCACCAATTGGTCCTTCAGTGGGAGAGCATTTCACAGTTTGGGTGCCTCAGCTCAGAAGGTCCTGCCCCATGTCCCAACCCAGTGTATTGACCTCACTGGTGGGACACGAAGGAGCCCTTCTCAGCAGATCTTAATCCTTGGGCAAGCACATATGGGGAAAGATAGTCCCTCAAATATTGAGGTCCCAAGCTGTTCAGGGCTTTAAATGTCAGCACACTGAAAAGTCATCATATTGAATTCAGACTGAAAATGTATTGGCAGTCAGTGCAATTTTGGACATATGATATGCTATCTACTTGGTACTCCAGTCAGCAGTCAAACTGCTGCTATGAGTCTTCCTCTACTGTGGCTTAGTTGTCTCTGTCCTGGACCTTTGGCCATGCTGGCTGGAGCTTCTGAGAGTTGAAGAACTGCACTGGAATAATTACTGACTGCTTCTCACTTCTAAACCAGTCCATTTTCCCAGATGTGCTTCCAGTTTAAATATCGGTCTGTCTCTCAGAGAGACATGGATGTAATAAATCTGTTTTGAAAGCATACTGGAAAGATAATTGAGGGCCCTCCCCTTTAAAGATGCAGCCAGAGCCTCAAGAGAGCTACTGTTGGGGGTAAGTGAGGCCCACAGAATCCCTTTCAGCTTTAAACATAATTTCTGGCATGTGGTATTTGGAGCACCAAGGCTTTCATTGCTGCTTTGTTGTTCAGTGCCAAAAGCACCTCGGTGAACATTTTTTGCACTTTGGGTTTTAATTGCTAAAGATTGATTGTTATCCTAATTCAGTTTGACTCTCCATGCTTCAACTTTGCATATTCAGTGTAATAGGGCGGGAGACAGATGAAAGGAGTTTTTGTTGTTGTTTGTAATTTAGAACAGCAGAAAGCATCAGACATGGATATTCTCTGTCTATGAAGAAATGAAGCAGCTGTAACCTCAGTAGTTTCTTATTGCCCACTGTACTAACAGGCCTCAAAAACTGACCTTTTGTTAATGGACGAGAGAACAGTACATGCCCCATCAGCTCATTTAGTCTTCAGGTCCTTTTATGGAATGGGCAAAAATACCCAGTTCAGCTGTCTTTGAAGCCCAAGCAAACCGAAATATCTTTAATCATTATTTCTTTGGCTTTGAATCTGACTATTGAAGCAGAAGCAATGAGGATCCTTTGTTTACAAAGCACTGAGCTGGGATGTGCAACATCAGTCATCTCAAGGGCAGGCACATGATGTAGTTACCACCTGGATGAAGTTAAGGAGATATGGGCCAGCTCAGTGCTTTGATGGGAGGCTGTCTGGGAATTCCATGATGGAAGAAAGGTGGGGATGTAAATTTAAGAGATCATACCACATGATGCTAAGGCACCCTTTCATCCTTTTTATCCTGGAGAGAAGTGACCAGTGGAGTCCCACAGGGCTCAGTCCTGGGTCCAGTACTGTTCAACATCTTTATCAATGACTTGGAGGAAAAAATTGGGGGAATACTTATCAAATTTGCAGATGACACCAAATTAGGAGGAATAGCTAATACTCCAGAGGACAGGATCAACATTCAAAATGACCTGAATAGACTAGAAAGCTGGGCCACAGGTAACAGAATGAACTTCAACAGGGAGAAATGTAAGGTACTGCACTTAGGGCGAAAAAATGAAATGCACAGATATAGGATGGGGGACACCTGGCTTAAGGAGACAACATGTGAAAGGGATCTAGGAGTCCAAGTAGACCACAAGTTGAACATGAGTCAACAGTGCGATGTGGCAGCTAACAAGGCCAATGCGATTTTAGGCTTCATCAATAGAAGTATAGTGTCTAGATCAAGGGAAGTAATAGTGCCAATATATTCTGCTCTGGTCAGGCCCCACCTGGAATATTGTGTCCAGTTCTGGGTGCCACAATTCAAAAAAAACATTGAGAAACTGGAGCGTGTCCAAAGCAGGGCGACTAAAATGGTGAAAGGTCTGGAAACCATGCCCTATGAGGAACGCCTTAGGGAGCTGGGTATGTTTAGCCTGGAGAAAAGAAGGTTAAGAGGTGATATGATAGCCCTATTTAAATATTTGAAAGGATGTCATATTGAGGAGGGAGCAAGCTTGTTTTCTGCTGCTCCAGAGACTAGGACCCAGAGCAATGGATGCAAGCTGCAGGAAAAGAGATTCCACCTCAACATTAGGAGGAAGTTCCTGACAGTAAGGGCTGTTCGACAGTGGAACACACTTCCTAGGAGTGTAGTGGAGTCTCCCTCCTTGGAGGTCTTCAAACGGAGGCTGGATGGCCATCTGTCGGGGATGCTTTGATCTGGATTTCCTGCATGGCAGGGGGTTGGACTGGATGGCCCTTGTGGTCTCTTCCAACTCTATGATTCTATGATTTTATGATTCACTCTTTCTGCAGTGCAAAAAAGAGGCTTCTTTTTGTGCCAGTAAGGCCAGATCAGGACATGGCATCAAGCTGCTCTAAAGGGTTAGTCTGTTGAGCCCTTTAATTAAAAAAACATAACTTGTCCTAAGTCTCCAGCACTGCTATGTATAGATTACAGCACTGCAAGGTGAAGTGCTTCTGCCCATTGTTCTGTCCCTGTCCCCATCCCAATCCATAGAATTCTGTGGCCACTGAGCATGTCCATTTCTCACTGGGTTGTTGGAGAAGATTTCTCCCTTTAAGGTTCTCTCTGCCATGAAGACTTTTCATACTTCTACAAGCATGAGAATTCCCTTAGACTCCCATTTGAGCATGCATGATACCATTTTGGTTACACAACTATCCATGCTCATCTACAGATTTTAGAAATATAGGCGGGTTACAGACGGGCAAAAAGGGGTGTGTTCATGATGTCATGAAGGTAGAGCCTTCAGACGGCTCTTACCTGAATGCCGCCATGAACACGCCACCTGCACGCCCCAAGCGGGAAGAAGCGGCATTAAAAAGGTGTTGCTTTTCCCCGCTTCTTTTCTATATAGTGCGCAGCTGCGCATCCGCCAGCCGGCAAAAGAAAAAAAAAGCCCCGTTTTTGGCCGCCCGTGCGGAAGCTGCCTCTCTCTTTGCGGCATCCTCCGAGGTGGCGGTATGGAAAATGCGGGTCAGAAACGGCCCCAGGTGAGGCGTCTTCACTGCTCCCCATGTGGAAGCCCCATACACCTGAGCCACGCCCCCGGGGCGTGCGGTCTGGAGGCTCCGTATTCAGCAGAATACACTTCCAAGACGTCTTCCCCTGCCCATCTGTATCCCGCCATAGGGTATGATGTGATGATATTTGCATCCCAGTTTGGTTGAAATGGATGAGGCTACCAAAGTGGTTGAGTCAAAGAAGGAAACAGAATGGAAACACATGGAGTCTATAGTCAAGGATCATCACTTCTGTTGCCTTCCACTCTGGCTCATTTTAGACTTTCATCCCAGGATGTGAAATTATGCCCTGCATGTGCAAGTAGAGTCAGGCTGAGAAGCCCATTCCATGTGGTCTGAGCTGCTCATCCTGTTCTGTGTACAGAGATCAAGCAGGGAAGTGTAACATTACAAGCTCCCCTGACTTGTTTTTTGCAATATGTCTAGGATGATCACATTCAAATATTCCACTTTGAACATTGCTTTGGGCAAAATAAGGAAACAAGTTAGGCTCTTGAAGGATCCCTTCTTCCTCCTTGAAAAGTGTTGCTGTCATGTATAAACTTTATAATGGACTTCCACTGGAGAGTCCTTCAGAAGAGCTCTTAAGATAGAGATCCGTACAGCCCTTCAGTTGGTTTTGTACAAAACAGTACTAGAGCTTGGAAAACTTACTTTTTTGGACTACAGCTCCCAGAATTCCCCAACCAACTTGGATACTTAGATGAAGAGATCCTGTTCAATGCCAGAGTCAGCAGAGATGATCCAGTGGCTGTTCTGGTTAACATGAGGCATAGTGTGCACTAGACGCATCACTAGGGGGATGCAGTGGTGTGGCCCACACAAGGTGACACCCCAGATGGGGGGTGACACCTGGTCAGACACTCTCCCCCACGTTCCCCCTGTGCCATCCCCACATTCCCCCTTGCTTGCTCCCATCCACTCCACCATCCCTGTGTGCATTCCCTCTGTGATGTCTGTGCACTCCCACCCACCCCACATCAGGAAAAGGATGAGACAGCATGAGGGCAGGGAGCGCATACTGCCTCCTGAAGTCCCACCCCCGGAAGCTTCAACACCCCACACTGGGTGACACCCAGTGCAGGGACATCACTGGTGTCGACATGCTAACTAGCCTTTAAACTAGCCCACAGTGTTGAGGGGAACCACTTGCATAATGGGATATATTGATATCTTTGTACACAAGCATGCAAACAGTACAGTTATCTGGGTAACCAGAAGCTATGCATGTGTAATGCCTCCTCAGGATTCTGGCCTTAATTTTTCCAAGCTCTGAGTAGGGCAGGTGATACTAAAGCTTTGAATATGAATTGCAGACGTCAAGCAGTAGAAGCTCAAAAGAGATAAAACCCACTCCTCTATCCATCCCAAGTACACTTAGGATGTGCTACACTTAGTAGATTCTATACTTAGCTCCTTAAAGCCTGAGGATCTAGCTTAATATAATAACATTCATTTATAATGACATTTCCACCAAAGGGGAGAATATCAAACACATATAATAAAAAACACACAACTCTATAAAATACTAAAATAATACTGTATGGTTATATACTAAAACAAACTCCTTATCAGTCATTAGCCATCTCAGTAACCTTAGGCGCAGTCAGCAACTCAGCAATCCTGAGAATCAAAGAGGAAGGTCTTCAGTCCTTTTTAAAGTGAATAAGCCAAAGGTGCAAAGTAAGACTTTTCATAAATGCAGAGCCAGATCCTGAAAGGCCTGCAGCCTTGATGAAATCATATGTGTTGGTGGAACTGCCAATAATCCTTTTCCTGGAGATCCTAAATTCCTAGATGATACATAACGTGCCAGCTGAGCTTCCAGATTTTGGGGGGGGGGGGCAGGTGGGGGAGGTTAAAGTACAGGGGCTTACATACCAGGATCAAAAGTTGTATTAAGGCCTGGACCAAACTGGTAGTCAGTAGGGGAATTTACAACTGAAAAGACATGTGAATATTTGGGGATATTTAAAACAAACTGAACAGGACTGTTTTGGATTAAAACCGGAGGAGTAAGAGAGCAGGAAGTCAAACCTGCCAGTAGGCTATTACAATAGACAAGGAAATGGGCAGTCTTGATAATAAAAAAACTAAAGATCCTATGAATATTACAGAGATGGAAATTACATGTTTTAGCAGTTGCTAAAGGAAAAATAGGGAAAATGACTTCAAGGTTCCTGGCAACTAAGACAAAAACTAATGTGTAACACTGTAAACAGATTTAAGGGCATGAAAGTGGGTCAGGCCAATACAACCAGGATCTCTGTTTTAACCATGTCCAGCTTGCTGTGGAGTCTGAGCAATGGAGTACTAGAATCATGAAAGCTCAGTAGACTGTCCACACACCAAGTTCCTGCAGTCCAAAACTCTGCCATATTCAAGAAGCTAATATCTGTACCAAAGGATAATGACCTTTTTAGCTAGCCAAGCTTCAATGTTTTGAAAGTCTAGGGTTTCCAGTCGAGATTAACCTTTGCCCACATGTGCCTGTTGGATATTTTGGGCAATCTATAATTTCTAATTGTGGTAGTTTAGGATTGATAGAAGCTGTAATTCAAAGCATTTAAGTTTGGTAGCATTGCCCCTTCTGTTACTGATTTTTGAACTGCACTCATATACTGCTTTATCCCAGGCGTTATGTAGTGATAGATGGAATCCAGTGTGTCAGGGACAGGAAGATGGAAGAAAATAATTACTGAAGTCAGACAGAAACTTAGGTCTGTTGGAGTCCATAAGCCTCATCCGTCTAACCTCGGTTAAGGAAGGGGGCACTTTGTACAAAGCACACAAAGCTTTGCATTCAGCCTGGCGAACTCAAATTCATCACCCTCGAAGTGCTGTGACGGAAGGCAATGGCATCTGAAATGACTGGGCTGGAAATTAAAGATAGCTCCGAGTGCTGATGAAGTGCCTGTGAAAAGAGGCAATTCCACACATCTGCCGGCAATCAGCACTTATTCTGAAACACCCTTTTCATCACCCATACCTACCTACCCCTTGAGCATTCTTGGGCTATTCTTTCAAAGACTCTGAGAGGCTGGCCTACTTGGCAATCTTGTCGCACGAACATGCACACTCCTATTGTCACTTGCTTGGAAGTCTGAAGAGCGGAGCGTGTTGAATAGTCTCTGGTAATTCAATTTGTCTAATCCCTAGATGATAGAGAACAGTGATTTGCAGAGGACAGTTCAAGGAGTGGGGAGAGAAGGGAGGAGGAACACGGATGCCTCTCTGACTCTTAGACCCAATTTATGCATGCAGAGGAATTAAGTGATAACACTGTGCCTTGACTCTTCTAATTCAGGATAGGAATGGTTACAATTTATGTCCATGCGCACATGCATCTAGCATCTGTCTGTCTGTCTGTCTGTCTGTCTGTCTGTCATCTCCTATGTTAATAAACCCAAACAGGATCATACACACACACAAGAGACAGTATATTTTTCCTTTTTTGGGAATTAAGACAGAAATCTTAACTAAAGCAGCTGTTCCCAAATCAAGGTGAAATGAAAGGATTATTCGTTCTCAAAAACTTAAGGAGACATGGTTAGGACCTGTTAATCTAGACTACAGTGGGCCCTCTGGGGTTAGGGACACAGGACTCCCATGAACATGGACAAACCAGATGTAAAAAAACCACTTTTCAACCTGAGAAAACACCTCTCTAGGAATCTTTAACTCCTCCAGTGCAACTCTATAGTCAATATCTGCCATAAATTGACCATTGAATTACACTGGAGACCTACAAATAACTAGAAATGTGTTTTCTCTAGTAAGCTCTATGTCCTGCAGCACAACTCTATGATGAATTTGCAGCTGAGTTGTACTAGAGGTCCTAGAGATTCCTAAAAGATGATTTTAATCAAATACACAAATAATCAAATCTGCAAAAGTCAAAGCAGCAAATGTGCTTCTAACCAGAAGGTGGATACAGAGCAGAATTTGAGTCCTGGTACTACAACTGGGAGGGAAAGAGAAAGTAAGTACATAGACTCCCCTTCCCCCAGATAATCTTTGCAAGTTGCAGCAACATAATGGATTAAAATTTGCAAATTGTATAAAACTGGTCCACTATTTGCTGTGCCAGAGATCTGCAAACAGCCCTATACCCTTCAATAGAACAAAACCCAGAAAAACTGGAGAAATGACAACTGGAGATTCGAGCCAGACCCTAAGATCTGACAACCCTACCAGACTAAGAAGAAGTGAGGGAGGGAGAAAGAAAGAGAAAGAGATTAAATTCATCCTGAACACTCCCAGAATCCTAGTGGCTGGAATGGCTTTAGAATTATGTTGTCCAAAAGGTCACTTTTCCTAGCTGGGTTGTGTTTTTTTATATACATACGTACATACATACATACATGAGACAGATTCTGCTAACAGACTCAATGTAAAACACAGCACAAAATAAAGAAGGAAAATCCACCTATGCTTGAGCCCCATAGGAAATAATGTGGCTCATGCATGTGGTGGAGCGGGGTGTGTGTGCATCAACTATCCACATCAAAAATCAGACAGATAATCACATAGTGCTGGGAACGCTTCCCTGAACAGGATGTTTTTAACTCAGATTTAAAAGTTGTCAATGAAGTGGAGACCCGTGTTGTGGGAGAAGGTTCCAGGAGTGAGGGGCAGCAAGTGGAAGGGACGAATCCAGGATGGGGCAGTGGAGTCTAGGCTGGGACAGAATGGAGGGTACAAGTGGGAATCTGAGGAGAAAGAAGTTCAGATAAATACAGAGGGGCCGCCCATGCAGGGCTTTAAAGGTTAACAGAAGCTATACTGAATACGGAGGGAAAGGGGACCAGTGAAGGGATGATAATAAAGGGAAAACATGGTCAAAGCGGCCAGTTGATGTAATGATGTGTGCACTGAATGCTGAATGGAAATTAAAGATGAAGATGAGAGAGAGGAAGCCCTGCCAGAAGGAGGTTGCAGTATCTAGTCGGGAGTGACCAGAGCCTGGACCAGAGTCTTAGCAGTAGAGGCCGAGAGAATGGACGGATTTTGGCAATTTGTAAAGGAAGAATCTAAGGCTTTGTGGCTGAATGGGGGATGAAAGACAGAGAGGAATCAAAAGTGAAACCAAGACTGTGGGCTTTCTGACCAGTCAATAGAGGTTTGTTGTTGACGGAAACAGAAAAGGAGTATTGAGAGAGGCTTAGGTGGAAAGATAAGAGTTCTGTCTTGGACATGTTGAGCTTCAAACCCGATGTGCATCACTGAGAGACAGCTGTAAGACAAGATGAAACTTGCAGTTCAAGACTTGGAAGAGAAGGTCGAGTGGAAAGATAGCCGAGTGTCATCAGCATAGAGATGATAGGAAAATCAAAAGACTGATAAGTTTTCCTAGGGACAATGTATAGAGAGAACAGAAGGGGACTCAAAACAGAACCCTGAGGAACTCCAATAGATAGGGGAACAGAGGACGAAGTCTGACCACATGTGACCACTGCAAATGATCTATCTTAGGCTGTTACAGACAGCCAAAATAAAGCTGCTTCGAGTCACAGTGGAGGTATGGTGTTTCAATTATGCATGCATCCTAAGAGTCCAGAGTCGCACCAAAGCCACACTCCAGTCCTTAGGGCTGAATGTGGCTTTGGTGCGACTTCTGGACTCTTAGGACCCGTGCATCATTGAAAACACCATACCACCACTGTGTCTCGAAGCAGCTTTTATTTGGCTGTCTCGTAACAGGCTTAGAAATGACTCCTTGCAGATGAGGAATGTATTTTCTTTCACTAGTGTGAAAACTGCAGAAATGCCCTGTTAGCATAGCATAGTGATGTTAAAGGCCAACTTGGAATGCCTCTGTTTTCATGCCAAAATAAGCTGCCCAGTTGCACTTTTCCATGGCTTAACATATTGCTGAAGGCTATATCCTGTCTGTTGTACTGATTGCATACTTTACTCTGTTTTAAAAAGTCACAAAGATATCTGTTAAGAGTATTGATGGGGGACATAGGGCCTGAATGGAGAGGCCAAAATAAAGCTGCTTCGGGTCACTTTGGATGTATGCTGTTAAATGACACATGCATCTTAAGAGGCCAGAAACTACGCCAAAGTGTGTCCAGTCCTTATGGGGAAAAAAGGCATGGTTTGGACACGCTTCCGGCCTCTTAGGACGCATGCATCATTTAAAGAGCATAGCTCCAAGTGTCCGAAGCCAGCTTTATTTTGGCCTGCCTGTTCAGGTCCATATTTACTTTATTAGCCCTTCAAGTGAGCCTCAGAAAGCTCTGTACAATGGAAGATATGTTTATTATATGGTTATTGGAGTCCAAGTGCACATGGATATGGAGGGCAAAATTGTCTAACACTTTCTCTTCGAGGAAGTAGAATCATGAGAATTTCAGTATCCACAAGCTAGACAACACTGTCAGTAAGACACTAAATGTATACACACTTGTAAACAAGCATCAGGTTGGGAAGTAGGGAAAGAAAGACAAAATTTTAACTGCAAAATTCTTCAATTTAGTTTTCTGCTTTTGCCATGGACTACTTTCATGGTTTTGGGCAAGACTTTCAAAAGCAGTTTTCCATCTGCAAAATAGGAACAGAATTGGAAACCTCTTAGTGGTATATAAATGAATAGCAAAGCAGTGATGATCAGGCATGCAGGCCTGGATCAAGTGTTTCCTTTCTGTGAGGAAGGGGAATGTGGGCCCTACGGTCCCTTGTCTGTCTTCAAAAACCCCCCATTTTAAAAAGAAGTGCAATTTTGGGGTGATTTTTGCCTGAATCCCCCATGTGCATGAACCAACCCACCCCGTCCCTCAAATATCTTGTTTCCCAACATTTCATATTCAAAATGGCAACCAGAAGTGATGCAACATTCTTTCCTGTTTGGAGGAGAAACAAGAGAGAAATTGAGGTATTTTGCTCACTGGATTTTGCAGCCGTTGTCATGTGTGTTTGGGACGTTGGTCCCTGCAAGCTGCCCTCCTCTGCTTTACCCCTTAGAATGGATTGGCCGAAATGAGGAGTAATAGCCAGTTTAGGTGGATACAATCACTGCCATCAAAAAGCACGCAGCTCATATAGAGACAAATATTTTATGGAATTAGATCTTGTTCACACTACGCAGTTGTAGCACTTTGATATTTCTTTGAGCCAAAGTCAAATGATAGGATGAGGCACTTTGTGAGAAATTTAAAAACCTCATGAAACTACAGTTCCCATGATTCTGTAAGATGCAGCCAGGTAGTTAAAGTGAAATCAAAGTGGTATAATTGTGCAGTGTAAAGGAGACTCCAAAGCTCTTTTGCCACAAGCCTTATGATGGCTGCCAATAAAGCAACTTAAAAGAGGACTCAACAGGTTTATGAAACTCAGACCATCAGGATCAATGGCTGCTAGTCAGGATGGCTTTGTTATATATGTTATGGCGTATATGTTATCTCTAACATCAGAGATGGCACACGCCTAGATAGCAGTTGTAAAAGAATGTATAAAAGGGTACATCTGCATTCATGTTCTGTGGGCAAGTGACATACAAAAATGTGTATATGAAGAAATTATGTACCAAATATATATTCTGCAAACACTTAAAGGGATTGTGAACTTTGATGTACTTTTTTTTTAAAAAAAATTGCATCCACTATGAAACAAACAGACTAGACATGTATAAATCTGACATACCTTAGAAATAATGTGATATCTCTGTTTTGCTTTAAATTAACAAGTCATATCCAGTTTTGGGGGCAGTAGGTCTAGAAGCAGGAGGCTAAAATATGTGGTTTGGATATAGGAAGCTGACACATTTGCAAAAAGTTATTGACATACTCCTGGCTTGGCCATTCATGTTATTCTGTTGCTTTATTCCCAGGTGTATCTGAGCTGCAGTAGCTCTCCATGCCAAAACGGGCACTGGGGGCACCTGTGTAAAGAAGAAAGGTTTTGTCTGTGCTTGCCGCATCCCTTGGTGGAGCCACTGCAGCCAAAGATGGTGAGGAAAATGCTCCAGCTATAGGTAAGTATACATGAAATCTAACCAACCTTTCTATCTCTCTCTCTCTCTCTCTCTCTCTCTCTCTCTGCCTAGTACTAACAGAGATTAAGGGGGAAAGAACATGTCATCACCAGTGATTTCCTTCAACAAGGTAGTTTCCCCGAGTCAGATTCTTTTTTAAAAAAGCTCATCCCAAGAGAGCCTATAATTTTGATTTCTTTCACGTGCCAAGCCATTTAAAAAAAAAAAAATAGTGGGCCTATGGTGGATTGAGCAAGAGGTTGTTAGCCAAGCAATGTGTCTTAAACAGACCAAAGCAAGCTGGCAATTTTTGCTACAAAAGCTGTGAAATTGCATTATGGAAAATGCATGTGTAATGAGGTTGTACTTCCATTTAATTTAAGAAAAAGATTGGGGAGTGACCACATGGTATAACTCTTTTCCACACATTCACTAAATAAGTGAATAAGGACTCAGGTTGCACCTATTGTCCCCACTCCAACCTCCATGTATTCAGACAGAGATTTGAACCTGGGCAATAGGCATGTATAAGTGGCATGCATGGAGCCTCCATAATAGGAAACAAGAATACTTGAAAAAAACACAGCGTGATCATATATACCGCGCCGTGTAGGTGTTCCAAACTTTAGTTGGAAACACTAGTGTATAAACAAAAAGAAGAAGTGAACCTACCAGCACAATCCCTCCCCCCCTACTTGAGCTTGGAAAGTGTCTTTTGGACTATAACTCCAACAATCTCCCAGCTGGCATGGCAGTAGCCATAATGGTTGGAGGATATGGGGCACTGTGATCCCCAAAGTAATTTTTTCCAAAGTTGATTATTATTATAGTTTATTTTTATAGAGCTGTAAATTTACAACACACTGTACATACAATGATCACATCAAGAAAAATGAAACTGCCAATGGTGTCAATCTACAAATACATATAAAACAATAGGTAATAATATAAGATAGAATTGGTAAAAATAAGCAGAATATGTTTCTTCCTCTAATGCTCCATGAATGCAGACTCCTGTTGGAAAGCCTTTTTGTTTTGTGACATTACAAAGGTGTTACTGAAAGACAGTTTGGTACAGTGTCTTAAATTTGGACTGTGACTCTGGAGATCAGCGTTCAATTCCCAGCTCAGCCATGAAATTCACTGAGGTGATCTTGGACAAGTTGCATGCCTTCAGGTCAGGGGAAGGCAATGGCAAACCTCCTTTGAACAAATCATGCCAAGAAAACCCTATGATAGGTTTGCTAGGGTCACCATAAGTCTGATGTGACTTAAAGGCACATACAATAACAACAAAAACAATAGTGTCACTTATGTTAAATTTATTCTGGATTTAATGGTGCGAGTGTCCATACCCTCCATCTTCTGAGAGTGATGTCTATCAATTCAATTCAAAATGGGGGTAAGTCCGATACCATACTGATTCTCAGATGTTTGTACCTCTCCAAATTAAAAGAAATTCACCATATGGCACATAAGGGCTGCATCCGTATTGCGAAATAATCCAGTTTGATACCACTTTAACAGCCATGACTCATGCAATGGAATTCTGAGAATGCTAGTTGGTTGTGGCACCAGAATGCTCTGAAAAGAAGGCTATATGTCTCTCAAAACTAGAATTCCAGAATTCATAGCACTGAGCCATGGCAGTTAAAAACTGGTAATCTACTGGGTCACTTGGGCAAATCACAGTCTCTCAGCCTTATAGGAAAGCAATGGCAAACCTTTTCTAATATATTGCCAAGAAAACTTATAATAGGGTCACCCATTAGTCAGAAAATGCTTGAAGGCACCACAACAACAAAAATAGTTCACTTATTTATAATATAATATAATAATAATATAATAAATATAAATAATAATAAGTCACTTCTCCCCGGAGGAGGATCAGGGCAGCTTACAATAAAAAAATAAAAACATAGTATAAAAATAAACACAATCCCTACCCCACAATTTAAAATGCAACAGCATAAAAATCAGTTATTAAAATCACATTAAAATTACAATAATTTAACCCCCATAACATGAGGTGAATTAAGGGAGAATCAGGGGCCACAGTTGTGGGACAGTGGAGAGGGCCCATGTATGTCTAGGAATGCCCGCCGGAAGAGTTACATCTTGATGGCTTTTTTAAAGGCCTCAAAGAGATGTTATGTGATGGACCTCCTCTGGTAGGTCATTCCAAAGTTTAGGAGCGGCCAATGAGAAGGTCCTCTGGGTAACCACAGCAAGTCTGGTCTTCTTAGTCTGTAGTAAAATTGTCCCAGAGGACCTGAGTGTGCGGGGTGGTTGTATGGAAGGAGACATTCCTTTAAGTAAGCTGGACCTAAGCCCTTTAGGGCTTTAAAGGTGATTACCAAACACCTTGTACTTGCCTGGAAACTAATTGGCAGCCAGTGTAAAGATTTCAGAACTGGAGTTATATGGCCACCTCTTGATTTCCAGGACCAACCTGGCTGCCATATTTTGGATTAACTGAAGTTTTGAGTTAGGTACAAGGGTAGTCCCATTAGGCACATTGCAGTAGTCCAATCAAGAGGTTACCAGAGCATGTACTACTGTTTCTAGGTCACTCGGTGCCAAGTAGGGGCATAGTTGGCATATCAGATATCGCATCTATCTGAGCTGTCAACTGAAGGGACGAGTCCAGGAGCACTCCCAAACTTTGAACACAGTCTTTTAGGGGAAGTGTGGCCCTGTTAGGACTGGCGAAACTATATCTCCATACCCAGTTTTGGGGTTCCTATAGCAAGTACCCGTCTTATCTGGATTCAACTTTAGTTGGTTTTCCCTCATCCAGATCATTAATGCCTTAAAACTTCATTGAGAGGAGAGATGCCATCTTCAGTCACTTCTGCGTCTGGACAAAGAATATATTGGGTGCATCGTGTACGATAACATCTTGCACCATGTCTCTGGATGATTTCACCCAGTGGCTTCATGTAAATGTTAAACACATTGGGAACAGATCGCTCCTTGAGGGACACCTGATTTGAGTTCCCTCTTGGTTGAACAACTGTCCCCAAGCATCACCATCTGGAACCTTCCGAGAGGTAGGACCTGATTCACTGCAACGCAGTGCCCCTGATAACTAACTCTCTCAGGCGTTCCCAGAAGGATGCCGTGATCAATGGTATCGAAGGCCGCTGAGAGGTCCAAGAGCACAACAGGCATCACTTCCCCTGTCCATGCCCAGAAGGAGATCATCAACTAAGGCAATCATGGCGTCTCAACTCCAAATCCTGTCCTAAACCTGGTTTGAAATGGATCCAGAAAACCGGATTCTTCCAGCCAGCCCAAACACATGGTGATTGGATTGATTGAATACAGCAACTACCAAAAGTAGGCACCAAGTGATTTTCTCTGAGCTGGTGTTTGAACTCAACTCTTGGTAGTGTTGGCCTGTTATACTAACTTAGAGACAATCACTTGGTGCCTTTTGATACTTGCTGTACTCAGAGAGGGTTGCATTGTCATCCCCTGAGGCTGGAAGAGAGTAACTGCTCACAGGTCACCTAGTAGGTTTCCATGTTTCTTTAAACCACTTGTTTTCTGTCTTAAGTACTGCATGCGGGTACATCCATACAGAGCATGAAAAAGCTAGCTTTCGGACTACAACTTCCAGAATCACCCGACAGTGTGGCCCTTTTATTTTTAAAAAAAGAGACAGTTTTCCAGATCGCACCCATTTCCAGACTCTGCTGTGTGAGCATGATGAACAACCAGAAGAGGCTGGGGAGATATTACCTGACCATTTGGGCTCCAACTCCCAGTCTTCCAACCAACAGACTAGTAGGAATTAAAAAAAGGCAACATTTCAATGTTTAGCTCACATGTAGCTCAAGTATATTTGTTCCATTCCTGTGTAATGTACATACTATCAATAACACAAAGACAGTCTCTGCTGCCAGGCCTTCAGTCTAAAAATGCATGTCAGGCAAGAAAAAGATGGATTAAATAGTCCTGTAATTTAAGGCTGTTTCACTTGCTGTATTGGTTGCACAATTATCAGAGTTATAGTCTGTAAACGCATTTTCCAACCTCGGCTCTATGTAGGATCACTTTGAAGGATTGAGAAATTAAAAAACTGTATAGTAAAGAAGACTATTTAAGGGAAGCCCAGGCAAACATGAGGACTGGCACTGCTGAGTCTGGACATATTAGCGCTAAGGATTTTGGGATGTAAATCTTCATTTAAGTTGTTTTTTTTGGGTTTGTTTGTTTTTTGCATGAAAGAACAAAAACTTCACAAGTGTCTTTCCGCTGGGTGAGCTCTTGAGATTTTAAAACACTTTTTTCTATTTTTTGCTACCATGTGAAAAATGTGTGGGTTAAAAAAACCAATACCTTGTATGTATGCAAAAAATGACACCCCACAAGCAACTCCAATTCTGCATTGGATGAAAATGTTCACAGCAGAGAAAAGTGCCCTATCCATTCTAGGTAAATTTGTGGTTGTGAGTGTTGAAGTAATTTGGTAATGTTTCCCATGACTGAGTGGAAATTGAACTATTAGTCTCCAGAGTTATATGCCAGTGCTTGAACCACTACATCACACTGGCTCTCTTGTCTGGGCTTACTCATGTGTAAGATGCCAACAGGATCCCAGTCATAGTTTTCTGTTCAAAATATTGTTTCCTGCATAAAATAAAGAACTTTTATTTGGTGCAAATGAGTTCCCACCTGCCAAAAATATTCTGAAATGTGAAAAATTGTGAGGTGGTTGACCATTTCCTTTCTGGTTGTCTTAATGTGTTGAAATACACTTTCTCATTGGAGAATGAAGATTTGCAAGTAGAGATATTTCTTTACATTCTACTGAAGATCCATAATGTGAGCATGGAAGCGAATGAGTGTAGCCACTAGAGATTAAAAGTAATACCTATTCTGTTTATACATGTCACACTTCTACCTTACATTTTAGCTGTGCACTTCAAAATACTGGGTTACAACTTCAGATGTGGTTTCAGAAAATCCCCTTTTGTTACTTGACACTTGAATGCTTGTAAAAGGTTGGAGAGGAAGTTGCATCTGAATTTGTGATCTCAAATTCTTATGGACTCTATCTGCTCAGAATTTTCATTTTTTGGCAGTGACATTCCCCAAGACACTTGTTTTAAAAAAATGAATCAGCTAGGATTCCAATTTAGAATACATGAAAGTATGTTTTGCTGTTTGACCTTTTAGTCATTTATCAATAATTTGCTACATAGTCACCACATTTTGTTTTGTATACTGGATGAGGAAGAGAAACAAATAATGTTTCCACCCTCATTTACTATTGTTGTCATTAGCTTTCCACATTTTTCCAATATTTGTAGAGAGCTTGAGAGCAAATTTTGGGATGCGAATCACATGCAAACATGTTACATTTGTAGAAAGGTGTGACACAGAGGGAGAAAATCATGAAAGCTTTTCTTGCTAATAATGCGGCACAGTCAAGACTAAATTTCCATGCTGGTTCTGATAAAAAAAAAAACCTCTTTTTTGTTGCAGCGTTTGACATTAATTGTGGAGAAAATTGCTTTCTATACAGTACTTAAAATTCATTCTGCTTTTCTTCTTCAGCTTCTTGAGAGAGTGACAGGAGGCCTGGGGGGAAAGTTTACAACTACGTTGTGTCTGCTATACAGATTTGATCCCATTTACATTGGCAATTCCGCATGAGGAGAAGAAAACAAAAGGCAGATCTGGATGTTATGGCAGACATGGGGTGAATGCCCAAAATAGCAGCCCCACATACAATCTTCCTTCACCCCTCTAGTTAAATTTACTTCATGACATGACAGCATTATGCTGATTTCCCAACTTCCATTTCACACCACCAGCTGGTGGGGGTGGGCAAGCTCCGAGAGATGGCGATATGAAGAAAGAAAGATGGGAGGTGATCATGCTCAACATTTAATTAATTAATTAATTAATTATATACCCCCTTTCTCCCAAGAAATCCAGAAAGCTCATAGGATAAATTAAAATGAAGTAGAGCAAAGTCTCTTTCTCTCTCTCTCTGATCCCCCCAATTAATAAACTGTTTTATGAAAACACCATGAATTTAAAGAATATAACACCATTTAAAAACAGTGCAATGATAATGCTGGACTCTTCTATAGCAGTTACAAATGTATAACCTTAGTTACACTCTTGTGACTGTTACATTCTCATGATTTGTGAAATTCCCCGCCTACCAGAACAAGCCACTGCAAATGATGGAGGTTTTTCCCCGGTTTGATCTGGAAGCATCTGGCTGGTGTTCCCCACTCTCCTGCCCTTGTACAAGCAAGGTCCAGTGCAAGAGGATTTGCAATAGAGTCCTGTTTCTGCTTGTCACATTGGGGATCATCACAGGAGAAAATGGTAATCAGCTGCTCCTGAGTGGCAGAAGAACAGACCCCCATCAATTGTAGTGGCTGCTTCATGGTAAGTGAAGAATCAGGCAGGGATTCATTGCATAGCACCATAAGTACAATGCTTATGCATATGTATCTTTCTCATAAGATCCGTCAGCAAAAGTAGGCACACACTCTGTTAAAAGGTCTTCTTCTCTGTTAACTGTGAAAACCCTGTTTCCAATTCTATTATTCTACATACCCACCTTGGTTGTGAAGCTAAGCAGACCCTCCCAGATGAACCCCACAATTCTCCTTTATTGAGGTAGCAGCCCCTGTTTGACAGAGGTTTGTTCCCCTGTTGATTGAGAAGCAGATATCTCCTCCTTCTCTCATGAAAGAGTGACAGCCAGAAGAAGTTCCCTTTTTGCAATTCCCCTTAACGAGAGATTTATTGCAGGAGAGGTGGTGGAAATGTTAGTCAATTGCTTACCAATTGGACAAGGGAATAGATTCTCTCTCTTGCTGCAGCTGCTACTTGGTGTATGTATTCCCTAATGTATTTTTCTAACTAGTGAATAACATAGAGATCATGATACAAACCCAGTCACAAATCTGTAACTCTAGGGAGTTTAGTGCACAGCTAACAAACTCAGCTTACCTTTGCCGGTTTGAATCCTAATTTGGGCTGCGTCCAGGTATTATCACACTGAAAATGCCACCAATGCTGCCGGCCAAGGGCAACCTGGGTTACTCTGGGTAGAAGCCATGCTCAGCCAACCTCTTTTCAAAACTGAGACTCTCCCAGCTTTACAAATCAGACGGCTGAGCACAGCTTCTACCCAAGGTTACCCAGGCTTCCCCTGGCCAATAGCATCAGCAGCATTTTGCAGCCCGATTAGAATTCAATCTGGCAAAAATAAGCCAGTTTTTTAAAATCTGTGCACTAAACACCCAGGTTATGCGTTCATAACTGCTTTAGTGAATTCTAACAATTGGCTTTATTGCCAGCAAGTGACAGCAGAATAGGGGCCAGCCTAGTTCTGTGGAAGAGACAGCCTGGGAGCAGCCCGAGAAGGTTCTCTCGAGAATGGGATAAATTATTCGCCCAATGATCATTTTAAGCTGATCTGATTACCACATTTCCTTAAGAAAACTCATTTATCACCTACTTGATATATCATGTAGGTTTCCACATAAAAATCTCTCCTCTTCATTCCACCCACAACAAACCCTATGAGGTAGGAAGATGAAAGAGAGAAAGAGGCCCAAGGTTACCTGAGGGGTTTCATAACACAATTGGGACTTGAAGCTAGGCTGTCCTTCTAACAATACATTATACTTAATAAGAGGCAGACAATCATCTAGATTGGGAACCTGGCAGAAGAATAGGCAGGTTTTAACTTTGCTTCTTGATGCAGTTCCAACCCAATTTGGGGTCCCTGGACTTACTATTTGCATTAGAAAGATGCTTCCCACTGATGGAAATAAGATTTTTTACTTCCAATCTAAGTAGCAACAGAGGGAGTTATTAATATTAGGACTGCTGCAGAAGGCTAAAGCCCCCTAACCCCAGCACTGAGGATCAGACCCCTAAATGTGGCATTTATTTTTCATTTTTTTAAACAACTGTATTTGTTCATTGCCTGAATGGCACCTAGGGAATCAATGAGAATTTCTCATGTTTCATTTTCTGAGAAGAATTCACAGATTATAAAATGAAAAGAAAAATGTTGAATTTTAAAGAATTCTATCAGGAAAGAAGGAAAGTGAAACCGACCGATTTACTCACCCACCATGAGGGCTTTGCTGTTTTTATGTCTTAAGGTCTGACATGTGTTAATGCCTTAAAAGTGCCTTTGAAGCCTATGTATTTGTAATTTGTTTCTGCTGCTGAATTAGGATGAGTCCTCTTTTTTTTTTTTTTTTTTTTTTTTGATGGACATATTATCTTTAGCAACTACATGGTAGGTGAGTACAGTGTGGTCCTCTCCATATTGGAAGAGCTGTGCCTTTTAAATTCATCCCTCTAGACCTATACCTGAGAATGTTGTTTGATTATATTGTAAAATAATTTCCCCAAATCTGCATATATGGAGCAAAGAATCTGAATTTTAAATATTTAAATGTTGGAATAAGCAAACCCTGACTCGACCTAGAGAAAGAGTCATAAACTTTGCCAACAACAACAATACTATCTGTTAGTAGGCCATGTCTACTGTGATATCTAGCCTGTGCACTAATGGATTTACATATCTTTACATTTTTCCCCTTTGCAGATTTTTCAAAGGCTCTTACCGGTATGCACCAATGGTTGCCTTTTTTGCTTCACACACCTATGGGATGAATTCTCCAGGCCTATTCGATTCAATAATCTGGATGTCAACTATGGGTCCTCCTACGTCCCAGCAAATGGAAGGTTCCGTGTGCCCTATCTTGGTGTTTTAGTCTTTGAATACACCATTGAATCAAGCAGCCCAGTCCTCTCAGGGTACTGTAGTTGATGGAATAGATAAACTGGCTTTCCGGTCTGAAATGCAAATGATCACAAGATGTTGAGAGGGTAGTTACTGGTGATGCCTTACTGGAACTGAACTATGGACAAGAAGTTTGGCTGAGACTGGCAACAGGTTCTATCCCAGCCAAATATCCACCCATAACTACATTTACTGGCTACTTATTGTACCGTACATAAACTAGTTACACACAAAAGCTTATCATTTATAAAGAAAACTGGCTCTTTCCTTTGCTTTGAATTTTCCACCCAGTGAACTGAATCTCACTTAGGGTTACCATCTTTTCCTTGATTATAGCATCATAGAGTTGGAAGAGACCACAAGGGCATCCAGTAACCCCCTGCCATGCAGGAACTCACAATCAAAGCATCCCCGACAGATGGCCATCAGCCTCTGTTTCAAGACCTCCAGGAGACTCCACTACATTCTGGAAGAGTGTTCCACTGTTGAACAGCTCTTATCTCAGGAAGTTCCTCCTAATGTTGGGTGGAATCTCTTTCCTGTAGCTTGGTAGGTTTCCTATCTCTTAACAGCTGTGTGATAGAAAGAAAACATCTTTCCTGTCCCTTTTCTTGTGCAAGGGAAAACAACAACGCTTATACTTAAATTCTATTGTTAGTCCTAACTAAAATAGATCAATTAGATTTATTATGTGTTGACACCCCATTCAATAATGGATTCAGTGGTCTACTCTAGTTGGGACTAATCAACAGGAACCCAGTTTTATTGGTTTTATTTCCACCCATCTACCAGGTGTTTTCTTTACTTTTTTTTAAATTGCAATTTCCAATCCAGGGCCCCAGCACAAAAAAAGTGGTAATCGTAATCTCATTAGATTACTATCTGAAATTATATTCATTCCCCAAATGCCTGCTATCTCATCTTACTTTGTATTGGCTCAGTATGTAAATAGCTCTCCCGGCAATAGTTAATAGGAATATGCTTGCACTACCCAGCCATTTGCATCATTACCGTTCCCCTTGCAAATGTACATCAGGTTATAAATGTTATCAGCAATGTTAATTAATTTGTTTTCAATGGCTTCCAGTCCTCAGTGATATGAGGTTGACAGATTTGCAGCATCTACTTGCTTGTTTTTATTTTTAACTGAAGCTGGAAGCAGCTACAAAACTGGAGCTTGACTGGGAAAATTATGGGACAAGATCACATCCTCCACTCATTTGAATTTATTTCACATTCAGATGAGCTGTTACTTTCAAACAAAATTCAGTCCCAGATGTGATTCAGTTCCTCAGCAGACTAAAATGGGGGTGATGGTGAACAAAACTCCACTTCTCCGCTCTTCCTTCCTCCTTCTCCATCTTCCTCTTCTCTCTTCACCACCAAATCATGTGTCAGTCTACTACAAATCCCTGTTCTACTATTCACTTTCTGGCCTGTTCCCATCTCCTATAGTTATAAACTAGTCCGATCACAATGGCTCTGTTGCCATTTTGTGTGGCAACAAAGGTATGTCTGTCAAATGAAGTGGATAGAGTCTTTCACATGGTTGGAATATTCACATATATTCCTTGCTGGCAAGAGATTGCATGTGGAGGACTTTTCCAGATGACTGGGACTAGTTAGGAAGGTTTGAAGGTTTGGATCTTGGCCAAATTTCATTAAGTCTGGCTCTTCAGTTGCCAGATCTGGTTAAACTCAGAACTTATGGAAGCTTGTATTAGGTTTTTATTCATGCATCTGTCCATACTAATTGGCTTAAAAAGAGTACCAATGTTAAAATTTCCACTCTTATTTGCTTGTAATAAAGTATTGAAAAACACTTTACTGCGAAAAATCACATTTAAATCCTGGATTCCTAGAAGGTGAAGCCTTCAATAATGGAGCACTTCCAAACCATAAAAAACAAAACAAAAAACCCAACCCAACACACTAACACATACAAATTGCTGCATCTAACAGATTAATTATAAAGCCAGGTGATCCATTGAAAATATGAAAGACTGCGTTTCCTCACCTAAAAAAAAAAAAAGAAATCATTGCTTAAAGAAAAACCCTATCCTTAATGCATTGCCTAATTCAAGAGTAGTATATGGCTTGTTTTTATCGCAAGCCTCACAAGGGAGATCTGTGAAGAATATCTGATTAAAAGTCCATATATTTAATCTGGATTTAGTAAATTAGACAATTAATAGCATCAATCAAGGGATTAACACATTAATTTCCTGAAGACCAGCTTCACTATTGTCTGATAAGAAATCTACAATGCTTAAAATGTCAAGCAAAGGAGGAGTGTTAGTGTATATCCCTGATCTCTACTGCAACAGTCCAGCCTACTTTACATTTGTCTTTTTAAAAAGCCTGTCTTCTGTTTGTAAGACACAACACAAAATCTGAAAATATATATTTCAGTCCCCTTCTTCCAATGATGCATTATATCTTTCTGTAACTACTTAAAATCCTGGATCTTTCACTAACCTGCCCTAGCGTATCATTGAATTTTATCAAATATCTTGCCCACATGGCTAAATCCCTCCCTACCCCTTGTATGACTTTGTCAGTTTAATAACCTGTTTAGTCCTCTTTATCCGTGCTATGGATATGGCTAAATGGCGTGGAAATTACTCTGCAAATGAAATTCAAATGACCCACCAGAGACTGCATCTCTCTCTTTAAATATGACTTTCTTTGCCCTTCCTGCCCTTCCTACTAAATCCTTCAAGCCAGGTCTCTGTCTGCAGGGATGCTAATTGTTTTCCCCTCCAAACTTAGATTCCTGATACAGTCTTGTTTCTCCCACTCCACTACCCCCTTTTGCAAACAAATTTCATTTCCTCAGAGCTTACTTCAGGCCTCAAGGCCTTTCAAACAAACATGTATGTGTTGTGTGTGTGTGTGTGTGTGTGTGTGTGTGTGTGTGGAATCTATAGTAAGATGCACATACCAATTGTGTACCAGGAATAATAATAAAAATATCATACCTAACTTGTTTATTTACAGACTCACACACTTCCTTTTGAGGCTTCTTGGTTCAATACAATTATGCCATATATGGATTTGTATAGACTTGATATTTTGTACATTAATCTAGGCACTTTTCACATTACATAATTATAGCATTTTGTCCCCTCTTTAAATAACATGCTTCCATCCTTTTGGAAACCTTAGGATTGGAGTTTAGAGAGGGAGATATAGAGTGATATCTGCAAAAGAGCTCTAGCGTCTTCTTAAACTATAAACCCCAGGATTCCATAGGATGCAGCCATGGCAGTTAAAATGAAATCATAGTGATATAACTGTGTAATGTGGAAGGGCCCTAACATTTTAAGAGTACAGGAAATCTTTAGAAATGTTTCTTTCTGCCCTCAGTATCCATGTGTATTTTTTTCTTTCTCTATCCATTTGGTTTGGTTTTCATTGTGATTCCATTTGCACAGAAGAGAGAGAGAGAGAGAGAGAGAGAGAAAACCATATATATAATTTGCTTGTGCCTATGAGATATAAATATAGCTAGACTTCATCCTCCGCTTCAAAAAAGGTGGGGGTTTTTTGTTGTTTTTTTGGACTACACTTCTTGGAACCCCATACTGAGTGTTGAGAAGCCCTTTTAGTGAATTGTGAATATGTAATGGGGCACTAGTAAGAATGTCTTGATGCACTTTGACACTCCCTAGCTGATGTTCCAATGCACAATGGGGTCACTTTGCTCTCTTCCCAATGTAACAGCAGTCCTTCATGGATACAGATGTCATGGAACTTCCCAGGTCTAATTCATGCAGACAAGTCCACTTACAAAGGCATGATTCCAGTACAGGATTCCTGTCAATGGACCCTGCCATTAGACCCAGTATAATATATTGGGTAACGTACTGGACCTAACAACTACATTGTATGGAGATTCAAGTTCAGTTCTCATCAAGCCATGAAATCAATTGGATGACCCTGCCTAGTCACTCTATAAGCCTAGCCTATCTCACAGGGTTGTTGTGAGAGTAATGTGAGGAAAGTCCTGTACATTCTCAAATTTTCATTTGAGAAAAGGCAGTATATGAATATAAACTACAAATAAATCAATGTGTAAGATGACTATGTATGGATATATATGACATCTTGGTTCACAACAGCACAGGACTCACTGAGACCATTATAATCTATACATTTTATACATTTTTACAACTATAATCCTATTATAGTGTGAAGAGTGTATACAAGGGGTGGGCAAATGATCTGGGGCTGGGGGACAGTGTTCTACCTCCATCTCCCCCTGCTCCATAGAGGGGGAAGCCCTTGAGGATGGCAAAATACCTGCTTTTCCTTCCATTTCATGCCAAAATGGTGATCAGAAGTAATGCAATGTTGCCATTTTGGAGGAAAAATGGAGAAAGGATGGTATTTGATAGGAGGTAGGGAATTTGGGACTCTGGAGAGGGAGGTTCTGTGTTTTCATATATCCTGGAGATGGGAGCTTTAGCAAAATTCAAGTGTGATTTTCTAAAAACTGCACTTTATTCATCCCAGTATATGTCAACAACACATGTGTTGTGGCAGCGTTCTGAATAACCACATTTTACATACTATGTTAACCTCATTTGAATCTATGGGTACCTGAAAGGCTTCTGAACAACTTCTGTATATGTGAAGGTTCTCCTTTTGCAGATGCCTATTATCAACCAATTAGGACTGCAGCCACCATGCCACAAGATTAAGAATGGAAAAGTATTTTGTTGGATAGAATAGTCTGAATAAAAGCACATCTCTCCTTGAGAATGCAGACATTTGTGAGTCTTACTGGGTGTAGACAAATAGACTGAGCCCCTACACTGCTTTAGCTTTAGCATAGCATAATTGTCTGGTGGTAGAGTTACATTGTGTAAGCCCCAACACTGAATACCAATGTAGAGCAGCATATATGGATCAAAAGAAAATGACTGACAACTCACTGTATAATTGCAATGCAAAATGTACAATGGCAAGGTAGAGAAGCAATGTCCATTCATACCTTATTCTGTGTATTTTAATGTGATGCCACATATATAATGGTCCCACATTTGCAACTCTGCTTATGTCACCACCATCAATATACAGCTATCATACATCACCACCCCCAACATCACTCCACATGCATAGCATAACTTACACATTTGCATAACACTAAAAGGGTGCTAGCCACAGTGTGCACAGAACTGTACATACGTTGAAAAATATGAAAGTTTTTTTAAAAAACCCATACAATTGAAAAACTATATATGCATGAATAGGAGGAATGTGATCATATTAGCAAAACATTGGTCAAGATGGCAAAAGTTATTAATGAGAAGGAACACCCAAGCTAGGAGAGGATGCAGCAGTTTGCCTTTGCCTGAGCTTACTGGAGAGGGAAGGATTCTGTCCCCTCTTGTTCTCTGCCTCCTTCTTCAGTGAGTTAATGGAGGGCTAACTACTTTTGCACCTTCAACTCAGTTTACAGCAATTGAAGTAAGCTGAGAACAAAGGGAAAGTGGGAGGAGGAGTGAGAAACTAGGATATTTTAAATGCAGCTGGAAAAGTGGGATGACAGGGGTTTAATTGGGACTGTCTCTGCTTGGTCAGGACAGCTAGACAATACGTCAATGTGGGGAGAAAAAACAAAGAAGTCTCCCAACCTAGTACAAAATAGGATAAAAAGTGCAGGAAAAATACAGTTAGCATGCATAGGTATGCAGAGACCTTTCAGAGAAACTTAATGAAATAGAGATAGAAAGGTTTTTTCCCTTCCCTGTAGGGTCTTGCCTGTTGTTTTTCTTATGAGCACAAACACCTGGGTTTCACTATAACCTGATGTTTCCTATTATGTGAAGTTGAGGCACTAGCAGTAGGATTAATTAGTAAAACAAGAGAAAATCAACCAGGACGGTGGCTCTCTATGTGTTTGTAGACAGTTTACATACATTTCTGTGGTGGGTCTTTCTTTCTTTCTTTCTTTCTTTCTTTCTTTCTTTCTTTCTTTCTTGCCCTCATGTACTCCAAACTGAATGCTGCACTGGCATGCAGCTGGCAACCCCATTCACATAGTAGAGCTACTGAGCAGTTCTTATTTTTTCTATTCATGTTTCCTTATCTGAACACTTAAAGGAACTAATTGGACATCATAAATTCTTGACAGGAGGCAAATCCATCCCGCTGTGTCACCTGTCAATTGCAATCCCATTAATGCCACTTCTACTACACTAGATCAGGTGCATAGGGAGGTACTGGCAATGCATTCTCTGTGAAGGCTGAAAGAAATTTAGCAATGGTCTCCAGTCTGCTTCTTATCCTGCTTGTTTTTAACTTTCCTTCAATATGGTTGTCCTGCATATTATTGCTAATGAACATGTAAACATGGGGTTCTACTATCTTAACCCTGTGCTATTAGTTCAGATTCATCAGCATGCCAAACCTGAGTTCTTTCCCCAATGCCATATGTTGTGACAGTCCAGTCTACCACAATTCAGAAATAGGCACAATCCAGCACACTTCATTTGCATTACAGAGAGTCTAGGAAGGGGCTGTGAGGTTATTGGCTACTTAATCTAAGGAAGCATTTGCCACTGAATGTAACTGCAGATCAATACCATCAGTAGGGCTAACCATTATGCAAAAGAGACTGAAATCAATCACTTCAGGTCCTCATGGATCTTTTTCTCTTCCTCCCTGCCCTCCATCACTCCCTTCCTTAAGAATAACCGCAAATAGCTCTCCTGCAGCACATTCATTTTATGTTTTTTTCCAATAATCCAAGTGTGAATGCTTATCTCTTCCCAAAGCTCAAAAAGGTATCCAAGTCCCCCACCCAACACAGAGCAAGCAACCTCCTCTGTATATTTGGATAGCCCAAATTACCATGGCAACATTTTTATCTGCTTTGGCTTTGACAAGCCCATCCAATTTCTCGTGGCGCATTACACTATTATTTCCTCACTTATGCCAAGCGAGCCATCCTTGAATGCCTTGGCCGGCACTTCACCTTTTAACACATTCTCTTGCAAACTGCAGGTTCTGCAGCTTTTCTCCTTGTTAAACAGTACCAGTTGCATGCCATCTTTGCAAGCCCTTGGTAGGTAAAATTAAAAGGGAGAATGGAGTTTGATCAGCCAGTCTTCATCTAGGTTCTTAACTTCACTACAAGGAGAACAATGGAGGTACTTACTGTAAGAGAAAATGCTCATAATACTTCCCACACAGTCATGTACCGTATGCACATACACACAGAGAGTAAGTGATCCCTATTGTATAATCTGCCCGGAGGTTCAGAAGCTTGATCAAACAATATATGGGGTGGTTGTAAACATGTTTCTCATGGGTAAAGATGAGACAGATCTCTGTTTTCCACTTCTGTTTTACATTTCATGTTCCAAAGTTAAATTCTGTTCCATTTGTGTGATGTGGGCTCTTATGAACTCTCCAATTACCTGTTTTATGGAATATTAGTTTACATGATATCGATTTATCTGATGATCTGCACCTATTACCAGCTCTCTCGTCTCTCTCCTCTCCCTCCTCTCTCTCTCTCTCTCTCTGTGTGTGTGTGTGTGTGTGTGTGTGTGTGTGTGTGTATATATATATATATATATTCCATCTTCCCTTTGTTAGAGCTTGGTCCTTTAACACAATTTGGCTTCCTCCTTGCCTATCTTACAATTTCTCTTTTATGTCTTTCTTTGACATCAGCTTTAATGCCCTTGAATAATTTCCTGCATCTCCCATTTGCTCATCTCTTAACCTGGTCAACCAAGGAAGCTGCTTTCCTGTGGTATTAACTGAGTACCTGGAAACTATAACTTAGATACTATAAATATACTTCCTCTGTGAACATACATATATGCATAAATATTACCTTTCTTGCTGTTATGGTGTTACATGTACACACAATTTTATAGAGGAGAATGGGAAACTGCAATTAAAGTTTTGAAGTGTACATAAACATGCAGAAAAGTCTGAGCTGTTTATCATTTTCATGTGATGCAGATTCATACTCTTAAAAAAATAAAATCTGACCTGTGCAGACTGCCAGGGCACAGAACAGTTTGGGTATTAACATCCACACCAGTCACCTCTAAACAGTATCCACCAGCATTGACAACATTCCAGCTTGGTTGACTGGTCTAAGTGTATGAGGAATCATAATTCCAGACAAGCTGGTGTGACTGAGGATTGCTGCATGGCTAGAGCTGAGCTACTATATCACAGATGGAATTATTATTGTCAGAAACTTCCTGAGATTTAACCATATCATCCTTTGGGTGAATTACAATGCTATAGGTCAGACACACATCTCAGAATTTTGTTGAGGACAAAATTCACTGCTGACTGCACAATGACCAAAATCCCTAACAAAACCAACTTTCTCAGTTCTATCTTCCCCAATCTGGCCATTTCTAGTCAGTACAGAGTGAGATGAACAGCAGAAATGCATCTATTTATTTTCTTATGGCTAGATGCAGAGCAATGTCATCATCTACAGGGACCTCTGAAGGATTCCTGGAGGTCCATGAAGATCCTTGTTTCTGTGCATCCAGCTTTGGAAAAGAGCTGTAGCTATGTATGAGATTTCTTGTTGTTATGTCTCCAAACGAGGGATCTCAGCTTTTATTTTTTTCGTCTCCCTGCCTGAAAAATGAAGGCCACTGTGAAGAACATATTCTACATAGTCTCTACAGTTTTTATGCTGTAGTCTCCAGTTATCCCTGTTCCATACATATACATATGCTCCTAAATTATATTATTGTGAAGAGTGCAATAATATAAAATGAGGAGGGTGGGTAGACACTTAGTTCCACTGCGATTGAGTTACCCACATCCTAGGGTGGGAATAGGAGAAATTGATGGATAATGTCTCTTCCTTTAGGAGAAATTCAGAGACATGATCCCCTGAATTTCTCTGTTGAAAAATGTGGTAGATAATTTCATGCATTTTTGCCATCCTGTTGCAAGTCACTGAGTAACTGTGGTCAAATAATCCAGGACTGCATGGCATACAGATTCATCTGGCAGATAATGTTCCATATCTGAAGAGATGTGCATCATCACTGCTGGCAATGTTGGGCCACATATTCTCCATGTCACTGCATGTTCAAGAGGACTGATCCTTGCCTAAGGTTAAGGTCCAGAACCATTACCATCATGCTACCTATGGAAGCCAGCTGGACTAACAGTTGAATCTGACACGGAGACTGGTAAAAGGACAACTTCCTCCATACACTGGAAGGCAGCAACCTAGCTTAGAGGATCACAAAACAGGCTGTCTGGAATACAAATCTTAGTCTTCCAGAAGAGTGGAGTAATAAAAAAAAAATAATAAAATTTTTATTTTTATACCGCCCTTCCAAAGTTCAGGGCGGTTAACAGCAAAACATCAATAAACAAAGCATATACATCAGAGTTAAAAACAATTACACACAACAGAATAAAACCCCCGTTAGCCAGTCCTCTTTGCCACAGAAGAGGAAGGGAGGCCCACTGGACTTTAGTCGGGGAATGCAAGCCGGAATAGAAAGGTTTTAAGGTCCTTTCTAAATTGGGCCAGGGAGGTAGCCGAGCGGAGCTCTATGGGCAGCGTGTTCCAAAGGGCCGGGGCAGCGATGGAAAATGTTTTCCTCGCGGTGGAGGTCAACCTAGCCCCTGGCACCCTAAGTAGTTGCTGCCCAGATGTTCTGAGGGTGCGGCACAGAATGTACGGGGAGAGGCGGTCCTTCAGGTATCCTGGGCCCAAGCCATTTAGGGCTTTATAGGTCATCACCAACACCTTATATTGTGCCCGGAAGCGAATTGGCAGCCAATGCAGATCTTTAAGCACCGGTGTAATATGGCTGGCCCTGGAAGTTCCAGTGACCAGCCTGGCTGCCATATTCTGTACCAATTGCAGCTTCCGGGTTTGGTATAAGGGTTGCCCCATGTAGAGTGCGTTGCAGAAATCCAATCTCGAGGTTACCAGAGCATGTACTACCGTTTCAAGGTCCCTCTGGGCCAGGTATGGGCGCAGCTGGCGAATAAGCCGAAGCTGATAACAGGTGTTCTTGACCGTCGCATTCACCTGAGCAGTCAGGTGAAGCGACGAGTCAAGAAGCACCCCCAGACTGCGCACAGAGTCCTTCACAGGGAGCGTGACCCCATTCAGGACAGGTGGAACTACCGCCATTCCTGGACCAGGGGAACCTATCACAAGTACCTCCGTTTTCTCTGGATTCAGCTTGAGTCGGTTTTCCCTCATCCAGTAGCTAGGGAGCTGTCTCCTTCTCCATCCAGAATTTGCAATTTGTGGCAACTGCCTTTTTCTACATAATGCATATTTCCCAACTGTTTCAATTTAGCAGGGGCAGTGTCAGCTAATTCTCTGCTGTCCCACTTGCACAGCTGCTTTTAAATGTCCCACTTTCTCTCTTTTCCTCCCACTTTCCTTTTTTGTCCTCATCTTACTTCAGTTGGGGTAAAGTGATTTCAAAATGCAAAGTTTGTAGCCAGTTAACTAAGCAAGAGGAAGAGGAATGGAAGTAGTGTCTTGCTCTTCACAATTGGCTCATTCGGTTTCCTTCCTCCTCTTCCAGGCTTTCCTAAATTCAGTGCATACATTCCAAGATTTTATGTGTTCTTCCTCATTAAGAACCTCGATCGTTTCGTTGTCTGGTCACAGACTTTGGACTACACTCTGATGTTGCCTGACTACATGTGTCCCAGTTTTCATCTATGCAATGTTGGAGGGTATGATAATGGTAGGGCTGGTCCTGATGCCCAAAGCCATATATAGGACAGGACCCTTAGATTTCCATGCCACCGTTCAATATTTGGACCTTGCTCTGTCAAGGTAACATTTTTTAAAAATGCTATTGAAATATTAGCCTCTATCTATGAAAGCTACAATTTCTGCAAGCCTGGGGTCTCTTTGATACACAACAAAGCTCTAACGGGAGAAATAAAAAGTAGCAAGTATTATATTAGCATTGTTAATTATGTGCTGACAGGGTATTTTGCATTTTACAAGACAAAGATAAAGATGCAGTTCCTGGCCTGATGAGCTTGTAATGTAAAAATCAAACTCTCATCGACTGATCATACCATGAATGTATCACCCAGTTACCTAGCAACTTCCAAGACCTGATTAACCCTTTTTTAAGGGTGTACAACACTTGGGAGGGTGAATTCCCAAATGATTTTTTTATCTAATCGTACGCATGTAGGTTTTATGCTTCCTCGTCTTCGGCCAGTTGTTACCAGGAACTCTCCTTGACTATTAAGCAGTGTAGGATATTGGCACCTCTGATGTTGATAAAATCAGGTGAATGTAAAGTCACTTTGCCTTTGATTAAGACATATAGGCCATTTATTATTTTATGGAAGATTCATTGTTTTATAGATGTCAGACACTGTACTTTGGAATTTGGTTTAATCATCAGTTTTTAAGCACAGACCAAAACATACCTTCCACAATGCGTGAAGCAGAGTTCAGGCCAAATCTTCCAGAAGTCATTCTTCTGAGGAAACTTCTGAGATTTCTTTCATCACCATCCCTGGCAAAGAATACCACTGTGTAGAACTTTCTCTGAATAGTCTTTCTCCATGATGACACAGAACATGAGACAAAACATTTATTCCAGATGTGATAGCTTGCTTTGGATCACGGCAGAAGGATAGTCTCCTTTTCTTTATTTGTCCCCAGGATAATCATATGATCAATAATCAGTGTTGTTCTCATTTTATAGCTGGGTAAGTGAAGCAAAGAGCTTCATTCTCTCACTGCTGAAATGGCATGTGATTCTATTGTAATCTACAATTTACACACAACAAGCCAGAATTCCATACACTATTCCCTGGTCCCTCCTGTTGAGAGCAAGTGTGGCTAAAGAAACTAAGGCCCGTTACAGACCGCCCAAAAGGGGCAGTCTCAGGCCGCTGCCGGTTGCAGTGCGGAGGAGTCGCAGCAGCCAAACCACATGACTCCTCCTCGCTGCAAAAAAGGAGCTCGAAAATCGCGCTCCTTCTGGCAACCCGGAAGAGATACCACAAGTGCCAATGCATGCACTCGCGGCGTCTCTTCCAGGGCATGATGTCAGGACGCTGCACGTCCGTGACGTCAAAATGGCGGCGCCCAGCTGTATAGGGTGCCGCCATTTTGAAGCACTCATTACGCCTAAGAAACTTCTATCTGTGCTATATTTATCCACCAAATATGCAAACCTCATTTAGTTGTAGTTCAGTTTACATCCAGAACTGACACTGGGTTGTCTTTCTTTTAAGAAGCCAAAGGAAGAAACCAAGAAGTAACCATAGGTTATCATTTTGGCTCATCCCATTCTGAGCATCACAATAAACAAAATACAGAAAGAAATAGCTGGTTTTGCTTCTCCCATTTGCTGCAGAAATAATAAGGCACGGTGTACTAGCACACTGCCTCTATTGCTATAAGCCAGAATACTCCACAGCTCTGGTCTGTTGTGTGCGAACATGGTCAAAATGAACTAGGTAGAGGAAATTGAAAGTGGACTGAGGAAGCAAACCCAAGTCTACAAAAGCTCATGCTATCAACTTGTCTTTTCCAGTTAGTCTCAAAGGTGCTACAAGATCCCATTGTATACTGATTTTCAAGACTAACATAGCTACGTCTTTGAATTCTAACAACTTGAAAGAATCTATACTGAGCTAGGAGGACCTGCAACCATATTTCCCAGAAACTTCCAGTTGCACCTTCTCCATCTTCCTCATGTTAAGGAAACCAACTGGACTGTTTGGATGTGATCCCAAAGCCACCTAAGTACGTGAGATCTCAAAGCCACCTAAGTATGTGAGGGTTCATCTTACATTAACTCACTGCATGGCCCTATACAACTACCCTCAGGGAGAAATGAGTTAATATATATTAAGAGGTTGTGAAATTGCAGCTATTGGTTACGTGACAAAGACCTTAGAAGGATATTAGGGTTAATGTTCTGGTGACCCATGTGAACACAAGGGTTCTTGTTTTGAGGGCATAAGGATGACCCTGGTCCTGGACTGCTCAGAAGTCTCTCATACACAGGACAGTTCCTTTCAAGAAAGGTTAGCTAGATTTGTCTCCAGAAGAAATCCACAATAAAAATGAGAAACAATCTATGTCAGATAGCAGCAGCCTCCCACCTTGTTATCTGGAGGCAAAGAAGAGACAGCAATTAAAAACTCCCATGACAAAATTGATAGACGGCTAGGGGGAGAGAGAAAGAATCACTCTCCACTTTATCTAAACAATCTGACCTCTGCAAATTGCCTGGCAAGAAGTAAAAATAATTCACTGACCCATTACTGTAGTTCTTATCACTATTATTTTTATCAGGTAGAAGGATTTGTGCATGAGGGAAGGTGGTTTATGGTTATTATTGTTGCGGTGGCCTTCTTGCTTGCTTCATATACTACCCAAGGGCATTAGCACCAATTAAGATTCAAGATACAGGGCTAAATTCTTATCCAATATTGCAAGCAGAATGCTGATGTTCTGGAGTTGAGAACATTCCATCTTTGAAATAAGGCCTTTGCAGCCAGGAGAACAATTAACACCTCTTAACATGATATACCTTCGAAACATACTGTAGCTTCTTCATTGGTGTCCATTTGTGTGGTAACAAATCAGCTCCCAGTTTGAGAATTCTATTTTAGAGCTGCTGCTCTGCCAAAACTGCCTATCTTGGACAAACTCAGTATGGATCTGCATTCCAAAACATCATCCAAGTCACTGATTCCCTGGCAATTGGCAGATTCCTGGGAATTGTAGTATTATAGTGGAAATGCTTAAATACAGCTGGACATTTTAGTACACTTTCTCAGATTCCTGCTGTCTGATAAATGTAAGGAGTAGTCTGGCATGACTGGGCATATGTGATGCTAACAACCCAATTCTAAGTAAGAATAAGTGGAGTAGTGGAGACTATTATGAAATTTCCCCCTTTTAAAAAAAACCTATAGAGAATGAATTCTGCAGAGAAAATTTAAAGGAACTTGTCAAACTCAGACCTGGCCTCCACATGGAATAATGGGAGGCTGTAGAATCCCAAGAGGGTAGAATGGAATGTACCACATGGGTGGAAAATGCCCTTTGTGATTCTTCCCCATGTAATCAAACCAACCATCAGCCCCCCTGAAAGAAGAAAACTAGCACTCAGCCTTTTCCCTGATGCATTAATTTTCTACTTACAGATTTTAGTTTTGAATGTAGAGGAACATTGAAAAGTATGATTCTCTGATGTCCATCTCACCACCTGAGGGTTCTACAACCTCAGTCTGCTAGAAATGTATATGAGGCCTGATAGTGCTCCTGCACACCTGCAATTTCCATGTGAATATTAGTGGTGTATTGCCTGCAACATATCCTGTTTGTCTCTGTTCTATTTAAAGCCAGTGATTGATCAAGTGAGTATACCTATGATCAACAAGTATTGGCAGGGGAAAACTAGGCCAGCCCCAAGGCCTACGCAGGGTTACAAATAGAAAAATGGTACAGGCAGTCCAAGGTCAAAGGGAAATAGCTGTCCTGAGCAGTGTTCAAAGCTGAGAGTGTAGTTGCCAGAAAGAGTAGCAAACAGCAATAGCACTCACACTTTACATTTCTATATCACTTCATAATTAAGCACTGTCTAAGCAGTTTACAATATGTAAGCCCCCAACAAGCTGGGTACCCATTTTACTGAGTTGACCCAGGGCCCTGTGGGATCAAACTCACAGTGTTGTGACTGCAGTACTGGCCTTTAACCATCGCACCACTAGGAAGTTGTCAAAAGGTACATGCCCAAAGTCAGAGAACCAGGAAGCCAGTAATGTCAGACAGGGCTGCACAGAAATTTGAGAGGTGCTGTTTATATTGTGGCATCACTAGGCTTAGTATCACCCATTCAGGGATGTAGCCAGGATTTTGGGAAGGGGGGGTTCCAGTCTAAGTCCCACCATTTTTGCGGTGGGTGGGTGCGGTAAACACATTGCAAATACATCAGGATATTTATTTTTAACATTAATTAATGGAAAGGGGGTCTGGTCCCCATGGACCCCCCCCTTTGGTTACATCACTGACCCATTGTGGCAACTAATGGTGTCACCCCATGGACCTCCTGGATTGGGGGTACAGATAGTGAGAGGGTCTCATTTCAGGGAACCCACAGGGCTCCAGGTTGCTCAGCCTTCCATCCTTCCATAGGTTAGTAAAATGAGTACCCAGCTTGTTGGGGGCATTTGGCTTACATATCCTGCTGCTGTCATGCTCCCCCAGACACAACAGACCAGACATGATGCCCCTTTGAGCAAGGACAGGTTTTTTTTAAAAAAATTAGAAAATATATCCACATTCAAGGAAAGAAGAAGTCACACCAATCAGCCCACCCTCCCTCACCACAATGGCAGAAAGGAACCAGAAAGATCAGGAGGCCTTATTATATTATATATGCCTTATCCATATGCTACTCTTTTGGTGTTGAAAGATCACTGTAACCTCAAAAGCACATGCTGGCTTCCAGATATGCCATATTAAAAAATATAGGTATCAAAATGCATCATGGGGATATCAGGGTGCTTACATGTACATCATGACATACCACCAAGCAGTTATGTGAATGAGTCATCACAGTACAAACTGTGCAGATAGAACTTCCATCTTACCCAATAACAACACTGTCAGAATCCCTCTGAACTGAAGACTATTCACACGGTCAACTGCCAGGTGTCAAATAATGGAAGATCAAGTGATGTACATTCATGTGTGAACCAGCCTTCAAATTTCTTGATTGGATCATTGGAGCAACCTATTCTACTAACATCTTTAGCTTGCTCTTTTCTTTTGGTGCTCCACTGTTTAATATAGGAAGAATTCCACAGAAGGATAGTCTAGGAGGAAGAACTGATGATGGATGGATGATGAGTTTGTGGTCTCTTCCAGAATCCTATGAACGTATGATTTTCTAACATGGAAATATACATCTATAGGTCATTTTGTAGCAAATTGGAAAATACCAGAAACACTTTCCCTTATTCCCCCCCAAAAATGCTTGCAAAGGGATGCTTTGTTAGATGTTGCCTATTTTTAGGGAAATATTTTTGTGAAACCAACTTTTAGGATTTAAAAAAAGTATATTATTCCTAGTCACCCATAATAAGATCATAGAGGTGATAAGAATACTGCAAAAGATAGCATTAGGATGTCAGCAGGAGATGCCAAGAGGAGCTAAAAGAAAAGCATTGATTATCAAGTGTATATAACTTCTGTTGAGCAATGAATAAAAATGTTGAAGTAGTACAGAAAATTGTTATTCAGGCCATCACTTTCCTATTTCTTTTAAAATCTGAATCTCTCCCCTCTCTCAACAAGATATGGATGGCTGAGAAGACATGGAATGCTTTTATCAGAAAAACAGAATATATGAAAGGAGAAAATGTTAACTTCTTTTGTAGGAAAAGAAACAAGCATTTTTGACAGCCATTGCCTTAACAAAAGCAAGGAAAACATTGTTTTCTGCTCAGGGTGTATATTTGTGGAGGTAAAAGCTCATTGCATTGTGAGATGTGGATGGCTTCTTTGGCTCTTACTGAACAAAAGTAATTGGGACAGGAATTAATTGGTTTGTCAAAAGCTATTTCTGAGTTTGTGTTTTTGACATTCTACCTGTCTTTAAATTAAAGGAATACAACCTTTTTTCCTGGCAGGGCAGTCTGGTAAGGTAGAAATTCAGCCAGTTTCCATGCTGTCTCACTTCCTCCCTTTGTCCTCAGCTTATTTCCGTTGGTGCAATGTGCAAAAGTAGTTTTCCATCAGTTAACAAAAGGGAGAGGAAAGGCAGTGCAGATCCCTGCCTTTCCCAGTAAGCTCAGGCAAAGGCAATTAAGTTCAGGGTGCAAACATAGGAGATTATTGGTTCTTAATTAGTGGAATAGAAACAGGATTTTAACTGTAAAGGTGAGATCTTACTGCACAATGTCATGGCTGGGCAGTAGCTATCATGTAGTCAACCTGTACTTCTGCTGCCACTTTTAAGGAACAGGAAAATCCTGCGAATAGCTGTTAATTGTGCAGTTTGCCCATTATAGACATATATGCAATAAGGTTTTAGACTCAGAAAACAAGAGAATCATAGAGTTGGAAGAGACTACAAGGGCTATCCAATTCAACCCCCTGCCATGCAGGAATTCACAATCAAAGCACTCCTGACAGATGGCCATCCAGCCACCGATTAAAAACCTCCAAAGAAAGAGGCTACACTCCAAAGGAATGCATTCTACTGTCGAACAATTCTTATCATCAGGACATTCCTCCTAATGTTGAGGTGGAATCTCTTTTCCGGTCATTTACATCCATTGTCCCATGTCCTATTCTCTGCAGCAGCAGAAAACAAGCTTGCTGTATCCTCCTCCTCCTCCTTATTATATTTATTTGTATCCCGCTCTTATCCCAGAACTGGGACTCAGAGTGGCTTCACAGCATTAAAAATAGTACAATTAAAAACAAAGAAAAAATTACATTAAAAAGGAATTAAATTATTACAGTATTAAAACAGATAGTTATTAAAAGAATAAAACACATTTAAAAAAGATAAAACTATATAGAGAGAGGAAAAAAACTTTATCAAATTTTTAAAACGGTACAACATCCCAGCCTGTCCTTATAGCAATTCCTTAAATGCCTCTGTGAACAGGTAGGTCTTCACCAGCTGACAGAAGGCCATCAAGGAGAGAGCCATTCTGATCTCCCTGGGCAGGGACTTCCAGAGTCTAGGGGCAGCCAACGAGAAGGCCCTCTCTCACGTCCCCACCAAGTGTGCTTGTGATGGTGTTGGGATGGAGGGAAGGGCCTCTTCAGAGGATCTCAGAGTCTGGGCCAGTTCATACGAGGAGATACAGTCTGCCAAATGGTGTGGACCTGAACCATGTGAAATATGAAACTCTTTCAATTGCTTAAACAGGTCTATCATATCCCCTCTCAACCGTCTCTTCTCCAGACTAAACACATCCAGCTCCCTAATACTCTCCTCATGGGGCATGGTTTCCAGACTCTTTTCCTGGAGTAATTCAGACATTGCTGATCCCATGTAGTGTGAGTGGGGGTTACGCCTTTCCTCCTCCCCATCCTCCAAACATCCATAGACATCCTACTTCCGGTGATGAGAAGAGAAGGAAGTATCTTTTCTCTATACAGGCTCCTCTGTGCCCTCCTTCAGTCCACCAAAGAAGGAATGACTGCTTACTCATGAGGAAGTAGTCATTCCTTCTTTGGCAGAAGGTGGAGGAGGGAAGAAGCAAGGTGGGACTGAGGCTTATACAATAATCTCCATAGTTTGCACAGGGAAAAATGGAGAAAAAAGGGTGGAATTTTGCCCTTTCCAGTAGGGTCAGGCGAAAGCAAACCATGGCAGCCTCTCCCAGCTTGTTTCTTCTTCTTCATTAATATTTTTGCCATCTTGACCTCACTCTTAGCCACATGTGTCCCAGTTTCCACCTGTGAAATACTGGAAGATATGCAATACTCTACCTGAAGGGCTGACAGAGTCAATCCTCCATTTGAAACTGGCATACAAAAAGGCTCACTAACTTTCTTGATGAGAAAGGGTGTCTTTGTACATCAAGACCTTATGTTTACTGGAATATCAGAAACAGTCTCTGTAAGTTCCTCATTGCACAATGGGACAATAAGCAGGCACATGGGTGAATAGTAGGTTGCACTATGTTGGCATTCAGCAGAAGAATAGTGTAATACAATCACCAAGGAACTACATGAGTATGATTTATGAGGTAGTATCTCTGCCTAGAAGGGGCAGTGAAAAAAGCAGCTTTCCCAAATTCTTCTTGCAATTTTGCACAAGCCTCCTTTAATTCATTGTCTTCTCCTTTTTCATTGTTTTGCTACATCACTGAGTCAATGCAGCACAAAATAAGAGATTATGATTATGCAAATAGCACTACAATGATGTATAAATAGCTTTCTCATTTATCTAAACTTAGTTTTTTCTTCATGCTTTCGGATGTTGGTTGACCTGTTTAGAATGATGTGAAATTGTGTTCTGTTTTCTAACATGAATGAAGAGACGCACATACGAAATGCAAAGCTAATGGGGGTGGGATGCTGATGATTGGAAGCATTTTGTTTTTCAAGAAAAAAAAAAGGCAGGAAGAAAAGAAGATACCTAATTTGCTGCTCTCCTAGTTAAGATCATGAAAAAAAAAGTGCTGACAATGACAAGCCAGATATAAAACTGCTTCTCAACTAACAACCATAATGAGAAATTTTCTGTCTGGGTTTTGATCTCCTCCCAGCGTGATGGCTGCCCTTTTGCAGACTTGCATTCCGATCATGAGCTCATGTATGCTGATAACAGCATGCAGCGAGCCTCGGCATTGTGTTGGGACTGTCTATTGATAGTGATAGTATTGATTGGTGAAACAGCATCTTCCATATGCCTTGATATTGCCTATAAGTACTGGAGACAATTTTGCATTTCATGCAGCAGATGTAGGCACAGAGATGTTTGCTTTGGAGTCCCTTTGTGTAGTTGAGATCAAGAGTGTTGCTAAGATCCTTCAATAGCTGGTGGGTTTGCTTGCTTGTTTGTTTGCTTGCTTGCTTGGCAGCTGTTTTGTGTCTGCAAGGCAGAATTGGATCATATAGACTTCCTAAACCACCCACAGGGCTGTAACATTTTCAGTGGCAGCATGAGAGGATTGGCAGGGTGAATATTCACGTTAAACTTCCTGCAAGATTCTCCTCTGCCAGGCTGTTTAGTTATTGTATCCAGAAGGAAGTACTCTCCAAAGCTTGGGAAATTACTTTTAACAAGCAATTAGGAATATTTCCAAAGCTCCCAAATGTACTGTAGTAAGTTACTATAATAGTTGGAGGGTGGGTGTATGTTGAAAATGTGAACAACTCTGAAGTGATATTTTACCATGTGTGATGGACATGTGCAAAAGCTAACAAAAAGGGATTCAAACACACATTGATATAAAGGATTTTAAAGATTAATATTCAACTAAGTCTGGAATGTTTCCTTTTGGGACTGATGTATGCATGTCATGAAAGGCTATTTTAATACATGACAGCAGCAATGAGATTGTTGTATGCTCAAAGATGAAAGAATCCAACATCACCAACTATGGAAGAACAGTTGTTGAAACTTATAGATTTAGCAAAAACTGGGGAAATTGTGTGGTTTGATTAGAGAAAGGTCATTAGTTACATTCCTTAGACTGGAAACCCCCAATAGACCTTTTGTGAAAAATGGAAAATGACATGGTAACTTTTGGGTTTGATGATTAGAAAGAGTAGGTCAAGAAATTTGTAATTGTTTAGCTTGTAATTGGAATCTACTGGTTCATGTTATTGTTTCTGGAGCAGAAGAAAACAAGCTTACTCCGTCTTCTACAGGTCACCTCTCAGTCTTCTCTTTTCCGAGCTAAACCTTTCCAATCCTCTTAGCCATTCTTCACAAGGCTAAGGTTTCAGAAATATACTATTTCATTATTAGACTTGGGAAATATGGATTTGGTATTTTCCTACAAAAATGTAAATCAAATTTCTTTTCAGTTCCTAGAAAGTAACTAAGTCACTCCCGAGGTTTAATGTGCATACATAGACAACAATATTCATTCTTTCTCTGTCTCTCTCTCTCCCTCCCACCCTAGCAAATATTTATTACATGCCTATACAAAACCATAATTGCTAACTCCAGCCTGCCACCTCTTTTGCTCTGAGCAGAAGTCTGAGGTTTAACACCCCAACCATTCTCTCCTTTAACAAACTCCATTCACATTAGAATGCCTCCCAATCATGCCTCCTGCTTGCCCAGAACTGCCTGCTAACTACAGCACATTACAAAACATGCCACTGCAGGACAGAATTACAATCAGAAATACAACTGTCACAATAGATTACTGTACCAGTTTCACCGAGGTTGCATTTTTCTATTCAATAAGCAATGACCCTGAACAATAATATTCTCATTAGTGAAGAGTGAAAAATTGGGAGACTCAGTCTGCAGTCTTATACCTGCTTACATGGGAGAAGCCTTACTGATGTCAATGGGACTTGCTTTTGTGCAGTTATATCCAGGTTAAAGCTCTCGTTACCTAAATGCTAGGGACCAGAAATGTTATCGATTTTGGATATTTTCAGATTCTGGAATATTTGCATATACATAATGAGGTACCTTGGAGATGGGATCCAAGTCTAAACATGGAAGTCATTCCTGTTTTGTATACACCTTATACACAAAGTGTTAAGGTAATTTTATACATAGTATTTTAAATTTTGTGCATAAAACAAAGTTTGTGTACACTGAACCATCAGAATGGAAATGTGTCATTATCTCAGCCACCAATGTGGACAATTTTGGATTTTGGAGTATTTCGGATTTTGGAATTCTGGATAAGAGAGAATCAACCCATAGAGAATTACAGAACAGTGGTGGCTTATGGTTTCCATATAAGCAGGGCAGCGAATGCACTCTGGGTTTCAGCCCAAGCTTTAAAGGAGCTATCCAAGGGGCTGAACATATTTGGGGGATCACAATAATCACATAACTCCACACGTGGAGGTTGATTCTACGCAACCTTGATGTAGAATCTCAATCAAGATTTCCTGTACTCTAACCACTGTGCTGCACTATCTCTGACATCTCAAGAGACTGAAGTTTCCTTCTGTCCATTTCATGCATGTGTGGATGAAGTAAAATGGAAACCAAAGGTTTTCCAGCTCATACCTTTAGTCACAATACTACACTATACTGGCTCTCAGCTTTCTGTTTGCACTGTGATCAGTTACATACTGCCTGCCAACAATTGTAAATGATCACCGACTAGACGAATCTGACAGACGCTTCCCCAGAGATTCATGAACTCTGCTTTATAGCAGGTGGATGTGCAGCACCATCAAAGCCAAAGAATGTAAACGGAAAAATTACAGCTGGGAGAGGGGGAGGGCAGCAGGTGAAGGGGAGCGCTGAAGGAGAAAGAAGCTGAAGTGGGGCTTATACCATTTTTATTTGTGTGTTTTTCTTAAATAATTTGTTGGATAAAAATAATTTCAGCTTTTGTGAAATTTTGACAAATGCATTTCTTGCCTTCTATAGGTCTTTGACATGGGATGCTCCTGTTGTAATGCCACAATCCAGCATGAAGTACCTTATGCTGTATAAGCAGCTGGATTTTACATCAGCTGAGAATTTCTCAGCAAACATTTTTTCTGAGAAAATTTCAAGCAGGGATTTTAATTTTTTTTAACCAGCCTTCCTTACATTTAAAACAAAAATGAAAGATCTAATTTTCAGAATTTCTACAAACATTCATCTACATTTTGTGTGTATTTGTGACAGCCCTCATTTCCTGCCCATAACACTGTTGAAATAGAGATGACTGGTGACTGGTGGTTTCCATGACATTGTGGTGAGTTGAGGTCCTGTTCTGGATTTTATTCTGAACTGTAGAGAAGCTATACATTGTGCTGAGCCCTATTCCGCAAATAAGTTCACCCCATCATGAGAAGGAATGAATCATTGGAAAAGACAATAATTTTAGGAAAGGTGGAGGGAAGTAGAAAGAATGGAAGACCACATGCTCGATGGATGGACTTAATTAAAGAGGCCACTAATATGAGTTTGGAGGAGCTGGGGAGAGCAGTAGAGGACAGGGTAGCCTGAAGATGCCTTATGCATAGGGTTGCCACGAGTCGAAATTGACACAAAGGCAGTTAACAACAACTTAGATAGCTCCTTTAAAGTTTGGAATGAAACCAGAGTGCATTCAGTGCCCTACTTATATGGAAGTCATCAGACACCATTGTTCTAGAAGTATGCCAGTTCTGGGGAATTCAAAATGGTAGCCAGGATGCCACCATAGATGTTGTAGCTGCTGTGACTTGTGACCCTCTTGCAGGAAACAAGATTTCTTGGAGATTTTCTCTTCCCAGTGGAGGAACTTGGTAAAATAGTTCAGTCTCCTCTCAGTGTCTTTGCTCACATAAAGGACAGAGAATTTTGAGGGGCATTAAAATCATAGAGTCAGATTGATTGAACTCTGAAGTCTTGAAAGAATAGTTGCTGGAATTTGCTTGGACCAGTGGCATCACTCAGGGGGTGTGGGGTGTGTGGATTGCACTGGGTGACATCCCAGAGGAGGTATGGCACCCAATTGGGCCCTCCTACCCCTTTAGTGTATGAGGGGGTGCTCACCCTTCCTGGATGACACACTCCACATTGTGTGACACCCTAGCTAGTGATGCCACTGGCTTGGACTATAAAGTTTAAGGGTTTTTGTTTCCAAGGAGCTTGGCAAAGGTTACCTACCAAAGTCTCCATCAATATGCATACAGTTCCCCTGTCACCAGTCTCCAAGACTCTCTGTGTTGCTGTGACATCCCCCCACCCCATATTCCATAGCTGATGGAGAGCATGGAGGATTGGAGAAGTGATGACCTTTCCTGCAGACCAAGGATATCTTCTGACAAGGTCTACTGGGGTCTTCTGGAAATGTCAGCTGAAGATGTTATCAGTCTGCATCTGGTGCATCTCCAGTCCCCTCGACTATCCCCCAGTAATGGAATTATTATTATTATTATTATTATTATTATTATTATTATTATTATTATTATCATTATTATTTTATTTCTAAAGCACTGTAATTATACAGTGCTTTAGGAATGGTTATCTGGGGTGGCTATCACAGTGGCACAGTGGGCCCGGGGCTTTTGTCACTGGAGCAAGAGGAAAGAAATACCAGCAACCACAATGGCCAAAAAATACATATGGAAGTCTAACGGGGAATTACTTTTGTGTAAGGTGCTAACAGGGTGCCAGCCAAGGTTTGGAAATAACCTGTGTCTTCAGGGGGAGTGTGACCCTGTCTAACACAGGCCGGATCCCTATTCCCTGATCTGCCTTCCAATTGACCAGGAGCACCTCTGTCTTGTCTGGATTAAGTTTCAACTTGTTTGCCTTCATCCAGTCCATTACTGAAGACAGACACTGGTTTAGGACCAGGACAGCCTCCTTGGATTGAGGTGGGAAGGAGTAGTAGAGTTGAGTGTCATCTGCATATTGATGACACCACAACCCAAAACTCTGGACAACCTCTCCCAGTGGTTTCATGCATATATTAAACAGCATAGAGGACAACACAGAATAACAACACGCTACATGTTTTAAAATGTGAGTTCCACAAACTGTATACACCATCCAATGATTTTTTTTTACATTATTTAATTTTAAATGATTGGGAAGTTCTTATCATTAGTGGCTGGGTGGTAAGCAGTATTTCAGGATATGGGCCCTGTGCAAGCATTAGCTGAATTGCTCATTGAGCTAAAACATAGAAATGGGATGGTGGGTGGCACATAGCCTCTGTCCCAAACCACAACACATCTGGAAGTAAGTTACTTCTTTGTGTGTTGAGTATGAAAATATCAAGAAAGTTCTATGACTGGCTTCAGATAAGTGGGGTTACAGAGCTTTCCTGATCAGTAACACGAATGTATGATGGTTCCTGTCTGGGCAATGAGGGCAGAGCCCTATTCAGACCTTCATGTTCAACAAGCAAAAGTCTAACAGCTCCAGGTAATCAGCAATATTTGCACATGGATTCCCAGTTGTAGTCTTACATCTGATCGGGGAACATCCAAATAAGGCTACTGTGTCATAACCTACTTTTTCTTCAGGCTTCTGTAGTCAAGGAAACCCCTTCACAGAATTAGATCCTTTTCCTTCAAGGAAAGCAGGGGAAATGCTGGGATCCCATACATTAACAGCAACAAATTTACCGCCCTCCAAACAATTAAGAGCGGGAAACAGGTGCTGGAGGAGAGAGCCAAGAAATGAAAAAAGGAAAAGTCACTGGATTATGCTGAGTTGTGCAAAGTCAACAGAACTGCACATGCAAAACAGGAAATGACAGAGTAAAAACTTTTTTTGGCAGATCTCCTCCAACCAGATGAGAAACGGAGTAAGGAATGGGGGGGGGGGGGGGGGGGGGGGGAGAAAACAGGAAACATAAAGAAAGCTGGCAAGGAATTACAACCTCTAAAAACTTCCAAAATGACCACCACTTATCTTGATGTGTATATGTGAGTCAAATCAATGGTCCTTTTGTCAAGTATCCTGTCTCACCAGCCCCAGGTGCTCCACAGGAAACAGAAAACATTACAAACTGTTGAATATTTCCAGTACATTTCCAGTTGTTCATTTCTAATTTTGAACCATTGTAGGCTTAAGTAATTCTGGAGGATGAAGGTGATGGCAGATTTATGGAGCCCTGGTGGCGCAGTGGTTAAATGCCTGTACTGCAGCCACTCACTCACAAACCACGAGGTTGTTGGGGGCAATTAGCTTACTCTTTGTAAGTCACTTAGTACATTATTCATTATTCCTTTTCTGTTTCTGTCAACGACACTTCTATTCAACGTTCATCACGCCCGCAGTCTTGGCTTCATTTTTGACTCTGTCATATTTCCCCCGAATCCAGGCCACCGCCAAGGCCTGTGTTCTTTCTCCCACAACACTGCCAAGATCCGTCCATTCCTCTCAATCTCTACTGCCAAGACTTTGCCCTAGTGGTTTCGTGGCTAGATTTTGTAACCTCCTTCTAACAGGGCTTCCTCTTTCACACATCCTATCCTTAATCTCTGTCCAGTATTCAGCTGCCTGTATTGTCACATCCGCTCGCCGCTTTGACCAAGTTTCTCCTCTTTTCTCCTCCCTATTAGGCTTCCCTTCCCTTCCACATCCGGTACAAGCTTTTGTTATGACTTTCAAAGCCCTTCATGGATGGCCCTCCTTACTTGTCTGACCTTCTTTCTCCTTACATTCCTAATCGCACCCTCCGCTCTGGTAATCAAGATCTCCTGTCCCAGTGCAGGACTACCACTGCCCCCTCCGCATTTGTCCCTTCTCGCTTGCTGCCCCTTACTCCTGGAACCTTCTTCCCCACATGCACACCTCATCACTTCTCTACCCAGTTTCAAAACTGAGTTAAAGACTATATTGTTTAGGAAGCGTTCCCAGAGGCGAGCCCCTCTCTGACCCAGGAAGCCTCCTTTTAACCATTCATTAAGAAGCCAAGCCCTTCTCCCGTCCCTCTGCCTTGGTCTCAGCCTCGGAGGTGGAAGAAGATCTACTGGACCTGATCCTATTCCCCACCACCACTCCCTTCCTTTTGTGTCGTGTCTTTTGAGATTGTAAACCTGAGGGCAAGGAACCGTCTGACTAAAAAATTGTTGTACAGTGCTGTGTAAATTTACAGCGCTTTATAAATAAAGGTTAATAATAATAATAATAATATAATTAATAATAATAATCATAATAATAATACCTGGTAGCAGTATAGAAATGCACATGCTATGATTGATTAATCTACTAAAGAGTTTGCATTGACTGACCTCCTCAACCAAGTTTTCCCCTTTCTTCATACAACATCCACTCCAATGCATTGAAGAAAGAAAGAGAAAGGAGAGTGGAAGTCACAGAGACGAGAAAGTAAAGAAAATACAAAAGGGAGAAGAGAACGAGAAAGGAGAAACCCAATAAAATTGATAATGTGCACCAATATTATTGCCAGATGTCAGCAATAGTAAGACTAGGGCAAACCTTTGACATTTTGCACCCCCCCCCCCACATTTTTGAACTCTCCTTATCTGAAGGACCATTCTAGTCCTTCAAGAAATGGCTTCCCCAGATTTCAGCCCATCAGGTTGTAGAGCTGGGCAAGAAAGAATCAAGAGGGCCACAGTTGTGAAAATTGGCTAAATTCTTTCTGCACCCTTCATATGGAGTTCTATGTAGCGTGTGCACGGCTGGAAGAAAACTAAGAGGAAGAAAATCATCACATTTGAAATGTAGTGTTGGGAAAGGGTTTTATGGATACTGTGGACTGCTAAAAAGACAAATAAATGAGTTCTAAAGGAAGTCAAGCCTGAACTGACTAAATTCAGACTACTATACTTTGACCATATCATGAGAAGACATGACTCCCTAGAAAAGACAATAATGCTTGGTAAGGTAGAAAGCAATAGCAAAAGAGGAAGACTACTTGCAGATGGATAGGCTAAATCAAGGAAGCCATGGTTCTGAGTCTCACAGACCATAGCAGGGCAGTTGATGACAAGATGGGTTGGAAATGGCTCATTCATGGGGTTGCCATAAATCAATATTGACTTGATGGCAGTTAACAACAAGATCTGAAGAAATACAGGAGGCCAAGTAAGAGAAGGCAGCCTTAACGAATGCTTTAAGATGGAGGAGTCCAAATGACTCAATTGTTTTGAATCAATATAGCAATAAATCAATATACCTAAAATCTCACTTCAACTTCTGGTACTTATACTGCTAGTAGAAAGAGATGTCCAAATGAATGAAAGTACTATTAGACATACCTTTCCCTGAATTCTGTCATAACACTACAGTCAGTGAGAGAAGAAGCCATCTATGGAAAACAAGTCTGAAATTGTTCAGGACTTTACCATTTAAAGCCTTAAATGAAGTCCAGAAAGCTATGGAAGACAAATACTAATGCTCAAGAATGGATGCTATGTGCTTCCACTGTTAAATAAACTTTGCTGTTACCCGCCTCGATCCTCAAAATGGAAGAGGTGGGATATAAATAAATATTTCTTCTTATTATTATTATTATTATTAAAACACTCCTCTAAATGACAATCACCACGGGAGGCACATGCGAAAATTGAAGAAAAATCTACTACTCATAGCTATATATTGCCATGTATCTTTTGGCAGCCTGTGAGAAGCACAAGCCAATGCCAACTCAACAAGCTGCAGGTTTAACAGTGCCTTTTGAACTGCTTGAATTAGCAAAATAATTTCTCATAAATTAAAGAATCATTGATCTATGATACAATTAAGAACTACCATCCCCCCTCCACAAATGTGAAGCATATATGCAGTGTCACTGACTGAATTCTGAGATGACATTTTAACCACCACTGGCTAACTTGCCCACCATACTATGTAAAACTCCCATCTGGCACTTGAGATGTTCGTATTAGGATACAGTATTTTTCTCTCCTTCCTCATCCCTCTCTCTTCCCCCCTTTTCTCTTAATTTTTTCAATTTAGGCTGACATCTGCTGGCCTAAGCTAATGGTTAGGCAAACAATGCTGACTATAACCCCATTTTAGGTCCCTCCCCCACCTTTTGTCATTCTACAGTGCTTAGAAAGCACAAGCAAACCACTTAATTATGTAGGAAATTCACATGGAATAATAATTTGGGAGGAGTGGGGAAGGCAAGAGGATGAACAATGCCAGCAGATGAAAATTACTTGGATATAATACCCTCTATGCATTGCAAATACAGTGTGCAGATTTGTTAATACAAAGAGTAAATAGGAGTCATCCTATATTGGCCAATTAAGCCTATACAGAAAGGGAAACTATTTAATGGTACCACACTGGGTTATAATGGGAAGGCAGCACATATGCCCCCTCTTTTAACCTTGAAGCCAGCCCAAGAGTAGGGGGAGTGGACTTTGTGACTGGCAATGACCTGCAAAGGTTTGATCTGACAGAAGGTAATTTAGGACAAAATGCTTGTCTTCCAGCAGAATTCATGGGATACTTCCAGTAATTAGTCGATGCGCAGAAGAATAATTGAGCTGCCAATGGAAGATTGACAGACAAGCTACAATGAAAGAATAAAAAAACATTCTAAAGAAATGTAGTGGGTATCACTTCAAGACGAAAGTTTCACAGTTTCATGGCAAGAAAATGTAGTACAATCCAGATAGTAATGGTTAAATTCCCCAGATTGAATGCCAAAGCCATTCTAGAGGTTTCACTAAAAAAGTAACTTTTCAAGCTCTGCTAAAGATCAAAGAGTAAGTTCTTATAACAGATCCCCCAAACAGATCTGTCTTTGACAAATTCCTGGAGAATAGCACTATATCAGCACTAGGCTGCTATAACAATGTTTTAACTGTCATGGCTCCATCCTGTTCCCATACAAGCCTGTTACAGCTCTAAGATCTTCAGGGAAGGCACCTCTCTTGATCCTATCTCCTCTAAACAATTTTTGCCAAGAAAATCCCATGATAGGTTTGCCTTAGGGTTGCCATCAGTCAGAAATGACCTGAAGGCATACAACAACAACAACAACAACAACAACAACAACTGACTTTGTTGACACACAACAACAACAACAAATGTTGAAATTGTATACCATCAAGTTGACTCCAGCTTATGGTGATCCTATCATAGGGTTTTCTTGGCAAGATTTATTCAGAGGTTTGCCTTTGCCTTCCTCTAAGACTATAATTTGCTTAAGATCACCCAGTGGATTTCCATGATTGCATGGTGATTTCAATCCTGGGCTCCCAGAATCCTAGGCCAGTGCTCAAACTCTACACTATGCTAGTCCTAACCTTTATCTGCATGTTATTAAAGTGCACAGTCATAGCATATGAATTTTAAAAGTCAAAATTGTTTCCTTACACAGGCAAACATACAGAGCTGAATGCCTTTGGAAGTCCAGCATTATCATCTCCCACTACCATATTAAGATACAGGTAGTGGTAGAAACAGAGATGGAGATAAACATCTTGGATAGCTCCTTTTAAAATTCTGAGAACTAAGGATGAGTCACAGCTCTGCTGCCATGGCCACTGCTTTTGAAGGCATGGTCTGTGAAGAGATACAACATGGCTGGTGAGCAGACTGGTGAGCATAGGCAGGGCTAAAGATAACAAGAAGGGCAGGGGCCAGGCTGTCAAACATTTGGGATTAGTTCTCAAGACCACTCAAATGTGTGGACTCTGTTATTACAAGGATTTCTCTGTTGTATGCAGATGAATCTGCCTAGTAAATAAAACGTTTGAAAGCATTTGGGGTGGACTGCTAAAAGAATGTTGATCCAATGAGTGGCATTTCCTGAGTAGAGGGTCTCATTCAGCTCTAAAATGTATTCTCAGTTGAACTAGCTGTCACCTAAATAATACTGATCCACAGCAGTCTGTATGGAGCAGCTAGTTAAATGATTCATGGATATATTCCTACAAGTTAAAGACTTTCTTATTATCTATGAATTAAAGCCCAATCAATCTCTAGAGTCACTTAATGCAAATAGCTCTCTTTGCTGCTTAGCAGTTCTCATCTTTCCCCACTGGTTTTCATTTCAGTTTCTCTGGGTGTCTCACTTCTGTCACAGGCTTAATATTAATTCTAATACTGACACAAATAAAACAAACAAACTACATAGGATGAGACCGGCATTCAACTGGCAAAGTTAATTCTGTTAAACTCGTGCTTAGCTCAAAAAGTATCTGAGGCTTAAATGCAACTGTTTCTTCTAACTAGAGTAAGCCCATTATCTCATAGCAACTCACACAAGTGTAAGATGCTACAACAATAATGGCACATTCCAAAACATCACCCCCCCCCCAATATTCTTTCTGAGTAAGTGGATATCTAAACTGGACAGGAATTGTAACAGAAGTCACCTTGGTTGTGTGCTGGTATTCCTTATGTAAAGAGCAAGTTGTGCATGTCTCTCAGTCTCAGTTTTGGTGCATTTCTCAGATGCATTCTCATCCCATTCTTTGTTTGTATCAGATTGTGAGACTTTAGCTGGCACTCTGTATTGTAGTTACAGATACTGAACTGCTCCCTGATTAGTAACACTATGAAATCATGCTCATAATACTATAGCCGTGATCATAAATACTCCCCAACTCACTCTAACAGCCAGCAGCTACCAGCAGCCACACCAGTGTATGAGTTCCCAAGCCATCAAGATACATTTCAGTTCCAGAACTCAAACACCAAACAGACCGTGGTCTACCACCATTCTCTATTTCTTTGCATTTCAGATTGCCCTTGTGAAATAAGTGAACTGAGTATAACACAGGAATATCAGAACAGTTCAAGTTGAGGGGAAAATGTTTAAAATGCCTTATAAATTTTATTTTGCCAGCTGTTTTATTTGTTTGACAATTCCTAAGCATGAATAATTAAGTGCACTGGCCAATATTAGTTACCTCTCTCTTCAGTTATTTTATGTATTTATTAGTTATGGCTGAGATCCTGCATTGGAAATTTCAATGCATAACTTTATGACGACGGAGCTATATTGCTTACATTATAAGCAACTCATGCTAGTGAACTGAGATGATAAGCACCCCACCAAATATCATTTTGTTGAATAGGAGCTGCTGTCCCAAAGTTCTTGTTCTAACATGTCTAAAGCACAACATGTGTCCTGATGCATAATGTGTCCCAAAGCGCATTGGATATGTTGAGCATTGGAACACATTGTGCATTGGGTACAATGGCCATGAGACATGACTACTCTGTGGCTCCCTTTCAGAGAATTAGACTGTTGTGCAACATTGGAATTCACCTTTATGTAAGTATCGTGTGACAATGGAAATATCTAACAGTATGCGTTGTTGTTGTGTGCCTTCAAGTATTTTCTGACTTATTACAACCCTAAGGCAAACCTATCATGGGGCTTTCTGCACATGATTTGTTCAGAGAAGGACTGCCATTGCCATTTCCTAAAGCTGAGAGACTGTGGCTTGCCCAAGGTCATCCAGTGGGCTTCATGGTCAGTCTGGGATTCGAACCCTGGTCTCCAATCATAGACCAGTGCTCAAACCACTACATCACACTGGCTCTTAGCCCAGAATTATATCTTGCCTTTTCTCCAGTGAAGTCAAAGTGTCTAAAATTTCCTGATCCAGCAATGCTTTCACATCTATGCATTCTCCCATCCCAGAAAAAGCAAACCAGTCATTTTTTAGATTTGGCCCCTCTCAGCAGTCTTCCCCTGCTTAGAATTGATCCAGTTTCTAATTTTCTTTTACAAGATTATTATATGCTGAATGTCAACACTAGATATCAAATGTCAACTTTCAAGTAGCAAATGCAGGCTGTCAAATGTCATGTATTGGCTATGTTAAATATTGGCTGCCAAATGTCAAATATCAAATATTGAAATTTCAAATGTTTGGCAAACAAGCCACACCAGAATCTACAATGACAATGTCTGGAGAAGGCTGATGCTGATGGTGGTGGGGGGGGGCATATTTCTTTCATCATTGTATAGGAATTGCATGAAAAGTTTATGGGGAATGGGAATTGGTCATAGACACAGAGTTCAGGAATTTATTTACATGATTAGATCCTGTTATAATGAACTGTGCCAACAAGATAAATGAAAAAAGCTGATTTAAAGTGTGCTGGTTCTCACAATATGAGAAAATGCAATTCAGTGGGATTATGGTTGTATAATTGCTCACTGACTTGCACTTCATATGGATTTTCCCCCTTGTCCGTTTGCTTCTATGGTAAGGGTTGAAACCATTAGCTCTCCAGAGGCTGTTGGATCCTTTCTGTATCTATGATCCCCAGCATTCTTCACTATTGACAATGCAAACTAGGGCTGCTGGGACTTGCAGTCTAACAACGTTGAGATGACAATACAATTCCCATAACTTTTCTATGGTTTTGACAAACAAACCTTATGCATTGATCCCATTGGGCATTGGTCCCAATCCCGATGCATTATGGTCATTTTGCTGGCTCCCCTAACTAGTGACTTAACAGCAGCCACTTGCTAAATACGGATGTTGCAAAACTGTTCAGTTGTATTTCCTGCAGGCATACATCCACTTATGATGATGGAAGTCCCCAAGTGAATTCTGGCCCAGATGTTCTAATTTCACAAGGGTGCTTTCTGCACCGGCATTTGGGACGTCCGGAGGACGTCCCATTTTAAAAAGGGGGCGTCTCTTATAGACGCCCCTGGGCCTAGTACGGACTCCGTCCATACAAGATGGCACCGGCCCTTCTACATGGCCAGCGCCATCTTTGCATATCGGACGCTGAGCATCCGTACGCGTCGCGTCGCTTGTGACGTAGCGAGTGTGCCCCTGGTGCCTCGCTACGTCGCAAACGCGACGGAAAAAGAAGCTCCATTTTGGAACTTCTTTTTCGGTCTGCGCGGGAGTCGGGCCGTGTGAAGGCTCCGGCTCCCCCGCGGACCTACTGGCGGCGGCGGCAGAGCGCCGCAAAGCGGAGGTATGTACCCCGCCAAAATCTCCCACATTAAAAAATAAATGCCAAACAAGCACAAAGCATTATTTGCTCCTTTGTTGTTTTTGTTAACTGCCCTCAAATCAATCTCGACTCATGCTGATCCTATGGATGAGACATATCCAAGACCCTCCGTCCTCCACTGCTCTGCTTAATTCCTGCAACCCCATACCCGTGATTTCCTTAATAGAGTTCATCCATCTAGCACAGTGGTCCCCAAACATTGCTCTTTAAGGGATTTTGGACTTCAGCTCCCAGAACCACAGACTATTGGCCAACATGGCTGAGACTTCTGGGAGCTGAAGTCCAAAATCTCTTAAAGGGCACAGTTTGGGGATCACTGATCTAGCATGTGGCCTTCCTCTCTTCCTACTTCCTTCCACTTTTCCCAGCATTATTGTCTTTTCCAATGAGTCCTTCCTTCTCATGATGTGTCCAAAGTACAACAGCCTCAGTCAGCTTCCAGGGAGGTTTCTGGCTTGATCTGCTCTAGGACCTATTTGTTTGTCCTTTTGGCTGTTCATGGGGTCCTCAGCCTGCTTCTCCAGCACTACATCTCAAGTGAATAGATTTTCTTCCTATCATCTTTCTTAACTGTCCAGCTCTCACATCCATGCATGGTAATAGGGAATACAATGGCTTGTATAATTCTAACTTTTGTGCTCAGTTGTATATCTTTGCATTTTAGTATCTTTTCTAGTTCTTTCATAGCTACTCTCTCCATTCTTAATCTTCTTCTGATTTCCTGACTGCAGTCCCCATTTCTATCCATGTTTGATCCCAGGTATGGGAATTCTTTTACTATTACAATTTCTATTTCTTCATTGTCTAGGTTGAACTTGTGAAGGTCCTCGTTGGTCATTATTTTTTCCCCTTTATGTTCAACATTAAGCCTGCCTTTGCACTTTGTTCTTTGACCTTTCTTCGTAGGTGTTCCAGGTCTTTGAGGTTTTCTGCTAGTACTGTGGTGACATCTGCTTATCTTACACTGTTGATATTCCTTCCTCCTATTTTCACTCCTCCTTCTTCTGTGTCCAAGCCTGTTTTTCTTATATATTCTGCATACAAGTTCAACAGACAGGGTGAAAGGATACAGCCTTGTTCTAACCCTTTGCCAATTGAGAACCATTATGCTTCTCCAGGCTCTGTTCTGACAGTAGCCTCCTAGCCTGAGTACAGATTCCTCATCAGGACTATTAGATATATTGGAACTCCCATGTCTTTAAGGGCATTCCATAACATTTCTTGATCTATACAGTCAAAGGCTTTGCGATAGTCTGTAAAGCACATGCTGATTTTCTTTTGGAATTCCCTGGTGCGTTCCATTAGCCATCATATGTTTGCAATGTAGTCCCTAGTGCCTCTTCTTTTTCTGAACCCTGCCTGAACCTCTACATGTATGGTTGGAGTCTATGTTGCAGAATTTTGAGCATGATTTTGTTTGCATGGGAGATCAATGCTATGGCCCTATAGTTTCTGCAGTCTCTTGTGTCTCTCTTTTTGTGGATGGGGACATATATTGATCGCTTCCATTATTTTGGCCATCATTTTATTTTCCATATCTGTTGACATATGTTGGTTAGCAGTAGAGTTGACTCTGTCAGTGTGGATTGCAGCAGTTCAATTGGAATATCATCTGTTCCTGGTGATATGTTTTTTGCTATTTCTCTTACTGCAGTTTCCATCTCACTTTTTAGAATTTGCAGTTCATCTTCATATGGCTCTTCATTCCACGTGTCCTTCATTTTGTCAAATATTTTGTATAATTCTTCTGTGTATTGCATACAACATATTTTTATTCCCTCCTGGTCTTGAATTATGTTATTTGTTATTGTCATAGAGCATTCCAGTTCTTGGTTTGAATTTTCCTTTGATTTCCCAGATCTTGTGAAATAGATCTCTTGTTCTTCTCTTTTTGTTGGTGTTTTCTTCTATTTCTCTGCATTGGTCATTGTAATAATTTTCTTTATCTTTCCGCACAAGCTGTTGTACTGTTGTATTCATAATTCTTAGTTTGTTCCTATCTTCTTAATAATAATAATAATAATAATAATAATAATAATAATTTATTTATAGCCCACCTTTCCATGAGGATCAAGGTGGGTAATAACAAAGTTTAATACAATTATACAAAATATTCTCTCATTCCCCCAACCCTCCATCCTTCCCCCTTACACATATAGATAAATTAAAATACAATCCTACAATCCAAAATAGCATTAATTAAAATCAGTTAAAATAACAATAGCAATAATAACAAAGAGGTCTTAATTGGATGGGCAGATGGTCCTAGATTATTCGGAGGCAGTCTGAGAAGGCCTGCAAGAAGAGATCCATTTTAATCGATGTTTTAAAAGCATTCCAAGATGTAATATGGCGGATCTTTTAATAAACAATAATAAAATCAAAAGCAGGTTAAAAGAACGTAATAGCAAAAATAAATGTAAATAGTTATCTACAGCTAATGCAAAAAATAATCTTCATTTTGCTCCTTGTTTATCCCAAATATCAATGGTAGTTTCTCCATAGGAGTGACTAACTATTGTACAGCAATAAGCTTTATGAATTTGCCTTAATTCATAACCGACTGGATTGTGCACCAGTGAAAATTTCAATTTGGGGAAATTGGCCTCCAGCTTATAGTAATCAAATCTGTACCAGATTTCCAAAATAGGAAAATAGCCCAGTTTTCCAACAATATCAGAAGGGAAGGGTCTCATACAAAGATAGACAAAATATACAGATTCATAAACAATAATAAAACCAAAAGCAGGTTAAAGGAACACAATAGCAAAATAAATGTAAATGGTTATCTACAGCTAATGCAAAAAATAATCATGAATGGCAAAATGCACAATTTACAATATGAAGGTAAATACACATGGAGCAATGCCTAAACTAATTCCACTATTACCAAAAATGTCAACATGCATAGTGTACTGCCAAAATGCATGCCACAACAAGAAAAGTTAGTTCAGACTTCTTGTGGTCCCTTGTCAATTATGTATTTTGTGCATTTTGCCATTCATGATTATTGTTCTTTTCCACTGGCTATAGACATCATTTCCATTTATTTTGCTACTACATTCCATTGCATCCTTTGGTTGTTTTCAACAAGATTTCATGAGAAATGCTGTCAATTAAGTGTGTAATAAACTATGTCCAGTATTCTGTATGGCTTATCAAAGCACAGTAGTTCTGCATATGAAATAAGGTGCCAGGGGTCACCTCTGGATTTAATGTAGAGCTTCTGCAGCTGCCTCATGGTCATTCTGTGTCCAGTGAAGGGAATGAGTCATAGGAGCATTTGATTATGTTCCAGTAGCCAGATATGAAATAGTTACATCATCCACTGAGGTTGCTGGAGTCCTTGAGTGGTCTTGTTGGATGATATAATAATTTCACAACTGGCAACAACAATGTAGCCAGATACTTCTCCAACCCAGCCTCCACCAAGCATGGAATAGCCATGTGGAGGAGATGCAATGAACCCAGGGTGCTTTTTCATTGCTGCAAAGAGAGGGAGGGAATATCAATCTCTGAATCAACTAAAAAAAAAAAAAAAAGACATAGGCAGGTATAAAGTTTGTGTCAGCTGATGCCATTACCAGATTGCCAGTCAGCATGTCTAGTTTCCCTCCCATTTTCAAAACTGCACAACAAGAGGAAGATGGGGCCAGCTTGTTTTCTGCTGTCCAGAGACTAGCACACAAACAAATGGATTCATGTTACATGAAAAGAGATTCCACCTAAACATTAGGAAGAACTTCTTTTGCTGTTAGAGCTATTCGACAGGAATAGGCTGCCTTGGAGAGTGATGGACTGTCCATCTTTAAGCAGAGTTTGGACAGGCATATTTCAGTAGTGTTTTCATAGTGAACCAATGTCTCCCACACTTTGATCTTCCAGGTGTTTTGGATGTCAGCTCCAAAAATTCCTAACTACTGACCAAGCTGGTTGGAGCGTCTGAGAGTGGAATTCCAAAATGCCTAGAAAACCAAAGTTTGAGAATTCCTGTGTTAAGATGGCCTTTGTGGCACCTTCCAGATCTAAGATTCTATTATTCTACGATTCTATGTAGCATAGTTCCACTGGACAGAATGCTATGAAACCTATTCTTTCTCCAGGATCAGTTAACTATAAAAGCCAAAGAAGCTCTGTCCCATGTTCCACCGGACAACCATGCTAGAAGTGTCAAAAATATAAACTCTAGTCAATATTGCATTCAGTTGAATATTGTTACACTTAATTTGTCCTGAGTAAGGATTTAAAATCCAAACAGGTTAAAATGGGGCAAAAGTAAGATCATGCAAATAGCCCAAGAGAGCTCATAAAGAGATGCCACTATTATTGCAAATGTAGTCTTCTGACCTGTGCATTTAGCTTCCCGTTTGCTGGGCGGATGGTAGGCGTGTGCGGTTCAGCAGCAGCAGATCCCCAGAAGGAAAATAACCTGAGATGAGGAAGAAAGGAGTGAAATTTCCAATTAAATGGCTCCAACCTGCAACAGCTGCCCTCCTTTCTGAGACTTCACAACTTTGCAGGAGAGCGAGAAACAGTAGGGTTTTCCTTTTGCAGTTGCTGAGATCATACAGTTCTCTTGACATCCATGCATTCCCGGGTCTCGGTGTCTTTTAGAAATGACACTTCGAACAATTATAAAGCCTTAAGCACAGGTAGATGTTTTATTGTATAAATATCAATGCAATTTTCTCTCAGGCACGTGGAACAAGGTGGCATTTCATTCTCCTTTGCTGCTCTGAGCTTCCAAGTTCCATTTAATTGTTAGCAGAGAGAGAATTGCACCTCCTTTCCTTGGGGTTTATGTATTTTTGGCTTAAAGGGTTATTCTGTCTCCTCCACCCCACCCCCAACACCCTCAATTCACACAAACATTTAATTTTCAATACTGACACATTAGCTCCAATGGGCTACGAGAATAAATGAATAACATTGTATGTTCGTTTGCTATACAACAGCAGTATTTTCTCAAAGATTGTTTTTAATTGAAACCATTCATCATTTTGAATGCAGAATGTATTCATTAGAAAGGAGTATCTTTGAAAGGGATGGAAGGCTTAGCCGTTTCCCAGTAATAGGAAATGAAGGGCCGACTCACTTCGTTACTTCCTCCAACATGGAGATTAATACACATGACGGGAATGTGTGTAAAATGTAATGCATTAGCAGTTCTTCAAGTATATCTATTTTGCTCTGTGTGTATCCTTCAGGAAGCCAGTTTTTGAGCAAAGCATGCCACATACAAATACTTGAAGAGAAGTTACCACCAAAGAACAATGTGAAAAAAGGATGCATTGGTGTATTTTAATTATCCTAATAAGACATTAACTCTAGAGCCAGAATCTTGTTGGTATCTTGCACATGCGCAAGTTCAACAATGGAAGTGATTGGACACTTTTTTTTTAATGATGTACAATATCTGAATTCACTTTGCTGTGGAAGCAGAGTGCTATAAGATAAGCTTTATTGATGTTAAATGACGCAATAGAAGGGAAAGCATTCTGTGCCTTTTGCTGATGTTTTTGTTTTTAAAGAGTTTTAAACTTTAAATTTTAATAATGTCATGTTTTTAATTGTTTTAACTGTTTACTTTTTTTTAATGTGTATTTTGCATGTTTGATAGTGTTTTAACTTGGTCTGTTTTAGATTAATAATAATAATTTCCCAACATAACTTTACAGAAAGTAGAATCTGAGGAATCCAATGTATAACCAGACTGAGAAAGGATTATCTCCAGGGCATCTCCTGAGGAGATGAGACATACTTCAACTGGAACTGAAGAACACCAAGAAAGCACTTCCACCACATCGACAAGAAAAGCAGCACCCTAATTGAAAGAGCCAGTGCCCCGACAGGAGATTAAATGAGAAACCCTGAACAATTAACCACCTTCCTTCCCAAGGTCAGGTGGCTATAAATCTCCCAGATGCTGCTGGAAGTTCTTGTTGTATGGAACAACAGGGTCTGCCATGAGCTGCAGGACTGGGATTTGGAAGAAGAGTCTGATGAGGAGGCTGAGGAAGGGACCCAGGCAAGTCTTCCAGACAGGGAACAGCCTGCAGCAATCCCTGCTGAAGAGCTACAGCCAGCTCATCCTGTGGAGCTGCAGCCTCAGCCAGCAGGACAAGGGCAAGACTCACCTGCTAATGAGACAGAGAACACAGCTGGAGTCTTAAGTCCTCAATCAAGGAAGAAGAACAAAAGGATCCAGACAGAGCTAAGATGCTCAGCCAGGCTTCAGGCTAAGCAGCAAGCAATCAAGCTCTGATTAGAACCAGCTGGTATCAGGCTATTTCAGATCTAAGTTTGCCTAAAGAGTTGCTGGAAGCAACTTGTTTGTTTCCTGACCTGTATTCTTGTTACCTGTTTATAGACTTTTGCATTCCTATCTCAGACCTCCTGCCTTCTTTAACCTTTGGACCTTGATTCCTGTTGCCTTCCTTGACTTGGACTGCTTGACCCTCACCTTTCTCTTAAAGGACTCTCACAGGCAAGGACATTTTCTATCTACTTGTGATTAGTTGCCTCTGCCTGCATTATCAGTCAAGGGTTGTCTCCCAGCCAGCCTGTGTGGGTGTTTGGTGAACCAGGATAGGGTCATTCTGCCTGCCTTGCAGTATGCTTGTGTTCCTTTCATTTATTTGGATTCTTGACCTTTGGTGTAGCTTAAGTCTTGTGGTCTTTCCTATTGTTTATCATGACTACTGATGTCTTGTGACCAATTCTGGAATTGCTAAGAGCATGCTGCTGCACCTCCTTTCATTGCTGGCAAACTCCCTAGATTACCCATGCCTGACTTGAACTAGATTGATTCCACTTTATCTGGTCCCCTAAGCAACTAATTCTAACCAGACTATCCCCATGCTGACACTCTGGAACCTCATGGTTCTCTAAATGGGGTTATGGAGATGATATACCTATTTCTTCTTCCCCCATGAAGCCCATGGTAGATGGACTCCCTAGGTTTGTACAGTGCAAAAACAAACACAAGAAATTCAAGTGCACAGGGGCATGACCTATGACCCATCCCAATAGCTATGAAAACTTTTAAGCAGGTCTCTAACAAGAAAGATTACTCCCCCACTCCATTCTCAGTTTTCTGTGTCTTCTCAGCTTTGAAGTGTTATGTGGAAGGGAAATTATCTACCAAGGTCTAATAGATATAATCCCACACTAATCCCTTCTATGTCACTGGAAAGCTGTTACCTTTTGGTTATGATGCTAATAATAATAATAATAATAATAATAATAATTTGTTTTATTTATATACCGCTATTCCAAAGATCATAGCGGTGAACAGCAAGTAAGCTAATTAGCAAGTAAGCTAATTTGCCCCCAACAGTCTGGGTACTCATTTTAGCGACCTCGGAAGGATGCAAGCCTGAGTCGAGCTTGGGCCCTTTTGCTGGTCTTGAACTCGCAACCTTGTGGTTTTGAGTGAATGGCTGCAGTACAGGCATTTAACCACTGTGCCACCAGGGCTCCATTAAAGATTCAACTACTCATCTGCCTACTAGCAAAGGCCATACTCACAGCATTTTCAGTTGAGCAAGATTGTTTGAATAAACCTACTATATCAATTACAGTATTTACATCCTTTTTGACCCACCATTCAAAAGTTGATTAAACGGGTCTGCTGTACTTGGGTCTAACCAAGAGGATACCAGACACAGTGTAGTTATGTTGGATCAGCTGGTGCCTGTTTTGCACTACCTATGTCTTCCATGTCTAGTTCTAAGATTAGGGTTAGCACAGCTTGGCATACACAGGTTTTGAAACCATCTGTCATATAGTGCCTTGGTTCCATGGACTTCTCATAGCCAGGCATTGAAGAAAGTGGCCCAATATACAGCTAATCCACCTCTTCCTCCTTTGGCCATGTGCATGTGCATGGGGTTGTCTGTCACTGTTCAATGTCACTGCTGCTCTTCCACCAATGCATGGAGGTCTTGGACACCTTGTGCAAGTGCTAAAACTTTCAAACCTATGTTCTATTGTCTGTTTCATAAGGGTGCATCCAGACTGACTGAAAAACTCCCAGATTTTGTTTCTGTTCTTTCCAATTTTATACTGTGTTAAAACCTGACAAGCTAGTATAAAAAGTCTCTGATTATACCAGGAGCTGACAGAAAATATTCTCGGATAAACAAAAAATGTATGGATCTCCAAAATAAAATTGGAAAGGACAGGATCAAAATCTGGGCATTTCTGGTCTTTTCATTCAGCCTGAATGCAGTTTGACACTATAGGATTGTGACCTGTTTTCCCACCCTGTGATTTCACTAACCACAGTAAAAGTAGGAGCATGGCCATGTTAATCTGGAATATCAGTGTGCACAAGGATCTTGTAACAGCTTTGAGGCTAACTGTGCAAAAAAACAAAAACAAAACAAAAACAGTTGTGGCATAAAGTTTTATAGACTTGGGGGCTCAACGAATTGCCCCTTTGGAGCGGCCTGCAGCTGACCCTTTCCTCACCAGATCAGGGCTGCAGCAACTTCACACCATAGCCCTGATTTGGCTTTTCCATAGTGTAAAAGAAGCCACAAATAGCGGCACCTTTTCGCACCACAGAAACAGCACCCTAGCTGCGGTGGTTGTTCTTCACTTCTTTGGCTCAGCACATGTAAATGCTGCACAAAGACAAGGTGCGATGCCACATGCTGTCTCATCAGGTAGGCAGCATAGGCACAGTGTGAGGGAGAAGTTGGGGTGGCCAGTGTACAATTGTCATACCCCCACTCTGCCCCACACCAGCTCTTTATGCCCATCTGTACAGGCTCTTGGTCTATCTCTTCATATGCATTTGAGGAAGTAGACCACGTCTATGAAAGCTTACACTACAACTTCTTTCACACACTTAATCTCAGATTTCCTACAAGATCCCTTTGTGCACAGAAAAGATAGTTCTGCTTTTTAAAACATATGCCAATGTCTTGCTTAAACAGGAATCTCCAAATTTACCTTAGATCTTATTTGAATTAAACATGGCTGACTGTGACCATTTTGTATTCAAAAGCTTTGTGAAACCCTCAATGGGCAAAAATTCCCTTCAAAATAGGAGACCTTTATTCTCACTTTTTTCCAACGCCTTTTCTCTTCAAAAGAATCATTTTGGGTTTTCCTCAAAAGCCACCTCAGGTGAAAGTTTGCTAGCTAGCCTAATGACATTAGTGCAAATATTTCACAGAACAGAAGGGGAGGATAAGACAGAATGAGATGAATTGGCCGATCAGAAAACCGGAAAACACAAGTACCAATTGAAATAATGACAAATTCTGAAGGCAATCCAGTGCTGAGAGGCTTAGCTACCATTCACCCAAGTGATGAATGTAAAGTATGACTTCAAGGTTACTAAATAAGTGCACTGTGTGAAATGTCTATATGCAATTCATCATGTCAATGAACACCAAAGAGCCACTTACATCCTTGCCTGTCACGCCATATATTAGAGGGAAGACACTGATGAACCATTTGGATGCATGCTAAACAAAACCTATCCTGTTGATGATCCCACATTGAAAATAATGCTATCTTATAAAGGTACACTTAAATACTAACGTACGTGTGTGTGTGTATATAATATCATTTACTTGTTTACTTTTCCAGAGCTCTATTTTCCAAAGGGGTTTCAGTAGGTTAAAAAAAAGCAAACCAGAAATTAGATTTAATGAAATATGACATACATTAAACCATCGAGATACGCCAAACTAAAAATGGCATGTAAAGACTTCAAAAAGACATCTTTGTTAAAAGCTTGGATGTTTTAAGTGATGAGGAAATTAACCACTGTTGGACAATCATTCAAACAGGTACTGCGGAAGTTACCTTGGAGAAATGCTTTTCATTGGAAAACTGCAGTTCAATCACAACCAAGAAAATATAGCTGCCATACTTTCTGCAAAGATCAGTGGGAAAGAACTCTATTTTTCTTTGTGATTATTTTATTGTGTGTGTGTGTGTGTGTGTGTGTGTGTGTGTGTGTGTGTGTCTGTGTTTATAACAGGATCATCTTGGTTATATACCCAAGGAAGCCATACAGCTAAACCTACAGACAGTTGTCGTGAGGTGTTCAAACCATAGCTTTAATGTCAGTCAGCATGATGGATGAAATGTGTGGTGTGAAAGAGCTAGCATATTATAGGGACATCTGGCAGGTGCATAGGGATGCTTTATATCCTTCCTGTGATATTCCTATTGTTGGAGGCCAAATCATGTGCTGTCACGAGTGGTAGTGCACTTTAAATCATTCTTTCACCTCATTATTACAGTGTGAGGAACTGATTTTTGTCCAGTCTCAAGTCTAATTGGTTACTTTGTGTGGGAGAACTCAAAGGAATTCATTTACAACCAGCCAGACATATCAAAATAGCTCAACTTGTTCATCTGCATGCACATAACTGTAACTCTTAATTCTGTTTCTTGGCATTGTAGGAGTATAACAGGACCTTTGAACCTACATCTGTGTGTATGAATGGACACTGTAACTGCAGAGAGTTCAGGCTGGTGAAATAAATCCAGTACTACATAGCTGGAATATCTTTTCATGATTGTAAATCAAAAGATGCCTATCTTGATGGTTATACAGTAGTTGGATCCTGAAGTAGAAACCACCCTGTTTCATGACATATAAACCAACTGGATTCAATGAGTTTGATTACAATGGTAGATTGGTCCCTAGAGCCAAAGTAGAGGCTCCAGTTCTCTTACCTTAACAGAAGCACAGAGTGACATGTTGCCACAAGTGCTTTCTTTCTGTCAAACAATCAGCAACCACTCCAGGTTGGTTTTGTTTGTTTGTTTTTTTGCTTTTTCCACAAGTGAAATGGCAACCTTGTCCCTGCCCCCCCTTCCCCCAATAAGGTCTCAAATGTTCTGTGCAAAACCAATGTTTTCCCTTTGTTAAGCAAAGCGCATACATACACAGCAAACACAGAAGGCCTGGGATATTGATCAGAAAGATGCAAAATAAATAAATAAATCCAGTGCTGCACCTTTTTAAAAGCCCATGCAAAGGGGCAGCAACAATCATATCTTGCATAAAGACTGAGCAGTTTGCTTAAAAAGCTGGACTCGCAAATACTTTGTTCAGAAATGCACCAAAAAATTCCTTGCTATCTTATCCAGCAAAAACAAAGCAAAACAAAACACCACTTCGCATGCAAGAATGAGAGAAGTAAGGAGTTACATCCTTGGTTTTTTCAAATGATTAGTTTTGAGCTCAGCCTTTTTGCATTGCTTCAGCTCATCCCGAAGCCCACTCTGTTTCTGCATTCACACACAATGGCTCAGTATTGCTGACAATCTGCTGAGTCAGCTGAAAGGTGGTCTCTTTCCTCTGCATTTAGCAGATTAGATAGCCCTTGCACGGCCAATTGAATGCAAATGAAAATGAATCTATAGGACTATGAAAGCCTCTCTGAGACTTGGGTAAGATTTCTTTTCTTTCCTCTGCCGTAGAGATGTACTGGTGACTTATCATTCATCAGTCATAGCTGGGACTTTCCACATCATTGGGGTGGAGAAGCGGGGGGGGGGGGGGGGGGGAGAGGGGTTAAAAATAGGGGGGGGGGGGGGATACTGGTTTTCCTTTGCAGCAGGGAGAAAACTACAGTGATTATTTGTTCGTATATGTGAAAAATAATAATTGAGGATTTAAATCCCTAATGAGATAAAACTGTTGTTACCTGGAAAGTGACACATAATGGGTAACATCATTACTTGTAACACATTCCTTCCAACTTGCATGAAATACATGGAAGAAGACAGGCATAATTAATGTTAACTCTCATTTATCTCATCAGACAGTAGCCACATAATGAGTATGATTTCCTAAGCTACAGTCCTTGAAATTAGAGGGAGCAACTTACCCAATACATGCCTGCCTGAGGAGTAAGGTTGGATGACGTCCTCCTCCACATCCCACCAGCAGTGGCATCACTATGGGGTGCAGGGGGTATGGACTGCACTGGGTGACACCCCAGAAGGCTACTAGGTGAATGAGAAATTGTGTTTCCCCCTAGATGGGCCCGCTGGAGGCCACAGTGGCACCCCTATCAGTAGTGATGGCTACTAGGGAGCAGTGACTTCAGTATCTGGTTGCAGACACACCTGATCCTGAAGACATTTCCAGAGGGGGGGGGGGAAATTTCCAGGCCGGCGCATCACAGTACCCGCGCAGTAGTCTGAGCAGGGGGCTGACAGGGAAGGGCAAGATAGTTCCACCCCCCCCCCATCAACTGGGTGACACCAACATTAGTGACACCACTGCCCACCAGTGAGATCAATGCACTGGGTTTGGACTTGGGTAAGAGCTTTGTCAGTCATGAGCCATGACAGCCCAACTGTCGAATGCCTTCCCAGTAGTGGACCCATTGGCACCAACAGTCATTTTCTTTTGGGACCAAGTGAAAACTTGGCTATTCATCAATGCCCTTGGACCTCATTAAAAAGGTAAATGTTTCCCATTTGACATGATTGTCCAGTTGTGTTTGACTGTAGAGGACAGTGGCCATCTCCGTTACTAAGCTGAGAGAACCAGTATTGTCAAAGATGTGGTCATGTGGCCAGAAGGACTGCACAGAATGCTGTTACCTTCCCACCAAAGTGGTACCCATTTATTTACTTGCACTTTTACATGCTTTCAAACTGCTAGATTAACGGAAGCTGGGACTAGTGATGGGAGCTTACTCCATTACGTGGCACTTGGGTCTCAAACTGCTGACTTTGCAATCATCAGAGACATTGTCTTAACCACTGAGCCACCACATCTCTGGACCTCATTAGTTCACTCCAAATACTGTTGTAGTTTTAATAAATAAATAAATAAATAAATGTTATAAATCTGTTTTTAACTCATTACAATGTTTAACATTTTTAGCTAAATTGCTAAATTATCTGTATTGTTTTAAACTGTCTTAATGTTATCTGTAAGCCACCCTAAGCTTTTTCATGTGTTAAGTGGTCATCTCTCTATATATGAAGGTAATATATCTTTGCATAGAAAAAGCCATAACCTTATATTGATTTCATTATGACTAGTAACTACTTAGAGCCTAAATATTCCAAAAGCACCAGATCCCATTTGATCTTAGAATTTAAGCATAACAGCCTTGGTTAGTGCTTGGATGGGAGACCACCAATGAATACCAGGTGCTGTAGGCTATATTTCAGAGGAAGAAATGACAAAACCACCTCTGATTATTCCTTGCCTAAGAAAACCCTATGAAATTGAAGGGGTCTCTGTAAGTCGACAGATGACACACATAGTAATTACTTACTCCTTTTCTCCACAAGAGCACACATTAGAGCAGATCAGGAAATGAGACTATTGAAGCAACTAGGAAATTGTTATGGTGTGTGTCAGATCTG
>NC_056526.1:176302335-176570005 GCF_019175285.1 Sceloporus undulatus | reverse complement strand
TGTTTGTAATATGTGTGTGTGTCTCAAAGAGGGAAAAAATGAAAAGGACAACGTTCCTATGCACTTTGATCATAAACGGAGCCTCAACAAGCAAGCACTAAATTACACTTATTCTGTCTAGGATACATTTGATTCTGAAGCATTTGCAGGATTTTGGCATACAAAAACAGCCTCTGGATGTCTGCTGTGGTATGAGAGGAGCTGTTGACCCTGACAACCTCTGCTAATTGGCCATTTGCAGCAGCATTTCAGATTTGGATAAAAAGCCAGCGGAGGCTTCCTCATTAAAACAGAAAGCCATTCAAGCACCAGACGTTCCAAACATCTAAACACAGCTCAGATGGATGGTCCTTGATGATGAAAAGGAAAGGAACCTCCAACAGGGAGAGAGGAAGAGGCTTGTATGCCTGTCTATGGGAAGTGTTAGTGAGAATACCTTTTGGAGAGATGCATGTGGCAGGCACCTTTAAGTTAATCCGACTGAACGGATCAAAGAGCTCAGGCACCTACAAAATTAGTTGAAAGGGCCAACATAGAAACAAAAGGCGCATAGCACTGTATGGAAACCAAAGGAAGTGGAACCACTACAATGCAATACAAACTTTGCAGTCTTGGTCCTTTTCTTCCATGGAGCAGGGGAATAAAATGTGCTCAGTCCTGGAGCATAAGACCAGTATCAATAGCCATCCCACATCATACATCTGAGCAGACTATGACCCTCCACCTGTTGATGAGTGACAGTCCTTTTCACCATTACCCATGGGAACTGGAGTCCAATATAGCACAATATAGATGTTTTATACCCCACCCTCCCAATTTTGGAATAATGAAATTTCTTGGAGATGGAATCCAAGTCTAAACATGACATTCATTTATGTTTTGTATATGCCTTATACACATAGCCTGAAGTTAATTGTATACACAATATTTTAAATAGTTTTTTACATGGAAATAGTTTGTGCAAACTGAAAGCAAAAGTGTCACAATTTTGAATTTTGTAGTATTTTGGATTTTGTAATTCTGAATTAAGGATACGCAACCTTAGTTGCTGTACAATGGTATATCTCAGCCATACGTGTTGACAATTTTGGATACTCAACCTTAGATGCAGTATAATGGAATATTTGTTCTCCTCTACAAAGAATATTAACAGTGTTTTTGGCACTGAGTTCTGGAACACAAAGGGCTTGAAGCCCTATAGGATCTTGACTAATATACGTGGTCATTTTTATTTGACATGATTTTCATTTAGTGAAAAGGTGGGATAAAAATAAACTGAAAGGAGATGAAATGAGGTGAAATGAATGATGGGTACATATAAACTCCAATATCTGAGGTAACATGTTTTCATACATAGGTTGCTAGGGGACATGGGCAAGAGGGAGCTATAGCTGTTTTTCCCAGCTTCATCTCATCCTTGTCCCTGATATCTCAGTCTTAGTGTGATTTGGCATTTTCTCCCATGTAAGATAGCTTTCTGAAGCCACTTTAAATAAAATAAATTTGTACAAAATTAGCTTGTTCATCTCTTGGGATTTAGGACCCCCAAACAAAACTGGCAAGCCTGGCTGTGAATTTTACAAAACTCAAATAGCTACAGTATATTCCTGATACTTATCAGTTCTGACCCTATTTACCATATCACTATGGAGAGAAATACAGACCCATTCCTCAGGGTCTATATTCTTCCTATTCTGCTTGTCTTTGAAATCAGATAAATTTGGAAGGTGAATATCCCTTTAGAAAGCCATGTTCAAAATGTTATTGTTCCCTGTCTTGCGTGTGTGAATGACATACTATGTATAGACAAAATATTCTGCAAATAAATATGTAAACCATAGAGAAGAATGCCAGGAGTTTGTCTATGGGAAGAATGAGGAATTTGTAGGAAAGCTGCTTAAAAAGCAAAGTTATTAAAGGCAAAGATAATTCATGAGACAATTATAGCCAGAAGCCCCCTGCTGCAAGGTGACAGCAAGCTCAAAAAAAATAAAACCAAGTACTAGTGACCCCATGTCCTTCCATCCCTGGAAAATACCGTTGACTATTATGCTTTGGGTGGCTCTATTTGCATTTTCATTTGCTTCCCATCAGGATTCCTGTAGAGATCAATAAATACATTACATGCCAGGAGGAAAAGTACTAGATTCTAGCTTGGATTGTGTTTTGTTTTCCCCAGCTACCACTGATGTAGAGGTTATATTTACTTCTTTTATTTTCTTCTCACTCCATACTGTTCTGTTCAGGACCTCAATCACCATCAAAAACAAAAATGACGACAGTAGACAACCTTGTTTAATTCCTTTTTGAACTTTGCAATATTTGGTCCAATTTCCATTTATCAATAGCTGTTCTTCTTGCTTATAATAAGTGTTTAATCCAGTCTATAAAGTTTCCCCCCAAATCCATCTTCTCAAAACCTGGAAACAAAAATGGACAGTCAGTGCTCACCTTTTCCAGGCAGAAGAAATATACAGAGGGAGCAGAAGAGGCAATACCTACTGATTTGGAGGGGGTCTTGGCTGGGGTGAGCAGGCTTGCCATAATATTTCTTCCTCACGAGAGGATCATGCAGACAGAGAGTAACTGGTAAGAAGTGTATTCTTCTGATATGCCTCCTCCAGATGGTCTTCCAGGTGGTGAAAGCACATCAAGATAGGCCAAGGAAGCACATTTTCTACAGCAGGTTCAGAGGGCACAACAGGAGGTGAGGCAGCACATCTCCTATACAGTAATCAGTGGCACTAGAAGAGAACAAAAAGGCCTAGCACAAAACACCCACTGATTTTTCTTTTCATATTCATACATAAACGAGAAGCAAGCTTTAAGATGTAACAGGGTTCTTCATCAATTTTCACTGCTGGAGTTCCCCCTTTGGGCATTCAAAGATATAGCCATGTTAGTCTGTAGAATCAGTACGTAAAGAGATCTTGTAGCACCTTTGAGACTAACTGAAAGAAAGAAATGGACAGCATGAGCTATGAAATTTCATGTTGCCAATTTCTTTCTTTCAGTTAGTCTCAAAGGTGCTACAAGATCTCTCTACCCTTTAGGCATTGTTATTGTTACCCATTTTCTCTCTCCCCAGCCTAAGCAGGCAAAGGAAAACCTTCCCTTTAGCCACACCACTACTCCAAGATCCCAGTTTCTTGCTCTTCCTCACACATTCCCTTCTAAGCAAGAAAAGGGAACCTCTTCCTTTCCAGGAATCCCAAGACTGCAGTTACTTTCTGTGTCTCCTTCCTCATTTCCCCAAGCTAGGTAAAGTAAAACATATCCAGTCCAATAAGCATTTCTTATGCCAAAATTCCAACTCACCATTCCCCCCTCACTCAGCTGTCTAGCACTCTAAGAGAGCTCTGTCTATGGGTGACACTTTTGTTTATTTATTTATTTATGGAGAAACATTATAAATACAAACAGCTGAAAATGGGGGTAATGTAAGTTGAGACTTGCCTGTACATTGCACCCACTGAGGGAGAGGTGGCTCATAAAACAATAGGATTTTATTTTAAAGTCTATTTCCATGTGCTAGTCTGCCCAAAATTGTACTCAGCCCAAAATACTGGGAGAGAAGAAAAATGGGAGAAGGTGTATATAATAGAATTTTGAAGGTACTGCATTATCCCTTGCTCCACATTTCATTTCAGTGGGTGTGCTTTGCTTTTGTAAGGCTCACAGTGACACTAAGAAGACAAAACGGGAAATACATTTCAATGGAATAATCTCCTTTGTTTATCATATTGCCTTAAGGGGAGAAAATGCCTCTGTACTAGTAGAAAATGCAAAACAGAGACCTGTGGGTCAGTTTTTCTTCACATCTTAGAATCACAACATTTTCCTCCAAAGAGCGTCTCCTGACACCATGCTTTCAGGTCAGATAAGAATGGCAACCTATGTCAGTCAAGATCCCCCAGGCCTTCTAATCCCAAATATTTTATCTCCCCCTCTTTCCTTCCTGAACTCATAGCATGAAAGTAATAGCATGAAAGAAATAGTAACTTTGTATTTGTTATCTATAGAAGAGCAAATACACTATTCTAGAGCTGTTTTTCATTTGAATAATTCAACTGTATTTAAACAGTAGGCAGTGTGCATGTTGCATTTTCTCCCGATCACATTATTGTCGTACAGTGATTTTGTTTTATGACATTATTGTATTTTCTCCCATAAGATATTGTCTCCAGCTCTACCAAACTGATACTGAAAGGTTTTTGTTTTTTGTTTTAAAAAGACAAATAGGACAGTTGGAAAACATCTTCTGCAAGACTGCGGCTACAAACCTATAGTCATTTAACTGGGATTAAATGTCATTGAAATCAATGGGAGTTATTGTTGAGTAGGTGTTTATAGGATTACACTGTGAATTTCAAACAGCAAAAAATATTGTATTGTAATCCTTTTGGAATGAATGGTAGCAAGTGTGCCAATTGGAAAGTCCTTAAACTGAAGGTTTCTGTCCTCCTATGTCTCCTCACATATTTTTTAACCCAACTCGCTTCTTTTTTTCCCTTCATAATAGGGATTTTCAATAATATTACAGAACAGCACAGAGTGAAAAGCATCCCGATGAAAGAGTTGCATAAGTTAGAGAAGTAAATCATGACCTGGTATCTCCTTGCATGCTAAACAAGAAAGTGCCTCCAACCCCAAATTTCTTTGTCATGAGATAGCAAAGTTTCTTTTTTCTCTCTTAGAGAAAGGTCATGCATTTATGAGATCAATTTTTATACACTGCTGTTAAGTGCACAACATTTAAAACTATGATAAGTGCCAAACAACAAGACCTTAAGCACATTCTGGTCTGATCTCTATTCAATCTTTCCATTAAACTATCCCAGGAAATGGATTCTTCAGCCTCAAAAGTCAGACCTTCCCTCCTCAAAACTACTAAATTCTGCACATGCTGCTATTTGCACCAAACCCTGATTTGTTTATAAATAAGCATAGCTTTCAGTGCATGTGTGGTGGGAAAAAGATTAATTGCTTGACATTTCACATGTTCCAGAGAGTTAATGTGTCTTAAACTGCACAGTTGTCCCTTTCCACAATTATTAATCACAGCTCTGGCCATCAATTCAGCAGGGAAAGATATCTATTCTTTTTATTTTTCTTTTGCTTCATGGAATAGCCAGCTCTTCTTTTCTCCTATACATCTATAATTCAACACAGGATCACTTTTGTGTGTATGCGTGTGGGGGGAGGGGGGAGGATAAGACAGAGCATCCGCATATTTCATATCTTAATTCAGTGCGCCTTCAAAAATAAAAAAAGCTTGCATTTACAGAAGAAGGAATAGTTGTGTTCAGTTATAATAAGTGTCAAGCCCCACCGCTACTCTACAGTATATTACTAAAAGAACCAATTACATGTCATTGACTTCTTTCATGCTACAGTTTACCTTGATCAGAAACTGATGACTTGCTGACTGCAGACAGGAGGGTATGGGGGGAGGAGAGCAACAATTCTTTTAAAAATAATCCTCATTGATTTCTTCTGTAATAACCATCCATTTATTGCTTGAGTTGATTTCTCAAGCCATCTTCCCTGCATCCCATACACATACACACATATGTATTCTAGTTATAGATTTCTGTGTTGTGGACTCTCGTGGTTTCCACCCCCTGCCCACATGCTTTCCTGCTGACCTTGGAGCAGCATTGAGTTAATGATACAGTATAGTCCTGAAATTAGCTGGTTGCCCAAGGCAAGGAGCAATTCCTTCCAGGTGAGTTACTTGTCAAACCTATTTGGCACACAGGTACATGGAAGGGAGGAAGCTGGCATTTATATGACTGCATGCACTGCTCCTCATTCTCTGCATGCTGTCCCTGGGTGATCTTATCAAAACCCATATTTTTTGTTCCACCTATACCCTGGTGACACCCACCTCTATCTCTTTCCCCATGCTCTTTCTAACTCACCAGGAATACTTGAGATACCAATAGAGCTGCTTCAAACAACAGAGACAGAATCTACTCTAGTTCTAACTAAAATCTGTCAACCAATATCAAAAACAAAATAATGAGCCACAGATTGAAAATGCTCAAGATACATTCCAATCCCCAAGAAGTTAGCAGGGTTAGCAGTAACCACAGGACCATTGCATTAATTTCCCATACAGTGTGATGCTCAAAATTCTATAACAAAGGGCCAGTATAGAAAGGGGCAGCCAGAGGCTGTCCCTTTCTCCTCCGGATCATTGCCACGGCAGGGCTGAGACAATGATCCGCTCCAAAAAGGAGCTGTGAAATGCAGCTCCTTCTGGTGATGCTGCCAAAGCACCATTAGTGCCCTGGAGCATCACGGTGATGTGTTTTGTGTACTGCTCCATTTGGACTCATCACACAAGACACGTCATTGGTACGCACACTGTGTAAACGTGCGTGCACCACAATGGCGCCGCTGTGCAGTACTAAGGCTCAGGAACATGCAGTTGCTGCACACTCCTGAATCCTAGAATTGGCATCAGAATGCCACTTCCTGCCCGTCTGTACCAAGCCAAAAGCTTTTACTATATGTGGAGCAAAATATTCCAAATGGGTTCAGGAAAGGATGAGGCACTAGGGATGATATTCCAAACTTACATTGGATAATGGTGCACACAAAATAATTTCAAAAAATAATCAGCCTGTGTTTTAAAGATTATACCAAAGCCTTTGATTATAAAGATCAGTAAAAACTTGCTTTTAGAGAAACAGGTGTATCACAACATTTGATTGTCATGATGCACAATGTGTACTCAGGACAAGAGATTACTATTAGGACAGAATACTGAGAAATGAAATGGTTTAAATTGACAAGGGGTCAGACAAGGCTGCATTTTATCACCCTATCACTTTAATTGGTATGTGGAATGCATTATATGTAAAGAAGGATTAGACTCAGAGGAAGGAGGTGTAAATATTGGAGGAAGGAAAATCAACAATTAGCATATGCAGATGACACCTTATTACTAGCTAAAGGTAATAAAGACTTAGAATTATTACAGAAGAAAGTTAAGGATGAAAGTGCCAAAGGCAGGCTTACAACTGGACATTAAGAAAACAAAACTGAAGCCCACAAATTATTTACATAACTTTAAAGTAGACCATAAAGACATTGAAATAGTTCACGATTTTCATACCTTGGCTCAATCATTAATTAGAGTGGGAACTGCAGTCATGAAATCCAAAATAGATTAGGACTTGGAGGGCAGCTATGAAGGAACTACATAAGCTCCTAAAGTGTAAATATATATCACTGAATATTAAAATTAGGAAAAATGCATCCTAGTGGAAATCAAGCCTAAACTCTCCATTGAAGTCAGGATGACTAAACTGAGGCTGTCATACTTTGGCCATATAATGAGAAGACAAAGCTCACTAGTAAAGACAATAATGCATGGTAAAGTAAGAGAATAGGAAAAGAGGAAGATTGCATCCCAGATGGATAGATTCAATGAAGGAAGCTATGGCCCTAAGTCTGCAAGACCTTAGTAGGGCTGTTGATGATATGGTGACATGCAGGCCTCTCATTCATGAGTTCACCATAAGTGAAAGTCAACTTGACAGCAGTTAACAACAAAAACATGACATCATTCAAAATAAAAAGTACCCACCTTTACCTCTAAAAATCAGTAATTTGTTGGAAAATTAAGCTTCCAGCTGTTTTACCCTTTTAAAAAAGAGAAGAATATTTGGCAAGAGACTGAAAATTGAGGGCATTTCTTACAACTCTTACAAGTCACGATATTTCTACAGTGTAGGCCTAATTTTACATGGATTCTACAACAAAAGATGACTCCGTGGGACTAAAGTGTCTCATCTTGGTGCGTGTTAACATCTTGACATTTTAACTCTCATCCTAGCAAATGGGCTAAACTTAGAAACTTCAGTGTTAATCAGAAAATCTGTGAGTTTGGCCATGCTAGGGGAGAAATCTAATAATTTAATGAACTGGTGATTTTTTCTAGTCTCTGGCTTAGAGCAGACCTATTGATATCACTGGAATGAGTTAACGATTATTTACTTATGTGACATTTATTAGGGTGAATCTGCTCCAAGTATGAGTGACTCTGAATTCAATCCAGTGTGCATTTTCCCACCCTTGACACCTAAGGGTATGCATCTGATGAAGTAGACTCAAGGTGTATCCACATTGCAGCATTAAAGCAGTTTGGCACCACTTTAACTGCCATGACTCTGTCCTTCACGGGATTTGTGGTTTAATAGACTGCCTGGTCTATTAAAGAGCTCTGGTACCTCACCAAACTACAAATCTCAGGATACTATAGGATATAGTTATGGCAGTCAAAGTGGGTCAAACTGTTTTAATTCTGCAGTTTGGATACATCCTGAGTCTACAAAAGTTTATGATACCAACGTCTTTCTTTCTATCTCAAAGGTGCAATAAGATCCCTTTACATACTGATCCAGACTAACGTTGCTATGTCTTTGAACTCTATCACCTAAGGGTATGGTATGTGGAGCAAAACAATAACAAGAGTTACTTCCTACAGCTAAATCCAATGTTAGTCTTGACAAGAATAGAAGCATTGAAATGAGTGGGACTTGCTAGTTATCACCTACATACATCTATTAATTTCAGTGGTCTACTTTAGTTGAGCCTAACATGGGATTTACTCCCTCAGCTAAACACAGAGGGAGAGGGAAGATCTCAAGAAGGAAGTGTCATTTCAGGCACAAGCCTTGTGTTCCTTTTAACATTGAATTGTTCCTCTTACCATTTTATTTTCTACAATCTTGGAAAAACTACTTTTTAAAGATTATAATTCCCAGAATCCCCTAGATTTTGTGGCCATTTTAGGAGTTATGTTCCAAAAAGGTGACTTTTCCAAGCTCTGTGTTATCCTCTAGAGAACTGATAATTGCAGTTCATTGCTTCTGCTGTTATGAAATACTAGCTAATTCAATTGCCCACTTCATTTATTAACGTATGTGCTTTCCTCTAGTATCTCTCCTCTGTTTTTCTATTATTACTGTTTGCTTTATTAACCAGCAATAAGTCATTATGTTTCTCTTCCCATTCTCCCCACTCAGCTTCCTTCTCTTGAAAGCTGTCACTGATACTCGGTTTTCATTTTTGTTTGCCCAGTATAGACAAATCCCCGTTTAGTCTTCCATATGATCCAGATTTTTTTTATAGGCCATGATTTTTGCAAGTATACAAAGTAAGAGAATGTAGTAAAAGTCACTGTGGATTTCAATTTCTTTGATCCTTCTTACTTGATGTCTCAGTGACTATCTTCAAAGGTTCCTGCAGTTACCTACCCTGAATGGTCTGTGACATTTTGTTGCCTGAGGGCCCATACAGACAGGCCAAAATAAAGCTGCTTCGAGTCACTTTGGAGGTATGCTGTTTAAATGATGCATGCATCCTAAGAATCCGGAAGCTGCACCAAAGCTGCACTCCAGTGCTTAGGAATGGAGTGTGGCTTTGGCGCAACCTCCGGACTCTTAGGACCCATGAGTCATTTAAATAGCATACCTCCAAAGAGACCCGAAGCAGCTTTATTTTGGCAGTCTGGAACAGGCCTGAGTCACTCTCCACACTCCACCAAGTCAAGGTGCCAGTGAATGTGTTCTTCTACAGAAGGAAGAAGATCTTTCATGCTCCTTTCCCCATCCCTATCCATAAAAATACTATAATAACAATTGAAATTTGTTGCCCTTTCATGACACCCTGAATCTGATGTCTGAGCACCCAGTACACTCTGTAATACTGACGACTGGACCAGACATAGTAAGAGAGGTATAAACCAATCTTGTAATTGTTCCATCAGATTGGACAATTAGGCAATGTTCAATAATTCTCCTGGGTTTCTTTTTAAAAACTCAGACATTCTTGAGGCCTTGTCAGTAAATGTGTGGCTGGCTGTGTTCCCTCTGCCCCCAAATATACAGTGAATATTGATTGATAGTAGGTGTCAGACAGGCACAAGATACAGAATTACTGCTGGTAAACCTTCCCTTAGGGATACTTTTCTTCACTGTTTCTAATTCCTTTCTATTGCTGTGAATGATCAGACTGAAATCCAGAAGGAAGAGTTCCCTCAGAGGAAAACGGTTTTCCCTTCTCCCTCATCTCACACATCTGAAAGCTTTGCAACCCCAGTGCTTTTTGTTACGACAAATCTGCCCTTCTTTGAACAAATAAAAGTATGTACTGTGTCTTCTCAGCCTTCCTTTTCTTTCTATTTATGCATTCAATTTATACCCTGCTTTTTTTCTTTTAGCATGGGACCCAAAGCAGCTTATAGCAGTTTAAAACAGAGGTTTAGCTAAAATCTTTTTACAATTAAAAAAAACAATTAAACAACAATTCTAATATAGAGCACATGGATTAAGAACATTTTACAGTATAATCAAAAAATAGAAAAATAGAATTAAAATATGATTCTTCTATTCTGGATTTGAACCCTCATATCCAGAGTCACTGTCCTATGCTCAAACCACTACATCACACTGACTCTGGATAACTGGACATAACTAAATCATGCCGCATCTGGCTATGAGGATCAGTAAGTCAGGGGAAGGGTAGATGGGTCAGCATCACATAGGTCCACATTCAGATATTTGTGCTACGCTGATAAGGGGAAGTTGGATTCAGGCCTAAGTATGTAAGCAATCACACATTTCCTTATGTTTTAAAAAAGCTACCACAAGAAACTGAAAAGACTCGCTTTTAAAAAATTTTGATTGATTTTGAACAATTTGTCATCCTGGGGAAAAAAAGTATTTTGTGTAATACACAATTTTCACAAAATCCCCGAAAGATGTTGGGAAAAAATTGAAAAGGCACAAGAACCTCCCCACCAAGAAGGGAGAGAGCTTTTAATTTTTTAAAAAGTTTTTCATACAGCTGTTCTTCTTAACTGCCTTTGAGTGAACTTCAACTCATGGCAGCTCCATGAAGGAGACATCTTGAAGACTCCATCCTCAACCACTCTGCTCAGTTCCTATAGGGTCAGGTTTGTGGCCTCCCTGCTTTGTGTCTAACCATCTGGTATGCAGTCTTTCTCTCTTTCTACCTGTCTCAGCATTACTGTCTTTCCAAATGAGTCATGCCTTCTCATGATGTGGCCAAAGTACCACAGCCTCAATTTAATCATCTTTGCTTCCAGAGAGAGTTCAGGCTTGATCTGTTTAAGGGCCCATTTGTTGGTCTTTCTGGCCATCCACAAAGTCCTCAGCACTCTTCTCCAGCACCACATTTCAACCGAGTCAATTTTCTTTCTATCCACTTTCTTCACTGTCCAGCTCTCGCAGCCACACATTCAATAGGAATGCATTATTCCATTAATTGAGAATGAACATTTACATGCTAGTGCAGATGTTCCTTTCTTTGTTTTTAACAATGCAGTTTAAAAAGTTATTTTATAAAGATTATTCAGAGTTATTCATACATACATACAATATTAAACTGGAATTTACAAATTAAATTTAGATTTATTTCCTTGTAATGAATAAAGACTTGCCTGCAACAATCCCCTTCTTTCTTTACTTCGTAGTACCTTAAATAGGACTATTAGCATATTTTGAATCTGGTGCTTGTATTACCAACAAAAGACTGTCTTCAGTAAAGAAACTGTTTATTAAAGTTAACTACATGTCTGGGAGAAAGATAAGATGGGGTCTACTATCTTTGGTTGAGAAAGAGAGAGAGAGAGAGAGAGAGAGAGAGAGAGTGGTGGGGGGAGGGAGTGGAGGGGGGGGTGGTGGTGGTGGTGGTGGTGGGAGGGAGTAAAATGAGGAATATAATTCTAATCTAATGATACAGAAAGAAGAGAGCAGCCAAAACAAAGAAATGAACGGGAACCTTCTTGGGTCTTCAGAAGTTCCTTGGTATTTTTAGTGGAAACTCTTTCACAGTGTCAACCTTCTCCCTAGTGTTATAACTGTAGTTAAGGATGTGTCCCCATAGCTCTTCGGATTGCAGTACATAAGGTGTTTCTGCAGCTGTCATGGGCACCAATGGAGCAGTTTCCCTGATGTGTAGCTCTATAATTTCCTTTCTTTAAGCATTTCAGCTGAATCTCTATTATTCAAATATCAACCAGCTGCCAGCTTTGCTGGCTATAAAGGAACAAACTGGAAAGTGGGGAGAGAGAGGAGTTTTTATTTTTAAAAAAAAGCCCAACTAACCAACTCCCCCCAAGTCAAAGAAAAGAAAATGGCAAAGGCGAAATTGCAGCCATTTAGCTTTGCATCAGCTGGAATTGTGTCAACCTGTTCAGAGTTGCATAATTACATGCCCTTGTCTTTTACTGGCATGAGATTTGGGCGCATTATGCTTTAGAGCCGACTCACATCCTGGAAGTTGTTGTCTGTAATACCAGAGAGCAGAAGCCAAACAGGCAAGCTGTCTTGCTGTTTTATGCAGCTTGCTTGCAGGGAATGACCTTTTCTATTCCAAACAGTAATCATTCCTTTTCTCTCTCTTCCCTTCCTTTTTTTTTTTTTAAAAACCCCACTCAGTGTGTTGCTGGTGGGGGGGGGGGGGGTGAGGGCATTGACTTCCCAATAAGAATTCTGCCCCTCCCATCTCCAAATTTCCGGCACTTCAGTAACTTAAAAATTCAGTTCAACATTCAGAAATACGGTTTAGGCAGCCAAAGAAAATGGGAAGGCAAAGGTATTAAGGAAAAGTGAACATAGGAAATATAAGGGTTCTAAGTCAGTATAATTTTTGATGTCTTTAATTTCTTCATTGTTAGAAATTTGAGCAATCCAGCCCCAGCTGGAGCAAAGGCAGTGGGGCATTCCTCCAGATCTTAGTGCCCTCTGGATTCCCATCATTTCATGAATGATAAGGGAAAGAAGAGGAAGAAGAGGGAAGGGTAGCAAGAGAAAGCAGCACTTGAGGCCTGTGTAAGAAAGCAGATTGTTTCACCAGAAAGGAGAAAACTCAGCAAACTAGGGGGCCATTCAGACTACCGTTTACCCTGGATCAGGAACCGAATTATGCATGTGAAGTTAATATTCGCCCTGAATCTCCCATAAGTGAATCCAAGGCTTCCACACCCGTTTCAGGGCCAATGCCCCTTAGCATGGGTCATTTGGAAGTGGGGTAAAAGCTGTATCTTTTGAAAAAAAGGGGTTTGGCGAATATGAACTTGCCCCCGATCATGATCGGGGCAAGTTCAGGGGAGGGATTTAGGTCAGAGGGAAAGCAGAGGGTGGAACTGGAGAAAGGGTGCCAAGACTGATGGAGGAGAAAGAGGAGGATGAAGGAGCTGGGGGGGAGTAGAGGGCCATGGAGGGCAATCTGGATAATGGAGCAGGAGGAGGAGAAGGAAAGAGCAGGACAAAGGGTCAAGTTCAGGGTAGGTCAGAGGGAGGGCAGAGGATGGAGTAAGCCTCTGCTCTCGCACCAGGCAGCTTTCTCTCTCTTTCTTTTTATTTTTTTTAAAATTATTTTTGACAGACAATGCACATGTTTTTTGCTACAGGTAGATAGATATAGAGATAGAATGTGGCTGCCTGCCTGTTCACTTTCCCTTTAATTTCCTTGCTTCCAGCAGCAGGGCACTTTACAGGAGGCTTTTTTTTCTTTGCAAATGCTACAATGTGAATGTTACAAACGTTTCTCTTTCCAATTTGGCAAATTGATACAGAATGCTTTTGCTACTGTCTGTAAGGAATTCAGGGGTAGCCTAGAGAAAGCAAAGAATGCATGGCGTCCTTTTCTGGCATTCTGAGGTGAGGAATTTGTTGTTGTTATTATTATTACATGTGAATGATGCACTCTGAGGTGGCAAGGAGGGAGGATGCAGGATGCAGAGATGGCATTAGAAAACGGGGCCAAAGGAAGATCCATAACCTGCAGTGGCCCAAATACCCACAACACACATACACATAGAGGAGGTTTTTAAATATGACAAAATATGCACATACTGTTGCCTAGTTTTTTTAAAAAAAAGGAGGGGGGAAGCACACTTCTGATTGCCCAATGGGTACAGGAAACGTCACTTATGATGAAAGCAGAACTGAATTTGATTGACAGCAAAGGTGCCTTCATTTTAAACCAATTTCTCCTCAGGAGCTTAGAGGGCATTCAGGGTTAAAATACCCTGATTGAGGTAGTGGGCACTTGCTTCTGGAGGGATTTGGGGAAGGGGGGACCGAATCTTCCCAGTTCCTTCCAGTGCAAAAAGGTCAGTGTGAATGGGGCCTAGACTGACCTTTGGGGGGGGGGGGAGTCCCAAGAAAGCCTGACTTTCAAAAGGCAGCATGGCTGGGTACGGTATACATGGGAAAGAGGTGGGATTAGTCAGGCAGTGTTGAAGAGTGAGTGTGGAATCATGGATCACCAAAGCAGCATAGTAAAACAAATGCATAGAAGTGTGATAGTGATTTGTTTTCAAACTGGTGTGTTCCCCATTGCTTCAACAACTCGATGGCTGCAAGACAAGAAGTATAATAAAGCCTTTGTAAAGGCCACACACTTCAAAGTTTCAGAGGTGGGGGGCAAGATCTAGTAGGAAAATCTAGACTTTCAATACAGAGATTTTAGCTTTGAAAGAAGGGGTGTGTATGGGATGTATGGGAACTTGATTACAAGTTAGGAATGAACTGATTTTTCTCATTCTGTGGATTCCTGTGGATTGGAGAAAGTAAGACATCAAAAATCCTTTTGGCCCTTCTGTCTTCTAGTTTAACTTGGAAAAGTTCTAACACCTGTTTTGGTACAAGGTGCAATTCTGCAATAGTTTTCAGTTTAGGTCTCCTGCTCCCTTTACAGGTTGCTGATAAGCTCCAGAACATATGGACCCTGAATGAACCACAGCACCAAAGGTGAGCTTACATCATGTGATCACACCAAGAGTCTGCTTTGTGCTGCAATTTAAATAATGAGCATGTGTTCTGGTATGCATCTGGCCAGAATAAGAAGAGAAAAAAGAAAAGAAAAATGAAAACTACAACAAATTGTGCCCATGCCCAATGACTGGGAAATGAAAAGCAGAATATTGCTAAAGCATTGGTCTCGCTCTAGAAAAAAAAAGATAAGACATGAACCCCCAAACTCAGGAAGGAATTCATATGCAGGTAAGATCATGAGCACCTGAAGTTTTGTGAACATACAATGAATTTTTAAATCCCAGATGATAGGTAGCTTTTAGACAGACAGGTATGCTAGAACCCTTCAATACTACATATCTATAGCACTATAATTCCACTTTCTAACTGTCATGGCCACATTCTATGGAATTGTGGTGTTTGTATTTTGATGAAGTACTACATCTCTCTCATTAAAAATTCTAAATATACCTCCATACACTAGAAATCACAGAAATCCATAGGCTATTACCATGTTTTTTTAAGTGGAATCATAGTGCTATAATTTGTGTAGAGGGAAAGGGCCCTTAGTCTGTTTCAGCATTACATAGTGGGTGAGTAGAAATATAACAGTATTAATTTATTTACACCCTTATAACATTCTGATCCCACCAGTACCACACATTAATATAGGCTCTGAGTAGATGGACTGTAATAGGATGGGCCAAACCCGGGTCCTATCCCAGATCAGTCCCCGGTCTGGTGCAAGCATGGCAAGTTTTACAAGCCTGCTTGCTGCCACACCACAGATCCACTGCTGCCATTTGCTCCTTACCTCCCTCCACCATTGCCACTAGTGACAAGACCCATGTTGCCAGGTGCCCTGTTTCTATTTCAGATGCAGTGATAGTGGTCTTCTCACTAGCGAGCAATGGTGGAGGGAGGTAAGGGGCATGTGGGGCTGTCTGGTCTGTCAGGATTTTCTGCAGAATTTCCAGGAAACTCTGTGGCCAAGGGCAGACCCCTTTAACCCAGTACTGGGCCAGATCCACCAGATCACCATCTGGTTTGCTTGATCCTGGTCCAGGGCTAATGGCCTGCATCATTCAAGGACATAAGGATGATATAAGGCCAGGGGGGCCATAAATCTTTTGCTTCATATGGGCAGCCTCATAGATCTCATCAGTGCATCTGAGAAAGGGACTTGAACTCCATGAATCTCATGTTGATATAAATTAGTGTAGTCTTAAAGATGTTATTGATTCCTTCTCTCCCTAACTTTTTCTTTTCCAGCTGGTAGTCAGGATCTCACTTTTAAGTCTTTTGAGCTACAGCTGAGTATATGGGAGATGTCACTGGTCCTGAATCATTAATTCAGAGCTCACTAGTTCAGAATGGTTGAAATAACTCTACAAGAAATTAACAAGTTTCACAGTAGATCAGAGCAAAAGCTGGCAGCATGAAGCATGGATGGGTACTGGGTGGCCCATGGGATACATGCAGCCCCAGGCCATTGTAGGTTGCCAGGTTCTCACAGCACCCTCAATATCCTCCAAGCCAAAAATAGTCTGCCATCCTGTCAATCAGTTACAGTATCATAAGTTAGACCTAGGATATCATAACTGCGTTGTATTTTAATTTGCAGTCATGGCATTACTGCCATAAATGGAAATGACCCTGAAAGCCACCTTGAAAGCCACTCAGGTCTTGGAAGAGACAGAGCTCTGTGCTGCTGCTTTTGAGCAGGGCCCTGTAAGATGATGCAAGAAGCCTCTTCCACCAGGGAATAAGGCTGAAAGGAAGAGTTACAACAGATGTCTCTCCTTTTGTCTCCATGCAGCATCACTTGCAGACAGGAGTTCATGTGATCGTGCAGCACCATGCCCATCAGTGGTTCAGATTTCCATTGCTTCAACAGCTGACTGGCTTTTAAGATGGGTTTGAGAAATCAGATGAGGAATTAAAACATAACTGTGACACTGTGGTTATGTGTTTGATCTTAGCCATTGTGTTCCTGGAGGCCACCAAGGTTGGTGTTTATTGTGGGGGGTGGGAAAACCACAGTCCTTTCAAACACAGAAAAAGTCCCCAAATTAAATCCCAACATGGACATCCAGTTACTTTCATTGTTGTTTTGCTTTTATTGTTGTTTCTCTAAAAATCACTTTGGGGGCCTTGCTCAGCCAGCAGCAGGTGCTAGGGATTAAAATGTGGTCCTTAAGCCTGGCAACAGTCACCCACCTTGGGTTGCAATGCTGGACTGCGACTTTGGAGATCTGAATTCTAGCCCGCAATAAGTCATGAGACTCCCTGGATGATGCTGGCTGTAGGACTTTAAGAGGCTAGAAAAGCACTGTGTTTCAAGCTGTGTTCCTGGCATTGATTCTAATCTTCTGTCCTTAGCCTTAACCTCTCACATGCCACTGATAGAGTTCACAGCTAATTGTGACAGCCACAGAAGAACCAAGACTGTAACCATTGGGGGAAGGGACTCAATCTGACTGAGCTCCTTGCTATATCTTCCTTATCACAATGGTAAATCCTGCCTGCTTTCCATAAATATGCTCTGTGTTTTAGCCTTGTCTGCCACACTGAATAACTGTACACATCTTAAGGAGAGTTGCCTTATTTACTTAATCCTCTCCCTTTGATACTCCTTCTTCTTTCTCTTTCTCTCCCTGCTGTTCTATTAACCCACTTGTGCTCCCAGCTGAGTCTCAGCATTTGACAACGTGATACGGGTGTTTTGCAAATACAAAATTTTCTCTCAGCCCTATCATCAGGCAATGTGCCTTGTCTACTGCCTGCCTTATTCTTCTGTTGCCTCTCCCCCTTTAATGTGGCTCTTTTTTTCCCTTTCACCTTAAAGAAATCACTGTATATTTTGCTAGTATAGACAGATAATAAACTATTCTGACCTAGATTCTCCACTCCCCATGCTTTTTTTTTTATAACACAGCCCATAAACGGATGTGACAAGATAATATTCTATGTCTGCAGCTTTCTTGACATACACTGAGCAAAATGCCTGAAATAACGCCACTTGTTCTGAGTATTGATGCTGGTGGATGGAGACAAAAATGAATCTACCTTGATTTTTTGACCACCAACCTAAGTTACTGAGATGATAAACACACAAACAGTGCTGCATAGCTTTTGTTATAGCTATAATAATGTTGCAAAGAATTGCAAGAAAAGGCAGAAGCCCAGCACCATGAAATGCCATATACAAGGGATTTTAACAGATGTATATTCACTTCCCCATTTAATGTGAACAGTCATACACATTCATGCCCCATTTCATATAAGCACCTTTGGTTCATCTGCCCCAAAATCAGAGATTTAATCACGGCAGAATTCATTTTATACCTATCACTAGAAGCAGTTTCAAGATGGCTTAAATCTATACTATATATTATCTATACTATACCATATCATTGTTGTGTGCCTTCAAGTGATTTCTGATTTACGATGACCCTGAGGCAAACTTATCACAGGGCTTTTTTTGGGGGCAAGATTTGTTCAGAGGGATTTTTTGCCATTGTCGTCTTCTGCAGTCAAGAGAGTGTGACTTGCTCAAGGTCACCCAGTAAGTTTCCATGTCCCAGTGGGGCCTTAAACCCTGGTCTCCAGAGTCATAGTCCAATACTCAGACCACTACAACATACTGGCTCCAACATATACTGATGGATAATAATTTAACTTTAATTACACAGCAGTAAAATCAGGGGATAAAGACAGCAGTGCTCTTTGCAGGTTGAAGAGCAATTAAAAAAAAAAGAAGCCACTGCATTGATTCAAATACCAAGAAGAGCACTGGAAAGTGCCTAAAAGATGTCTAAGGGTTTTTGAAGAACTCTCAGCTTAGGTAAAACCACAGGACAAACCTTTTCTCCAATAATAGTCTGCCTAGAATGTCCTTTTACATAGTAACCCCCGCTAAAAGAACACCAATGATTATCAAACTGTATAGGTAAAATTTAAAAATTAACAGCATTGTAATACATCTGTTCTAAGTGGGGGAAACTGGGGCAGATGATCTGTGTGTATCTACTGAATCTTCTGTTATTTATTTTAAGTTACGTCAGTAAATAAGTACTTATCTACCACCACCCCAGATCATGAAGGCTTTTGAAGCATTGTGTTGTTGTGTGCCTTCAAGTCATTTCTAACTTACAGCAACCTTAAGGCAAACCTATCATGGGCTTTCCTTGGCAAGATCTGTTCAGAGGGGGGTTTGCCACTATTGCCTTTCTCTGAGCCTGAGAGAGTGTGACTTGCCCAAAGTCACCAGTAGATTTCCATGTAAGGATTTGAACTCTGGCCTTCTGGAGTTCTAGTCCAACACTAGAGCATCTACACTACACTATACCAGAGATAGAAACATTTAAAACATTGAATAAACAAATAAAAACTTTAAAAACAGAATAGAAAACTCCTTAAAATAGTCGAAAAAGCAGCAACTCTTGATTCTGAGGACCAAAGCCCATGTGAAACAACAGTGTCTTAGATGCCTACTGGGAACATAAAAGATAGAGCTAGCTTGATATCCTATAGGAGGGAATTTCATAGAGGGAGTGCTATTACAGATTGTATTGTACTCTCCCAGTGTTTTTCTGTTATTCTGGGCAGGAAGGGAAAGAAATATTATAAGCCAGTTTTAAAGAACAGTCTTGGTTATCCATCATCCCTGGTGCTAACTGTGAATGGGCACTTTCCAGGTTTCTGATCTCCCTTGTTGTTGTTTTTCAATCTTCAAATCAAACTTGGAAATGACAGATCTTCAAACAAAGAAAGTAGTCTTTCAAATAGAGGCCTCTGTAAAAGGGGACCTTTGTCCACCAAGTATCTGCCTATATGAGATGAAAAACCAGTGCAGGAACAGAGGGCAGGTAAAGCATATGGATGAGACCATATGCAGGCAGCCTCTCCTGCATATTATCCTTGTATATAGCTTTATCCTGTGGTTTTACCTAAACTGAGAGTTCTTTGTGTGTTTGTGAATGTGGAATCATGAGGAATAACTTCCCATTTAATCTGGAAATGCTTTGATGTAATTGTTCTGTTGTGCCACCAAGAGGACAATCTGTCCGATGGGGATGGGGAACATCAGGGTGTCAAGGCAGAGTTGTGTGTACTCATTCCTTTACATATGTTGAACAGGTGTACCAGCTAAATGTATTCCCAGAGGCAAGGTCTTCATGAGGAATGCCTCTCCCTTTTTTCTCAATCCTGCAGGTCAAGGTATCACTTGTCTAATACCATCTATGAAGCAACTCTTAAAGGTATAGGAACCCATTTTCCTGGACGCTAGAGATGTTAAATTAGCCATTTCTACAAAGGACAACAAATAAAGGCCTGTTACAGACAGCCAAAATAAAGCTGCTTCGAGTCACAGTGGAGGTATGGTGTTTCAAGCATGCGTCCTAAAAGTCCAGAAGCCACACCAAAGCCATGCTCCAGTCTGGAGTGTCTTTGGTGCAACTTCGGGATCTTAGGATGCATGCATCATTGAAACACCATACCTCCACTGTGACTCGAAGCAGCTTTATTTTGGCTGTCTGTAACAGGCCAAAGTAAATTCCTCACTGCAGGAATGTCTTGAAAATGATGCATGTGTAAAGACTCCCACGACTCACGTTTTTCTTCCCTTCCATGTGCTGCCAAGTGGGAGAGTGATGGGAAAGACTCATATCTTCTACCAGCACAGCCATGCAGTGGCCAGCAGAAGGAGACAAGGGCAGACCAACAAGATTTGCTCATCTGAAGCTAGTATGGTAGGTGACAGATGGCCCTCATTTGGCTATCTGCTGCCTCCCCTCCTGCCCTTATGAAGTGGCCAAGTGGGAGGGGTGAGGACAAGTGAGTGAGCAGCAGAAAACAAGTTAGCTCCCTCCTCAATATGACACCAAGTATTTAAATAGGGCTATCATATCACCTCTTAACCTTCTCTTCTCCAGGCTGATAATAGTGCCACTCTATTCTGCTATGGTCAGGCCCCACCTGGAATATCGTGTCCAGTTCTGGGCACCACAATTTAAAAGGATATGGAGAAACTGGAGCGTGTCCAAAGGAGGGCGACTAAAATGGTGAAGGGTCTGGAAACCATGCCCTATGAGGAATGACTTAGGGAGCTGGGGATGTTTAGGGTGGAGAAGAGAAGATTAAAAGGTGATATGATAGCCCTGTTTAAATGCTTGAAGGAATGTCATTTTGAGGAGGGAGCAAGCTTGCTGCTGCTCCAGAGACTAGGACCTGGAGCAATAGATGCAAGCTACAGGAAAAGAGATTCCACTTCAACATTAGGAGGAACTTCCTGACAGTAAGGGCTGTTCGACAGTGAAAAACTCCCTCGGAGTGTAGTGGAGTCTCCTTCCTTAGAGGTTTTTAAACAGAGGCTGGGGATGCTTTCATTTGGATTTCCTGTGTAGCAGAGGTTTGGACTGGATGGCCCTTGCGGTCTCTTCTAACCCTATGAGTCTATGATCGGCGTGGGAAGGCAATTGCCCATCATAGCCATCTTGACCACTCTAAGTATTTGGTTGGACTGGGAGCATCAGTGGCTGTGATTGGAAGGCTTTGGCCAATGGTCTCACTCTGTATTTTTATTCCTAACCAGATTCAGGCCTCATCCCAGCTCTGTGTCTTACCTGAGTTGTCATGCTGAGGCTAATATTTTGGTCTCTCTCAGCATCATCATAATTGTGTGCGAGCTATTGAACCTAGTGGTAATCCTCTTTTGCCTGTTCCTGTCCAGTTGCTGGTCTCTACTTGGCCAGCTGTGGAGGGGGGATGAAACAGATGAGTCTAAGCCTGGGGGTGCAGGGATATTGCCCCTGAGAACTGAAGAGAAAAAATGAAGGGCTTCAGCAGCATTCTGCTTGTCAGACTTTTCTTATACTCTGAAAGCTGCTTTTTAAATTTTTTTAAAAAATTTGTTTGCTTGTTTTCATCAGTCTCTGAATATTATTTCCATTCCTACTGGTCACCCTCTTATCTGAAGAGAAACCAGAGTATTCATTCAGCAAAATAACCACCACAATCTATGAGAGAAAGGCCCTGTGTAATTAAGGCCATTTGTCTGGATCCAGAGAATTTATTATCCTTCCATTTGGCTGAGCCAAGCTCGCCTCCCCACTCAAAATGAGGTTATAATTTCTTCATCAGAGTAAACTGGCAATTTAAGGCAGTTGGAGTTTATTATATTCATCTTTTGGTGGGTTTCCCCCCCCCCCATTTTTTCCCCATCATCTGTCAGGCAACATGGACTTAACATCAGCGTTCTTAACTGCAATAGCTGTCACTGGGAAAGAATGGACAGAGAGGCGGAATTAACTTTTTCAACCCATGTCTACACAACCATATCTGGAGTTGTAGCACGAGGACAATAAATCCCATCTTATTATCTTGTGCATGAAATGTAACTAGGCTAATGACCATATGGATCAGACTAATGCGAGCAGAGTTTAATTTAGTAAAGGCATGAATAAAATTGAAAATTCTTACTTAATTATCCAGCAAAGGAGCGCATAATAGCACGGGGTGCAACAGGAGTCATCTTTTAAGCAGATTTCCTAACGAAATGAAGCCTGAGGGAGGTGAAAAAAAATATTCTACAGTGTGCTTGTTCCTTTATTAATAATGTACCTTGCTCCCCCCCCCCCTTTCCAAAAATGCTTTTAAAAAGCTTTGGTGGAGGGTTGCCCATCAGGGCATTTTGAAAATGGCCTGGCCAAGTTTCTTACCAACTGTCTCTTTGCTTTTTCTGCTCATCTTCAATATTAGGCAATGGGCTGTTTTAGATTTACATACATTTCAATTCATTAACATGTCAATGAACAATGCAAGGTCTTTCCCTCCATCCTCAGGGAGAAGCAGCAATAGTAACCTGGCCAAAGTTTTTGAAAAGTGATTTGAAACACAATGACAGTAGAGTTAACATCTAGACAAAAATGGCTTTTAGATGTGAAATTTGAAGTCCTTGCTTGGCTTAAAGTGAAACCTTTACATTATTTCAAGGGAAGCAAAAATGAGTTTCAAGATGACCAGTAACTGAAGAGGTAGAACAGCCTTCCCCAATTCTGAGCCCTTCCAAATATTTCAAATATTAAAACTCCCATCAACCCCAGCTACTGTAGCTAATGGCCAGATATACTGTAATAGGAAATGTGCACTTACTTTCTCCATGGGCAGAAAATATTATGAGGCACAAAATAATTTCTAAAGGGATAGTGACTTTTCTCACAAGGTTCCTCTACATCGTCGCATGTATGGCAATATTTTTTGAATGTCTCTTACAGTGTACCATTTCTTTATTATGAAACTATACATACAGTTATACTGGAACGTTAAACTTCTAGAAGATCACAGCCTTCCACATTTGTAAATACAGTATTTTCATAAATACTGTTAAGTCTTCATTCTTGTTGATTTAATTTTACACATCCATCTAGTATATTTGATACCTGCATACTCCCCCCCCCCCCAACTAGGGTCATTTGCAAATAGAGATGCCTAGAAGAATCAAACTGGGAGAACATGTGGAAGGGATGTTGGATTGAAGCCTGGGACTACATTCTGTTTCTTCCCATGTTTGTTCTCTACTAGCATGGTTTCCAGACAGAGCGCTCCACCCGTTCAAAACACATGCTACCATGCCTACCAGCCATGCCCCACCCTCATGAGCCTTGAATCTAACCACCATGAAAAGATGTCTTTCACATGTACAAAGACTGATATATACTGCTATTCACATAGGAAACCAGGATTCCTCTTCATGTAGACTAGGGCAAGCAACTGTGGTGTGGACCAGTTTTCTGTCTTGGGATCCTCCAATGGCCACAAAAACTGCCCAAAATAGTTTTGAAAATTGGGTATTTTGGGATATTCAGTAGTGCAGGGATTCATGCAACCTTTTTAAAAGATGAATGATTGCTCCTGGAGATTGCAAGGAGGAATAATTCACATCATTTGTTAGAAAAAGAGGCAGTCTGGAAGGATCAATAGCTTTAAAAGAAAGCCATGGGAGCACAGATTACCCATCTATATAGGTTACTTCTCATGACTGTTGTGCATGGAGGGACAAGACCTGTGGTGGGGATGGGGGTATGTGTGGCCTTTCTGATGTTGGCTCAAATCCTATCACACCTAGGTAACATAGCCAGTGGGGAAGAATGATATGAGAGGCAGACTAACAGCATCTGTTCCCCATGCATACAGATTCACAAGGCATTTTAAAGAAATTGTTAGTGGGTGTCTCCCATTCAAAGGGTTAATGAGTGGAAGCTGCTTCACTGCATACAATCCAGTTTATCTATCTGAAAGAAGTGCCTACATGAGCTTGACTGCATTTTCAGATCTCATGAGAAGGCTTTCTCTTGGCCCCTCCATCATCGCAGACATGTTTGGTGAGGACATGGGAGACAGCCTTCTCAGTGGCTACTCCGAGGTTTTGGAATTCTATTTCACATGAAGTTCAGTTGGACACCTCTCTACTCTTTTTCCACCAGCAGACAAAGACTATTTTATTAAGATAGGGCTTTGGCTCCTAACTCTTGTAGAAGATGGGTTTGTTTCTACTGGGTGTCCAAAAAACAGCACTAGATGTCTATCTGGACACATTTCTTGCAGGTTCATTGGTGGTAGGAGAGAGCTAGCCCACATGACCCACCTTCTACATATTTTAATTCACATAAGGATTCTTCTAAGCTTCCCTGATACCAGTCTAGGAGGTTGAACTTTGAATTCTGTGCTTATTGATTTGAGACATACTTTTCATTGATGCTAATTAAGATAGAATGGCACAGCACTAATTCATATTTGCATCCTCCACTGTGTCAATAGACACATAAAGGAATGTAAAAAGTTTCTTTTTATAATGTTTTTAAAGCAATTCACTTTTTCCTATTCATTGCAGTGTTGAAAAAAGTAATCCACTATATGGTTTATTATTCTTTTGCTATTTTTGCTTGCTTGTTGTTGCTTTTTAAGATAACTTCTAGAAACTAACAAAAAAGGAGCAATATAAATTATAAAAGCTTTACAAGAAAAAGACAAAGTCCTTTCTAAATGCTGAACAATTCCTTTAAAGTCACTTTAAAAGATAATAATATTAATTTTTACATCAATGAAATAATTTGTTCCCACTCACCTTTGGAATGTAACTTCACTGCAACCTGATTACCTACCAAAAGGTAATTTTTTATAGGTAATAGTGTTATTCATAATTACTTACGCACAATCTATGACATACACCTACTGTAGATTTCACTTTCCCATTTTTCTCTGCATCATGTAAACCTCCAGTTTTAGCACAATCTCTGAAACACACATTCTACTTTCCTCTAACACAATAACATTTATTTATAGTAGGTTGGGGTGGCAGGAAGAGAGAAGAAGTGCTGCTAGGCTAAAGTTCATTGAAAGTCAGCATTTTGTCTTCTCTGTTATACATGCATAAATCATTGTTGTGTGAATATATTTCAGGGTTATCAGACCATTGAATCTTTTTTTTTAACCTGCTATGTGTTCAGTAGAAGGGAGCAATACCTCTCAAGCTCCAAAATAATCTTTGCTGAGAGATATTTCAGCAGGATCTTAAAGCAAGATCAGCACCATGAAGGAGCTAATTGAAAATCAACAAGGTTTCAGGAAGAACATTCCTAAGACTCTGGTCTTATGTGTCGTGCTCCTGCCACAACTATGTACCCTATGACTGTGTGACTCAATTTGCAATACAAATATTTCAGCTTTCTTGTACTGATTTCACAAGAAATAGGGGTATACTGGGATGAGGAACCATAGGCTCTGGCTCAAAGCCCATCCTCCCTATGTCCCAGTACCATGGCAGTTGTCTAGATTACCTTTCCCCATTACCTCCAATACTACTTGCTAGTTTCTCATTTCCCATTCTGAAAGGATAACCTGCCTCTCTTAGGGCTTAGTTATAGTCACTTGAAGCAAAAACTGTGTGTCTCATCCCTTGAATTCCTACCAGTTGTCCTGTTTCAGGGCTTGGAAGTGCTTATGTAAGTGAACCTACAATTCAAAGAAACACATAAAGGAAAACCAGCCCAGTCCATCAGGCAGTATAGTGCAACCTTGCCTTATGCAGAGATCTGTTCCAGATCCCTCTGTGTAAGGCAAATAGCATGTATGCTTGAGCTCCATTGAAAATAATGGGGCTCGTGTATGACGCGCGGTGCACGCGCCATTAAAACTTCCATTGCTCAGCTTTCAGCATAAGCTGAAAGCCGCTTAAAAGGCACCTGTGTATGACGCAGGCTCATTGTACTTCCCCACCAGTGCTTGTGCCATCACCCTGCAGCTTTTCTGGGTCTGGGGGAAAGAAGAGAGCCCCTTTCCACCAGCCCACTGGGTGACAACCCCCCCCTCAAGATGTCACCTGTTGTGATTCATACCAGTGGTGTCACTAGGGCAGTGCAGGGGTGTGGACCACACCAAGAGGGGTGACACCACTTCTTCTCAAACATCTACCTTTGGGTAGAAATGGACTGTGGCATTCATCTGATTCCCTTTAAAATGCTTTAAGAGATGGTGGGCGTGGGTTGTGATGGTGGGAGTGGCCGGGAAAAGGAGGTGCCCCAGAATTTTTTTAAATTAAAATTTCAAAATTCAAAAAATTAATTTTAATTCTTTTGAAATTGTTGTTTTTAAATTTTCTTTAAAATATCACATTTTAACCAAATCTTCACTATGCATATGTAAATACATTCATGTTGTGCATATGATAATGTAGTTTGAAGGTATAATTTTAATTTTGCTAATTGTTTATGTCACAACTATTAGCATTACATTCAGTGGTATATGGGAATTACAATTTACAAGTAACATCAGTGTATAAAAGGAATGTGTATGGTAGGAAATGGGAGGTCATCAATGGGGGGTGGGGTGACACCATGAGTTACCACACCAGGTGACACCAACCCTAGTGATGCCACGGATTCATATTTCCTAATGATGCCCCAGATACTCTCCGAAGGTCAGAGATCCAGAATACCAGACATAGGACAGAATCACAAGGGAGTTGTGGAGATGTTTGTCTGCAGCAACAGAATAGACATGGCTGAGCTAATTTATAGTCAGCAGTAAATTAGCCCAGCTGGCCTTATTAGCTCAATATCTGCCTTTTAAAGTGGACCAGGGTTTTTCCATTCCCTTTGTAATGCTTGTGTTTTAATTTACAGTACACCACAAGGAAAAAAGTCTTTGTATTTTCCTCCTAATATACAGGTACTGCATGAGATGATGGACTGGGCTCTGCTTCTCCCAATACCAAGACAGGACTGCCAGTCTCCCTTGGATCTACCTCTAATCTTAGCTCTCTTCATCCCTTCTTTGTCCAAGGAGAACTCCACTAATAGAACATGACACCTCTGGGACATTTCCCTGAAAAACATACTGTATCTCCAAAGGACTGAAAGAGAGTCTCCCCTGTGCCATAGTTACTGTAGTAGGATTGTTGTTGTTAACTGCTCTCAAATTGACTTTGAAATAAAATAAAATAATAGCCTTGTGAGTGAGACACCTCCAAGTCCCCCTGTCCTCAACTACTCTGTTTTGGTCCTACAGACTCAGGGCTGTATTTTTCTTGATTGAGTCCATCCATCTAATGTGTGGTCTTCCCCTCTTTCTACAAACCCCATCTTCTCTAGCATTATTTTCATTTCTAGTGAGTCATACATTCTCATGAAGTGTTCAAAGTATGACAGTCTTAATTTAGTAATCTTGGGCATGGTACAGACCTCCCAAAAAGGGAGGCCTACGGTGCCTTTTTTCCCCCTGTAGGGAAGCCGCAACCACCAAACTGTGCGGCTTCCCTGTGGAGAAAAAAGAACCTAAGAAAAGTGGGTTCTTTTTGCACCATGCTTGTGACGCCTGAGTGCGCCAATGGCGTACTCATGATGTCCCAAGCACAGTGATACATGCAGATGCTATGCATCCGTCATGTAACAATGGCAGTGCCTGTATACACGGGGCGCCGCCATTGTTAAGGCACTGTGCTGAAATAGGGTTAGGGACCGTGCAGTTGCCGCACAGTCCTTTAACCCTAGTACACCGCCATCATGATGCATTGTACCACGCCTTGGCTTCCAGGGGAAGTTCAGGCTTGATCTGATCCATTTGTTTGTCTTTTTGGCTGTCCACAATATCCTTGGGGCCACTTGCTACCTCCCACGGCTGTGGTATTTCTGTTTTTTACCCTCAACCCTCCTAGACTTCCAGATATCTTTTTTTCTGCCTCCCCAAAAGGGTGAAGTTTCTTTCCTGGAAGCCTCTGGGAAAAGCAAATCGCCTTTTAAATACATCCTGTCTTATCTTTTGTAAAAAAGCATTTTCCTTTCAAACCAGGGGTAGACGCAATTACGTTTGGTTGGGTTGGGGGCATTTTGGTAGTCAATGTGGCAGTCACTTGTGGAGTTGATACATTCAGCTGGTAAGCCGTGAGGTACTGAACAAATAAGTGGCATACTTTCATGGGTGAACCAGGGCTTTGAGCATTTGCAAAGGTGAATGTATCCTAAAGTATTTGAAAGCCAGTACTGTATTTTCAAGGACTAGGAGAATTTCTTTTCTTTCTTTTTTTCGTCATGCTATCCAGTGTCCTGGGGATCTTGATAGCACATGAGATCTTTACTTCAAACACTTCAGAATAATTACGCTTATCAATGACCTTGACTAAGAAGGTTAGATCCTTTTCACTCATCTCCTGCTTGAGTGTTATCTTTTTCATGCAGCTTACATTAGCACTCAAGTAATCCATACAGTGTAATTAGTAAGGAATGACCATAGGTTTTATATATAGAAGGAGGAGGGATAGAGGTGTGATTTCTCTAGTGCTTCTTTGACTATTGCTAATTGACTCCGCTCCATCATCAACACCACATATAGATTACAACAAAGGTAGCATGGCTGATAATACATGCAAAGCACCCAGGATATGCCATTGTTCTGCATTCTCAGTATTAACATGAACTAATTTACTTGCAAAACCTTAACTTCAGGGCTTTACTTTCACTCTTGCAAAGGCTCTATAAATGAAGGGTATTAAGGAGATCAGACCTCAGGGAGGACCGGATGGGAGAGCTTGTCAAATCTATAAAGGTGCCAGTTAAGCTATTTGTTAATAATGCCATAGCAAAGTGTTATACTGAAAGACTGGAAATGGTAGGAAATGAATGTAGAAGGAACTTTGCCATCTAAATTGTGGCATTTTAGGTTTCAGTGATGGGGGAGTAAAGAGATTTCTTTAGTGTTTGGAACAAGACAAAAATCAGCAGTGGCTCACTTTTGAACATGTTTTCCAGTGTTATTGTGAAAAGATAGAGGAGCACTGATGTATTTTAAAAGCATGTCTTTGACTGACTGTTTTATATGATTTTATAATAACAATACAGGGAGCCTTGTTATCCATTGAAGTTTGTTTCCAGGAAACCCCATCCCCCACGTGTACCAAAATCTGTGGATGCTCAACTCCCATTATATACAGTGGGATAGTAAAATGATGTCTTTTAAATATAATGGCAAAAATCAAGGTTTGCTTTCTGGATTTTTTTTGCAGAGGGTATTTTGAAGCCATGGATGGTTGAATCCATGAATGCAGAATCCATGGATAAGGTGGGACAACTGTACTTAACTTTTTTTTTTTAACCATAGAAAGCAGATACATTTTTTTGTTTTTACAGAGAGGGTTTCCCCCCCACACACTGTGATTAATGCTAGTTAGTCTTACTGCATTGTTCATAGTAGTGTGAACAAGGCACCAAAATATAGATGGATTTGAGGAGACACAAAGAATCACAAATGCCAACCATACCTTTAGGTAGGATAAGTCACCTGACCTGAGTGCTTTATTTTTAGTGTCATGAAAAGGCAACCTTTTAATTTTTTCTTCTTCTTGTAGTTTTATTTCCAGAGCAGGGAGAGGCACATGTAGAATTTTCTACTTCAAGCACCAAATTTTCTTGACCTGCCTTGAAGGCAGATACACACAGAGAAGTTGTCCATCAGGAGTTAGATCTTGGACAGCTGATTGAGTGGGCATATGTTTCACCTGGACACAAGTTTCCTTTCTAATTACATTATCACAATTAGTTATAAATATACATATATAATACAAAGTAGCATATTAAACTTATGCAAATTCTCATACTTTCTCACCTTTTTTGCTCATGCATTTTATCCTTTCCAGTAATTTCTTAGTGGCTACCTTAGAGGACTTTTGGAGTCTGAATGAATATCTTTTGATTCTTCTTCTTTAATGTTGAAGAATTTGTGCCTTGTTGTCAAGATATATTGAGAGAAATTTGGGATATAAACTCTTAATTCCTTGGAATTAGAATGATCATGATTTTGCATTGCATATAGCTGTGGATCCCTGCACTGGAGGAAGTTTTGATTATTTGTCTCTTAGGATCTTTCCAAATCAATGACTGTATGTTTCTATGAATCTATGCATTAAAAAAACTTCAGTAGCTAAACAAAGGGAAAGAAAGTCAAATCTGTTTTGTTTTGTTTTTTACTATTCACCATGAGCAGCAACAACAGTCTAGGCATAACCGTCAGAAAGCCCTTCCATCTTTTTTTAAAGGATCCAATTGCTGAGCGCTCCCTGAATTAGATCACAGAAAGCTCAGGAAAGATGCTAAGTCTTAGTATCATGGATGGCCTGTAAACTAAGTTGGGAAGGAACCACCCATCTGTTCAATTTTTGAACTACCATTATTTGAGTCAGTCCCCAAATTATCTAAATTCCAGGAAGCTTCTTGTTCAGACTGAACTACATCTGAGATGAAGTCTGTTAATACAGGCCACAAACATAACATTAAACTATTGTTTAGTTCTGCATGAACCAGTCTAATTTCCTTCTGCATGAATACAAATACAAATGCTTGTGCTTTTTCCTTTTCCTAAATGAAACCATGTAGGTGTCATATTTTATCACTATCTTTGGTGAGTTTCAAAACAAACCACCTTCATGTACGAGGTATGATATCAACTTGTTAAAACTCACCTTGGTCCAAAATACACTGCAGAAATCACTGCAGAGAAGGCTAAATGTCTCACAAAACTATCGCTCCCAGGCAGTTAAAATGATCTCTAAATTGTTTCTGTGGTGTGTTTTGGACCCATGATTAGCAGCATACCATGTTCTCTGGCTCACATGAACTGACAAAGTGTTTTTAAAGGGAAACAAAAACAGTAGATTTTGATCTTGCTTGAGGAGAGGCTCATTTGTGTAGTACTAAACCATAGTTTGGCATTATGGCATGATATGACCATGACAGCATGAATGGAGGTGCAGCTAAACACTGATTGCAGATGCAGCTAAGGAACCAGTAGGGATAAAAGATGCTGCCTCAGGTAGAAAAGAGAAAGTTACAGTCTAGGAGCTGATGTGCAAGGTAGGACCACACAAATCACCTGAGACAGCCTTAGCCAAATCTCCTGAGTATACCTAGACTTTCATAGGTTCCCCTACAGAACCATGGGGCGAACTAACCAGAGGCTTGAACAGAAAAGGAGCCCCAGCCAAGGTGCTCAAAACAGCCACCAACTATTTATCCTAGTCATCAATCCCCACATGCTTCTCACCCTGCCTATTGGGCACTTACATGCTAATCCTATTGCTTTACAGCCCACCAGTCTACTACCCTTGCTCCCTTGTCAAAGCCTTATTCTGCCACCATCTACCTACAACTGAGTCCCAATTCTGCTGGCACTAACTTGTTGATGAAGCCAGACTCTATTGCCAATCATCAAGATCTAGTCTTTCTGCTGACACTCACTTCCAGGCCTGATCTATCACCCCTTCTGGTCTTCTAGCTCTGAATCCTGCTTCCACATAGTCTCTAGGCCCTGTCTAACTATTGGCTAACACTATAGCTTTTGCCACAGAGTACTGAACTATACCCCTTTACTTCTAATCTTATGTCTAACCTTGATGGAGCCAAGTAAGAAGAGGTCCATGGCCTGAGTGACTAAGTATCTCCATATAGATTGATGTTTTCCTTACAGAAATAAAAGCATACCAATTCATGCCTGAGTCATGTAGTCTCTTCTACCGCTCATAGAAATGGATTGGTTTCATGTGCTCCAAAGGGGCAGGGGTTGCCAATCAAAGTTCCTGAAGCCTACTTACCAAGGTACTCCATAAGGCAATCTGTCAAAAGGAGAATTATCTAGGCTTTCCTCCCAAAGTATTCAGCTGACTCCAAAATCTTTCATGTCTAATAAAAGGAATTAGACTGGAATGTTTTCTCCATAAGCAGAAGAAAAGATGGCAGAGTCTGAACGCAAATGTTCAAATGAAACACTTCACTGTGCATTGAAGATGGAAGAAACGGTTTCCACTTAAATCTTAAAAACAGTGGAGCAACTGTCACCTTCAGTGGCCTCGCTTCAGATACCAGAGGCTGCTGATTCATCATGAAATGTTCACTATTATTTAGAACCAAATACTGAGCTCCTTCCTGAAGGCTATACATGAATCTGCATTCCACTGAAGTCCTTTTAATTACATAAAAATGTATGTGCATAAAATCAAAGGTGCCAACTTATTTTTAGTTCCCAGAGGCCTATTTGCATAACATTTAGGCAGTGAAAAGTCTTTAAGTGTAGAAATTTATGCACATCAGAAGGAAGAAGGAGATGAAAGACATTTTCCCCTCCCACTCACCCTGAGTTACTAAATTATAACCATTAGAAGCTAGAAAACTGGGACCATGGTTTCAGGTGATCACCACATATAAACAGTACCATATATGAGGCTATGTCTGATGTTTCTCATTTCCTGAATAGTGTCCAGAGAAAATGTTTATGCAGACATCACATGGATGGAATGTAACTTAGAATATCAGAATAAGGAGAAAGAGAAGAGAAGAGGAGGGCACACTTAGCTTAAAGGAAATGTAAAGTTAGAAGAATATGAGTGTCAACTTCTTGTCTTCAGGTTAGCTGTGCCCATGCAGGGGACATACTCAGGCAGTCACTCAGCCCTCAGATCCTTATAAGAAAACATGGTGAACTTCTTCCTTGGCATTTCAAAACTATTGAAAATACAAAGAAAACAAATACAAATGGGAACTAAGAATTATCCAAGCAGTCCAATTCATTTTTAGTACCACCAAGAATTCTCCCAGCCAGCATGGCTAATGATTACACTGGCCAGTGGCTATAACGGTACTCACTAGAAGATTCTGGAAATTGTTGTCCAAAAACGTAAATGCTTCAAGCTCAGGATTTGGGCCTAGACCAACAACCAATATGTGTGAAGAAAGCATAGGGAAAACATATGAAAAAGGACTATCAGTTGCAGAATGCATTTGTAATTGGACAAGACTAGGCTGGATGAAGTTGTGCTGAATTCAGATTCCTTCTCGTCCAGCGATACTGGAAATTATTTAGGACTAGTCTAACTTTGTGCTGTCATTGTATCTGTGTCCTGCAGCTGAACAAGAGTTAGATTTGGCATAACTCAGTTCTTCCCTTATATTACCCCTTCTGCACCCACCTGTTGGCTCTTGTGTTTGCAGACCTTTACAGAACATGGCTGGAAATATGTACCTGGGTACATGAATATATCATACATACTCAACCATAAATTGACCCCATGTATAAGTTGAGAGCAAGTTTTGGGGTCAAAATTATGGATTTTGATATGACTCGTGGATAAGTCAAAAATAAAATGTAGCCGTGTGTAGCAAAGGATGCAAAGGATGAAGCAAAGAAAAACTGCCAGAAAACTCACAAAATTCCAGCAGGCGTAACTGTTTGTACTCATACTAAAGGGTTCATGGATGACAGAACATAAAAGGAGTGTGAGTGCTTCCAGAACAGATGACACTCTTGCTTTTCACCATGGGTTGGTTCCTTTTAAAATAAGAATTAAAGTACAGTACAGTACTTACATTGACCTGTGAATAAGTCAACTCAGGTTTTGGGAGTCAATTTTTTGACTAAAATTTCTACACTTATACATGGGTATATACAGTAGCTTAATTACATTTTAATCTCTAGTATGAGGTGAAGTTTTCAGCTGTCATTTTTTAACTGTTGCAAGCCACCTTAAATCCCAAACTGGACAAAAGGCAGATGATGATGATGATGTTTTCCACACATCTGTCAATGGCTTTCAGATGTTCACTTGGGTCTAATTTCTATATAAAATGTCTACATTTGTAACCCATATGTGTTAGAAAATGTGGTTAAAAATAGTAGGCTTAGTTTTGCAGTAGCAGCAAGCATGTACTCCATGGGTATCTAGTACAGGGCTAGATCTGAGCTTCTAGTAATACACAGGTAGGTAAAATAAAACTTATTTTATTGTTACTTCTAGGTTCTAGAAAAATAACTAACCAGTAAAGGAAACCTATACTTTGGTAGAAGGGGCCCTAGAGCTAACCCCCATGAATGTAAGAGGGGAAAAAACATATTTATAAGCACAACCTTGTCAGTGCATCCATGCTGACTAAAAGGAGAGAGAGGAAGAGGGGAGAACAAAGGGTCATAAAAGCTCTTAACCCCTGGAGAAAGGGACAGGGACAGAAAATGATTTCTTCATAGAGTCACACTGACCAGAATGATCATAGATATAATCAATGCATCTATGATGAAAACAACTCCTCCACTTTCTCCAAAAAACAAAACAAAACAAAAAACAGATCTATAAACATTGACGCCACTGCAACAATGTATACATTACAGCTGGAAAGAATATTTGAAACAATTCATTCCCAAGTTGAAAAAAGGGTTTCCTGACTGTTGAGAAACCCCATCATGAAGCATAATAGATGAGCAAGATCTCTCCCCCCCCCTAATTTTCTATGTTATTTGAAGTGTTGCAGATGAATTATTCTATGGGGGGAAATGTTTTTGTGTGTGTGCTACAACATGTTTTCTGGGCAGAAAATGGGTTTCCTCTTCAGAATGTTTGAACACAGAAAGAACACTGTAGAGGAACATTCATTTTTTCCTGCAATGGGGAGAAAACTGGTTTAATTATTTGCACTTTCTACAAGAATAGGATTATCAATGATTAACATCCCTGGTATTCATAACTCTCAAGGGAATAAAGTACACATTTAAGATCAGCCAAAGTACTTCTTAAAATTATATGAGTCCCACCTCAACATGCTGCATCCCGAGTTTGAAGGTTAGCCTCCAGGATTGGCTTGTGAAGAAAGGTGAATCCTTCCTATCAAGTGGCAAAGTATGAGGCAAATTACACTCCACACTCCCAGACAGATTTCTGCCACAATGTTCTGCTCTCAACATCAAACAGAAATTCAGAGAACTAAAGTCAGAATCTGAGGAAGATATAGGTATCTGGTGTCAAAACAGTCCAGGGTTGACAGAACTCCAAAACAGGATCAGAGGAGTTACACTAATGCAGCTGTTAAATAATCCGAGAGTCATAGGAGACTATCAGATGGGAGACAGACATCCTTGTCCCATCCTTCCCGCATGATCGTAGGAAGGACTTTCAGAAGATGTCACACTGATCTGGTCATTTTCCCATGTGATCATTGCGATCACATGAAAGACTTTCAAATGACATTGTACTGATCCCTTAATTGTCCCATCATTGAGGTGAAATTGTCCTGCCCTTGCCCTTCATTTTGCATTAACCCGTTAATGCAATTCCACTTCACTGACAGTTTAATGACAGGATCAACATGAATGTTGCACAATCTCTGTCACAGATGGGGTGAGGACGGGCTTCATTTCTGTCCCCCGTCTGATAATCTCCATAAATCCAGTAAACACACTTATGAATTCCAAGCCATCAAGAGTAGAAATGAAGTTGCATTTAGCAACTAGCTTGGGGGATGTAACCCTACTTATAAAGGCATCATGCTCAGCCAATGATCTGATCCCTGGCAGTATTTAGGGAGAATGTTACATAGCTATGCTCTTCCTGATGACTCGCTTGCAACCTCTTACTCCCTCAACAGCATGTCTGCTTCATATTCTGAAGATGATGAATTCTCAAGGGGAGACATGAGACAGTACCTCATGCGAGAAACCATGGTGGTCCTCCCCAGGTAATTTACTAGGCTCTTCTTCTATGGAGCATTCATCTGTCAGACCCTGAGAGGACCCCTTCACAGTGAGAGATGGAACACATGACATTCAGCCTCTTGTTCTGAGGGAATCAGGTGGGCAAGAAATGAAATGGGGAGATCCTAGCGCATTAGCAGAGCTCAGGGAAATTTGGATATCATCTTTCCAAGCATGCAGCCCCAACTTCCATTCCCAACATTTCCAGTCATTAGTTGTAGTGGAGGGGGGCATCCAATGTCAGTGGGGTAGTGAATCCACTCTTGGTTTAATCATGAACATTAAATGGCAATGAACCTCATCCCTAGATTAGGTTCAACAGCGTGGATACCACCTTAAAAAAATCAGGCTAAAACCTAGAGAATATTCACTGCCTTGCTGACATCAGAGTCACCAGCCAACATTGGGTTGTAAGACTGTGGAGGAGACTTCTGTCTTGGAGTACAACAGACAGATTTAAAATTATGTCTGTCTGGTGGACCAACACTTGGCGTAATAAGGCATCTTTCATATGTACATCACACTCCAATATTAATCATGTGGAAGATGTTCTGAGCCCCTCAGAAGAACCGTGGGATATGATTAATTAAATAACATTGTATAGAACAAAAGCTATCTCCCTCCTAGTCCAGATCTCTTCTAAGTTAGAAAACAGTGAAGTCTTTGTGAAGGGAGATAGCTGTTCAGCTGTGGTTTGTTCTCTTGCTTTTCCCTTCTGATCCATTACACATTTCTGTCCCTCTGTGCCTTTGGGAAAAGAGAGCTTATGTCAAATTGACATAACAGTGGCAGGTCTTCTGTAATTCAGCTATCTGTATAGGCAGAGCAGGGTGTCGTTTCATTATATATTCCTTGAGGAAACCAAAAGCTGAGCCTAATAAAACACTGAAAGATAAGATCCCACTTACTCTGCCTATGGGGATTAGTCGCAGGTACCAAAGTGATAAACAGAATCCAACTAGCCACATACTCGGAGGGAATAATTGAAAAGCACATGGCTTCAAGGCCGCCAACAGTGACTGGGGAGTTCTCCAGGGAACCCAGAAAAATGCAGCTGCAGGGGGACTTGTCAGTCCTGCAAGAAATTATTGCGTGCTTGATTTTCCAGTCATATGCAAAGGAACAATTTCTTTGCCTTCTGGATATACTCCTCTCTCTCTCTCCTTCTCTCTCTCTCTCTCTCTCTCTCATCTGTGAGTTCCTCCCACATGAGCAAACCAAGCTATGTTTATAGCATGGAAGGGAATTCACTGCCTCTAATCCTCTGCCTCAATGACAATTTGAAATGTGGATCAGCAGTTATATGCTGATTTTATACCCCAACTCCTAGGCCTAAATTCCTATTTAAATAAAATGACACTGTGCTGGGATTTGCACATGAATGTGTGTGGCCTAATTTCTTCATCTCCTTTTTAGCATATTACCAAAGGCAAAATAATAACAATAATAAAATATTGCAATGGTTCTGGTTACTGCTTGTGGATTAGCAGCAATTTGCTTCTGTGTGTATCACTGGCAGATGTGCAAGATGTGAGAGGGAAAACATTATTGCTCTTCTGTAGTTCTGTGTCTTCCCTCCTGTCCAACTTAGGTAGGTGCACCCAATGGAGAGAAATCCAGTGTAGGGGTTTTAGTGCTGGACTAGGACACAAAGAAATTAGGGTTTGAATCCCCACTTGGCCATGGAAACCCACTGGCTGACCTCAGTTAAGTCACACTCTCTCAGTCACAGAGTAAGAACTCTATGATTCTATTGCTCTAGCATGACATTCTACATTGAGCAGAGGGTTGGACCTGATGACACATCACATCACTTCCAATTCTGTGGTTTTATGAAGGCAAAGACAAACCCCCTCTGAATAAATCTTACCAAGAAAACCCAGTGACAGGTTCACCTTAGGGTTAACAACAACCCAAAGGAGACAACAAAAAAACACCCAACATGGCTCTCTGTATATTTGTCAAGGTCCAGATGCCTCACTATGAGAGATTCTTCCTCAAGGTGGGACACTGGGTGGTGGGCCTAGAGACACTACCTTTGCACACAGAGATATTAATGTAAGAAATAAATTTACACAAGCATTGGCTGCCATCCTGTTTGTTATTCACGACTACAGTAGAGCTATTCAGTTAATTGCTGAATAGTGAGTCAACATTTAGGTAAATCCCTACTCAAATCCAGACTAGGGTCTAGTCAAATCAGGACTAGCAAAATAGGATTTTGTCCGGGAAAGCAGCCAAAGGGCTGATAAGGCAGCTAGTTCTCAAACAAACAACCCTCTCCCAGCACAGCAAAGTCAGTGTAAGCTACACAGTCCTGGAGAGATGCAGTAGCTTTACCAAAAGGGATTACCAAGAGAATTGTCAGACGGTCCGAGGTTCAGGGTAACAGATAGGCAGGTCGATGAAGCAGTCCAAGGTCAAGGTTTCCGGATATTCAAGACAAGAAGCCAAGGAGCCAGAGACAGAGTCTTTCCTCTAAAAGAGTCAGATATCCACTGGCAAAGAACCACACATGCTCCAGGTGCTTAAGAAGGCAAGGAGCTGGCCTTCAGCTGTGCCTGATTACGAAGATGCTTCTGATAAAGCCTCCGAGATCTTCGAAGGCCCTCTCTTTCTGCTCGACGCTCATTGAAGGTAGGCACACTGCCCAGATCCTCCTCCATGTCCACAGCCTCGGCACCAGGCAAACTTGACTGCTGAACCTCTGGAGGGGCCATAGACTCTGCTCCAGCAGAACTAGAGCCAGCCTCTGGCTCCTCCATTACAGGTTCAAGCCCCTGGGGCTCTGGCTCCTCCGTTATAGGTTCAGATCCCAGAGGCTCTAGCTCATCCTCTGAGTCCTCCAAGCCATCTTCCAGGCTGGGCATGACAGATTTAGACCACTGTTGTGTGGGAGTAACTGGGAAATAGGACATCATTTTTTAAAAAGTAGCACTAATGGTGAATGTGAGAAATTATAGTAGATTTCCATAAGCAGAGTAATCATTGGAAAGGCAGAAGCTGAACAACAGCCTGTCTCTCAACTACCCAGGCAGGTTCTAGCAGAGAATAGAAATAAATGAAGTCTTCTTTGTGAAATGTCTATGGGTAGCTTTACTTGTAATGCTTGTTTTTAATCAAATAGGTGATTTATTTGGATTAGAAGAAAGAGAGAGTGAGAGAAGTAAAAATGGATGCAGGTTACAGTCATAAAGGAAGAGTGAGGGTGTGATAGAGCAATCAAATTGACAGTCACTGCAAATACATACTGTGTCTAAACTCCTTTAAGACAATGCACAAACTAGCAGTTAGTGAGAGATAGACAAGCAGAGGTTGCTAAGTCCAACAGACACCACAATATTTTTTCAACTACTTTCACAATGACCTTTTTTTTCAAGAACTGGATGACACATAACACAAGGAAGTGATTGTCTTTTTCCACCAGTACCTCAAAAAAAAAAAAAAAAAATACCTTGCATTAAAAAAATCTAACAGAAGCTCAGGTCCCTGAACTATACTAAAGATTAGATCAGGGACTAAACAGTGATAGTTTGGGTCCTGGGATTGTTCCACCTTGCTTTTTGACCTTTGTCCCCAATTCCTAGAAAAGGTGTCCTATTCTAACCCTTTCACTAATCAATGAAGCATTACACTGGAACTTGATGTAGCTGTTTCTTATTTCAAGTTCTGATCTGCCAGGTAACCCTTTTTTGACAGGGCAAGAGCAAGTGAGTGAATGCAAAAAATATCTATTGCTCAAACAGACATTTGATCACTGAACAAAGAATATGTACTTAAGCTTGGGAACAAAATCCATCTTCCACTTGCCAGTGATCATAGTGAAACCTCCTACAGTCTTGTGCAAAAAAGAATTAAAGCAGTTTCCCTCTTCAGCACCCCACCAACAGATTCCTATGCCACAAAGATTGTATTATATAAGGTCTCCAGGCACTTATAATCCTCTGGTTCCAGAGTGACATATGACTTAATTATATACTGTTTGGCACTCCCTCTGTCCATGAGTGATAGGAAGTTCCAGGGAAGCATTACAGGGAAGGAATACTGGAGACTCAGTGGATTTTCTAGCATCTGTTTTGGGACTTATGTTTAATTTCTCTGCATTGGGATAACTGCAAGAGCAGTCAAGATCTGAATTGTGACTCTAAAAACTGCATAAGGACTGGCAAATTCATATTTCTATACATAACCATTTTAAAGACTTCTGATGTGTTGTAACGGGATTGAGATTTTATTGGTTTGGCAGCTGGCTCAAGATAATGAAATACACAAGTGACAGTTTTTGGGAGGGAAAGATTGCATAAGCAAGTTAGGAACAATAAAACCGAGTAATTTACATAAAGATATTGTTTGGACAGTACTGATATGATCATAATTGCAACTTCTTAACTTCATGGCATTTAATTTCAAGGACTGAATAATTTTCCCCTTTCCACCTTTCTTATATCAATTCCCTGTCATTGAAGTATTTCTAGTTGTTAATATGTATCTATGTCTATGTCTATGTATATGTGAAAGTCAATGAGGTGCAATGGTTTGAATGTAGGACTAAACACTGGGAGAACAGGGTTCAGATCCTCTCTTTGCCATGGAAACCTTGGGCAAGTCATAATCTCTCAACCTCAGCGGAAGGCAAGGGCAAACCCCCTCTGGACAAAATCTGCCAAGAAAACCCTGGAATAGGTTTACCTTAGGGTCACCATAAGTCAGAAATGACTTGATGGCACACAACAACAACAAATTCGTTCATGTATAAATATGTGTATGTATATAAACCACCGGCAACCCAAAGTGTTCTAGCCATTCTGTCAAAATATAAATAGTCTGTTAGAAATATTAAATAATAGAATAATAAACAATGACTAAAGAAACAGAAGATGAAACAGTCAGAAGAAAATAGAACATTTCAAGATATAAAATCAAATTAAAACCTGCAACAAGGTAAAACCACAAAAGGGTAGAAGTGCTAAAGCAGTTATTAAAATACCCAAGAGATTTTTTTAAACTTTACTTTGTGTCAAAAGCTATTAATGCAACTGTCAGTTAAGCCTCTCTAGTGGGAGAATGCAACCACTAGTGCCTGGCTTCCTTTGGTGGAGACAAGTGGAGGAAATCTTTGGATAAGGAACGTACTTCTGGAGAGGTAGGTACATGAGGGCTCAGATAAGATGGCACCAAGCTGTGTTAGAGGCGAATAGGATGCGTGTGTGTATTGCTCCTGTAAAGATGATGTTGTTAGTTGTTTCACTTGGGACAAAATCTCAAAATATGGTTATTTGTGCCCTGATAGAAAATGAGAGATGTACTCCAGTATTGTTGTAGAACAAAAGGTTGTTAAGTTGTTTTTGTTATTTGTTCAACTGCCCTCCAGTTGATCTCGACCCATGGTAACCTTGGAGATGAGACATCTCCAAGACTCCCTGTCCTCCACTGCACTGCTTAGTTCCTGCAAACTCATACCCGTGACCTCCCTAATAGCATCCATCCATCTAGCATGCAGTCTTCCTCCCTTTCTACTTCCTTCCACCTTTCCTAGCATTATTGTTTTTTCCAATGAGCGGTGCCATCTCACAAAATATGACATCTTCAGTTTTGTCATCTTGGCTTGCTGTTATTAAAAAAAACCTTTTATTTATCCTGCTGACACATTTTGGGAAGACCCTTCTTCAAGAGCTATAAAATTACAAAATTACAAATTTTATACATTTATAGACAAATGTTGTATGTATCTATTAAAATTACTTCTCAGAAAAGGTTTTAAATGACAATGCTTAACAAACAATCAATATACACTTTCTACTTGTGATTGTTATACATATGGTTCTGTGGAATAAAGAGCAATAATAATGCAATAATAATGTAGTGTGAATGGGGCCCTTCTTCCAAATCAGATGAAAATCTGTCAAAACTGATATGAAGTCACATCTTGTCATATTGTGATCTGGGGGGGGGGGGGATTGCTCTCATCCTCCCACACAGTTTTCCAGCACTGCTATATGCCAACCTTTCACATTCTGGTTGGACTACAGCTCCCATCACCCATGGTCACAGACTTGAGGCTGTAGTCCAATATACCGGGAAGGTACCAAGCTGTGGGGAGGGGACTGCTATACAGACTTAACTAAATCTCATTATAATTAACAGAATTACTTTTGAATAAACATGTATAAGATCACGCTGTGAGGGAATCAATTTTGTTAAACTTTGACAGGCTGATTTCTGAAAATCTCCTTTTTTATATGTGGAATATGTGATCCAGGGTGGTGTATTAGTTTGAACATAGGATTAGGACTCTAGAGATCAGGGTTCAGTTCCCCGCTCAGCCATGGAAACCCACTGGGTGATCTTGGATGAGTCACATCATCTCACTTCCAGAAAACTGCATGATAGGTTTGCCTTACAGTTGTCATGAGTCAGAATCAACTGCAAGACACACAGCGACAACATATATGGAATATAGCTATTCGTTTTAAGTATATGTGTTCATCTGGGTCAGGAATTCAGCCATCCATTTAGAGAGCTCAGTTAATGGATTTTAGGGGGAAATGGCTAGTGTTTTTTTTTTTGGGGGGGGGGGGGGCTATTTCAATGACTACTGTTATAATACCTTTACAATTTCATATTCACTGCCTCTATTGTAAAGTTAAATGGAGTTTTAATCCACTCAGTACCTTCATACAGGTATCAGGTATGACTTTGATAACTGGAATATATAAAATGGCATCAATCACATTGAAAATTCTAAGTGGAAAAAGCCCATTAAATCAGTGGAATTTACTAATATGTTAACCCACCATTCCACGGTTGATGCAAAGGAAAAAAACACACACCCAATTTCTACTTATGTATACAGACATTAATAAACACAATAAACATACTAACTATACACACCATAAAAGACTTCCTATTTTTTTCTGCAGCAGTTCTTAATTTAACCCTCCCCATTTCCTGTTCTCTTATATGACTAAGCAATTAAATAAATTCTTCCTTAAATTTCCTAATCCACAAACTGTTATTTTAGCTTTAAACTAACACACAATGCATGCATTTATCTTTTTTTTATCATCAGTTACTAATACCAATTACGATTATATCCCCCTCCCTCTGTTGTATATATTCTATAAGTAATTTCCATCCTTTCAAAAAACAAAAACAAAACACTATTAATAGATTTTTCTGTAACCAGATGTGTCAGTTTCTCCACCTCCACAATTTCTTCACCATTTTTAGCACCAATAAGCACATAGTGATATAGATATGGATCTTGGTTATCTGTTGGGTAGAAGTTTGAGGTGAAATAAGGAAAATAATGGACAAGACTCCTGTCCATTCTACAGTTGCATAGAAATGGAGATTTCAGCAGGTGTCGCATAGTAACCTTTCTATCGGGTGTTATAAATGATCAGCACAGAATCCAGGCTTTTGGGTTCTATAGTATGGAAGGAGGTTAATGGATAACATTTTTAGAGTTGTTTTGGGATAAACTAGATCAATCAAGTCAATAAATATGTGACAAACATGTTGGAAATATATTTAGCAGCTTAGTGCTAACATTAAACCATTACAATTGTTAAATTTATTGGTAATAAAATGCTTTAAAAGTTAATTTTTTTTAAAAAATTGCATCAGTTATTATTAATGTGTTTTTTAAAGTACTGTATAGAATTCTTTTTAAAAGTCAGTTGAAATGACTAAAGATAGCTAAAAATGGCTCCAGCATTCCAAATTCTCCCACCAAATCAACCCATTAAATTAATATGAAATGTTAATTTTTACTCAAAAATTAACGTTGTCTTTAAAAAATGGCATTGATGAGTTTTTAAATTGTTGTTGCTTTGAAACAATGGTGACATGATGAACTGATTTTTAATGTATTATGTCCAGCTCTTGGGTAACACATAGCTGACACCTCCAAACGCTTTTGGCCATCAGGCTGCAAATACCATTTCAATTCTTTTGCAATTACATGAAATCCAAGATTTAAGAGAAATAAGTGTTTGAGGACTGGTTCATGATGTGAAACACTAGCTGAGCTGTAACACTGGATTTCCTTTTCTGCTAACCCAATGGGAGTCCTGCTGTGCAGTTGTCATTAGAGTGTGTTGCAGGGACAAGCTTTTAGACAGTTACCACTCAGTGTTTTTTCCCCCCTAAACAGGAACCCTCGCTCTGCTAGTTTAACTAGTTTCAAATTGGCCCCTTCCTTTAGCATCAAAAAGCACCTGGTAGAAAAACAGCTGGAATTTCTTTTGAGAGCCCCAAAATGCTAAGATGTTTCAGTAACATCTAATGAACTCCCCCCCCCCCAAAAAAAAACAACCTTTGCTAGAGCAAGTAATATCCTGGTTTCATGGATCGAAGGGAATACTCTCTCTGTGTTTATTATCACATGCTATTAGAGACTATGGCTTTCAAACTGCGAGGAAAGCATCCCTGATAAGAGGTACAAGGAATTGTTAAGGGAGAATGGGCCAGACTATAAAGGTAGCTAAAGTGGAAAGGAAAGAAAAGAAAAGAAGTGAAAAGGCTGCATGTTTCTCCTCTTTTCCTCCCTCTGTTCATTCGTCCCTCCCTCCCTCTGTGTAGGACAGGCTAAGGCTGTGTATACATGGACCAAATGACATGTCCTCCCTAACCATCCTCATAGTGATAAACCCAGATGGCAAAGGGCCTAATCCCCTATTCTGGTGCCAACTGTTCTAGCAATGTATGGCCAATTCAGCACCAAACCACCCTTAAAATAGATTTTAAAAATTCACATTTTACTGCAGCTACTACAGAGCCCAAATGGGAGGGAAAGCCATGGCTGCTGGCAAACAAGAAAGGGAAGCAATGTCCTTTCTTGCTTACCTAGCATCCACACTGGGTGTACCACTCCATTGGGTGACAACTGATGCAGTCTGCCCTCTATACCTTCTTAGTGACAACACTGCTTGAATGCACATAACAACAAGCAATAACAACAACAAAGAGTGTGGGAGGGGATACATTAGGCATGCATTTACAGGTAAGTGAGAAGCTATAGGCATATGTTGACTGATTATATGAGGCTGCATACTCCAATGGCTTTGGAGTCTATGGCTGGCATTCTGTTAGTGATATACAGATGCATAGAGTCGACTCTCCATTTTCATGGGGGATCCATTCTGGAACAACAACCACCCCGCAAAAACAAGGACTCACCAATATTCAAGACCATAGGCTTGAATGGCGTGCATGCACATGAGCATGCGCAGGGGGCACACCCCACTGACAATAACGGAGGTTGCCCCTCTGTGAATATCCAAGTCTGTGGACCTCAAGTTTGTGAGAAAGGAGGGGCAATTGTTATTTGCTCTATCCAGGTGGAGTAAATTCTTTGCCACAACACATTCTGCTCACAGTGGTGGAAGTGGAGTTACACATATAGCAACATTACACACTGCAGTTGTGCATTGTTCATTTCACAATGGTACCTAGACATTAACATATGTTGACAATATTGCTATTCTGCATGTGAGTTGTGTAGTGCTGGTGCAAAGTATCTTCACATGTGAGTATTTACACCATGCTGAGGAAGCTGGATTGCAGCCAGTGGCTATCAAGTCCTTCTTTTCTTCACTGTGGCCCTTAGGCTGTTCTCAGGGTGTAGTCACACTGCAGAATTAAAGCAGTTTGAAACCTCTTTAACTGCCATGACTCTATCCTATGGAATCTGAGGATTTATAGTTTGGTGAGATGCAAGAGTTCTCTGACAGACCAGGCAGAATACCTCCCCAAACTACAAATCCCTAGATTCCACAGGGCAGAGTCATGATAGTTAAAGTGGTATCAAACTGCATTAATTTTGCAGTGTGGCTACAACCTCAATGTCAGCTTCAGCTAGGCTTAAGGCACATGAAACATCCAATATTATCTCCTAGCTTCCATCTTTATTTGTTGCTGTTCTCTGCTTTCAAGTCATTTTCAACATTTGGTGACTCTAAGGCATTTTGTTGGCAAGGTTTGTTCAGAGGGAGTTCCTCTTTGCATTCCTCTGGCTGAGAGTGAGTGACTTGTCCAAGGTCATGCAGTGGATTTCCATGACTGAGCAAGGATCCTGGTCTCCAGTCATAGTGCAATGTTCAAACAACTACAACATGCTGGTTTTTGCTTTATACATTAGCTGTGCATTCACAGGAAGGGATTAATCGGAGTAAAGAATTCTTAACATAGAGTCACACCAATTGTCTTGTTTTCTTTTGTTTATGCTCTTCAGTATTATGCTTGGATAGATGCCCTACCTTTTTCTTGACCTTTCCTTGACTGATTTCTTAAAGGATTTTTTTTAATGCTGTCAAATGTTTATGTCAATGTGGGCTTTTAGGCTTCAGGATGCAGGGATGTCCAAACCCTTAAACACATCAGCTGTAATTTTGAGCAGAGTGCATTGAACAGGGCTTCTGCTCTATTTTCTGAAAAGGAATAGTCTGCAATTTGCCGTTTTTCATTAACTGACTGTAGTTCTGCTCCAGTATCTACTTTAACAGATATGATGAAATAGGCAAACAGAGCTGAACGATGCTGAGCCAAGTGCCTTTCCATTTATACAGCCTACGAATGAAGATAAGTTGCATCTTAAGGAATGCAAGGCACCAAATCTATCACATTCCAAGAGTATGCATATATTTGCCTCCTGATTGCAATGTTTAAATTATAAATGAACTATAACAATTTAAGTATCCCCTATGAATTAATCTGATATTGCTTTGCAACAGCCCTGATTATTACAATCCTATTCAGTTCATATATGGACATGGTCTCTGTTCCAGTTCAGGTAACATAATCATGTGATGACATTAATTACCCCACACTTGAAATAGTTTATTTGGAATTCCCATGTAGCATGGGCAGATGAGTTAATAAATAAATTAGTTGTAAAAGGTATTGGCATTAGCACTAACATTTCTGTAGGAAATATCTGCAGTTTTCCTGCTTGTTTAAATTCATATCCCACTCCTTCTCTTAGCCATGCCCCCCTTCATTAAAGCCTCATCATTAATTTTAATTATAAACCACCCAGTTTTTAGGTGCTTGTGTTTGCCTGTGTTTATTCATATGCCCCTGGCTAAAATTTCCAGTTTAAGCTTCACCTGAATATGTTAGAGAAATATATTTCTTCTATGGCACCATGGTAAATGTGTGCAAAGCTGTAAGTTGCACGTCAAGAAAGAGACACAAAGAAAAGAGATAATAGTATTTGGAAACCAAGGAGTTAAGAGCTAAATACCAGTGTTGTTTTGTTTTCAAAACAATGAAAGCTGGAAAGTGAAGGGAATGGATAAATAGATACCAATGAGTAATCCAGATTCTAAGAGGGGGAAAATATAAGTAAGCAGTGGAGCAGAGAGAGAGAGAGGATTCTGAAATAGATAGAATTTTTACAAGCGGCTAGAAGGAGGGTAAATATTCACTTGGAAATAACAGAAGGGAAAACATAGAACCTGTGCACACTCTCCATATAATGTTAGTGCTTCAGAAGTAGATGGACCCTGTTCATGTAACATGTAGCTGCATTTAAAGAATCTCCTTTAGAACAAGAGGCTGTGGTATAAAGCAAGATATTATGAAAACTGTATTCTAATGCACTTCAGTCCTTTCTCAGGCACTGCATTTCAGTATTTAAAACAAAAGACAGACTTTGAAGATTAGCGCACTGGCTGTCATTTCCTATGCTAGTTGTGGGATATAAACTCACAGGGATGGATGGTATCACACAGCTCCATTCCTGGGCAGTATTCATCCCATACCTGACCTGGGCTTCTCCCAGGCCTTTTAAAGAATGGGAAAATCCCATTCTTTAAAAGGCCCGGGAGAAGCATGGGTCAGGTACAGGATGAATACTGCCTGGGGATGGACCTGTGCAATAAAATCCATCCCTGTGATTTGAGTTTGCATCCTGCACCTAAAGTGGGAATGAATACCATTGTGCTGATCTTCAGTGTGGATGTGTCTACTAGCTCTATCCCTCCCCATTTCTGCCCCAGTGGTCTTCCTTATGCTTGAGAAAGTAGCACATATTGACCTCCGTGTCACTGGGATGGTGGATCTACTTGGTTTCAGTTGGACTTTTAAAGAGACTGTCCAAGGGGACCCAGACAGATTCAGCATCTTCGACAGCTCCCTTGTATGTAGGTGAGATAAAACTGAAACTGAAATTGAAAATGAGAGCACAAATGGATAGTGGTTTGAATGTTAGACTTGGCCTGTGGGAGATGTTGGGTCATTTACCCTGTAAAAATAATGCAGTTTGAAACCACTTTAACTGCCATGGTTCCATCCTATAGAATCCTGGGATTTGTAGTTTTGTTAGACACCACAACTTTTTGGCAGAGAATGCTAGAGAAAACTACAAATTCCTACAGCACTTAAGGTTGTATAAAACAGCATTATTTCTATAGTGTAGATTCACTCTAGTTCACCTTGAACATGTCATACTCTCCCAGTCTTAGGAAAAGATGTCAAATCCTCATCTTGTCAAGGAAACTCTGTGATAGGTCAAAAACAACTTGAAAGCACACAACAAGAACACCAAAATTCAGACAAAAAGCCCAGAACAGATTCACTAGCCTATTGGCAACCATTAGTTGGAGAGCTAATTTCTGAAATTACATATAACAAACTACATTTTTGTTGTTTTTGGCTAAGAATAATATAATGAATTTACGTTCCAAAAACAATGTAATAAATGCAAATAAAGTTATTTACCACTGTAATGAGCAGTATCATCCAATTACCTTTAATTAGAGATGGAAATTATGTGGCTCTCTAGATGTTGTTGAAATACAGTTCCCAGCATGCCATACCATTGACTAGTCTTGTTATATGTGAATAACAGTCCCGGCTGTACCATGTTTTGTTAGGCTCTAATAAATGAATTAAAGTAAAATCTTGAAAGTTAAAGTAGATGTTTTCATACTGCAGCCAAACATATAAAAAGAAAGTATGGTCTTGCAAGGTCTCCATCTGTGCTGAGAGTACTCCTTGTTTCCTTTATACCACTAAAATAAATGTATGTAGAGAGTGGAAACAGTATTTTTGAATACAAGGCCCAGAATCCCCTCGCTAACACTGGGCACTGTCCATGCTGGGTGGGGTGGGGGGGCTCCAGGAGATGTAGTTTTAAAAAAGCAATTCTTCCAACTTCAGATGTAATGGCTACATGGAAAATATTTCTTTGAATTCAAGAATCTGCAAAGGTACATGTATTTGAATGAATTCATCTCCCCTAAGCTCTTGCAAGGTCTTCATCATGGACAAGCACCTGGAGAGATTTAACTTGTTGAGCAGCCAATGGGAAAAAATAAAGTTAGACAAAGTTAGACTGATAAAAGTAAAGAGAATCTTAGAAGTCTACCATAATGTTCACAGGTTAAATAAAAGTACATTATTGTATTAATAGAACAGTCTGGGTTGGTCTGGATTGGTTTCCAGAATCAGTGTGATATAAAAGTGCAAGGTCAGCCATCCTGGCACACTGACGTGCCAAAACATTGCCAGTAACTGGCAGGAAACAGTATAATTCCAACTTCCATTGTCTAGCGATAACAAGCTACTGCATCTTCTCATTACACTTCATTTTATACGCCTGGCTTGACTTAATGATGTATAGAGAATAACAAGATTTCAACATTTTTATGTGATTATATACTATTCCCTTCATCTGTCTCAGAGTTATTTTTGCTGTATATATTTTAAGAATCCCTTCATCATTTTAATGATGCTTGATGATATGTTGGACCCAAAGTTGGCATCATGGGGAGACACAGTATAGCTATAAAAGAATTCTTGGTTCATCTGCATAGATATTATTTGATTTATTTGTTTCAAAGTTTTGACCAGGAATTGCGCAGAAACAAGAAGGCTGCCAGAAGAGGGAAGTCCTAGCACAGAAACTAACAGGTTAGTGGAAGAAAAGAAAGATTTTTCCATTTCTTTCCCACCAGCAGATGCTTCAAGACATGTTGCTGCCTGAAGTAAAAAATATATCACAGTGTTCCATTCCTATACATGTACAACAGCAAAATCCATTTGCATTTGAATCTCACTTATGTACAGGTGATGGTATTTACTATACCTGGGGGCAGCATGCCATTTTAGGGGAATAGGGCAGGCTATTTGGCTAGAGACATTGAGAATGGCCAAAACAGACATGTTGATATCTAGATTTTCCATTCCAGTCTGGAATAAATCACCACTTATTTTTCTCTGGATTAAAGCTCTAAGGCACTGAAAAGGCTTGGATTTAGCTCAAATCTTCCTGTATGTTGTCTGGACTACTTGCAGTGAAAATGAGATGAGACTGTTTCATTTGGCCCATGTAGACAAGCCCCAAGTGAAGATCTTTTTGAACCATTGTATGAAACAGCAGAGAGATTGTGCCAAAGCCTGTGTGCTCCTCTTCCCTACAGACACAGGGTCCCTCGTTTCTTTTATTTGTAATTAGAAAGTAACTACCTGTGAAAAGGGATTCATTATGCATCACTTTATGGAATGCATGGGTGAAACAGAATGTGAGCGTATTTTTCTTAGCAGGGGGTCTGATCTTTCCACAAACAGAAGAGAGAGAGGAGCAGTCAATTCTGCTTCTCATATTAGATGCAAGTCTGGGAACTGGCTATGCAGGCTTAGCTTGTAGTCTTTTTTCCTACATGAGGAGATGAAGTGATCCATACTAAAAGGGGGTTTGTGCAATTTCTTAGCAAATAATCAAGGAACCATCTCTTTGTGTTGACAATGGCACCCCCTGGTTAAAAAGGTGTGGGAAATAGTGAGATATTTTTACATAACCTATATCTGGTAAATGTGGTTGAATTATGGTTTGGAAAATGGTGTGTGTGTGTGTGTGTGTGTGTGCGTGCGCGCGCATGTGCATGAGCTTGAGCATGTGCGTGTGTGTGATTACAGAATAAGTACCTAAATAAAGTCAGTTTGTATGTGCATGTGTGGAATGGGGGAATTAAGGGTGTTTAGATAGGTAGGCCAGCATGTTGTAATGGTTTGAGCATTGAACTATGACTTTGGAGACTAGGGTTCAAATCCCCACTTAGCTAAGAGGAAGGCAAAGACCAAGAAAACCTTGTGATAGGTTTACCTTAGACTAGAGCATGATAAATTGGAAACAATTTGAAGGCACACAACAACAATATGGATAGATAGGTCTCCTTTTCTAAATTCTAGGTTTGTTTACAGCTCTGATAATCACATTAACTGAATAAAAAAATAATGCTAAAATGCCAGTGTGGCATGGTGGTTTGACTGTTGGACTACAGTTCTGGATTCCAGGGTTCGAATCTCAGCTCAGTCATATAAACCCACTGGGTGACCCTGAGCAAGTCACACTCTCTTAGCCTCAGAGGATGGCAATGGCAAACCCACTTGAAGAAACTTGTCAAGAAAACCCGTGAAAGGGTCACCTTAGCGTTACCATAACTTGGAAAGGAAGGCACACAAAAACAGCAACAAAATACAATACCATATCACATCAAAATAAAATAACAGATGAACACTCTAATATTATAGCTTTTATATAATCCAGTATAGTATAAAGCTGTTTCCTGCAAAAGTTACTGGAGTTCCTTTGGCATTGTTAAAGGATCTTTTTGGTGATTGCCTTCAGACCATAAAAGTCCTTTCTATGGATGTCCATATAATTTTATTCTTCTGTGGTGGCCTTATAGGACCAAACAAATCCATTTTAATGTAGGTAGGCCTTGCTCCTGAGCCATTTGTTTTTATTGGGTTTTGGGTTTTTTTGTTTTGTTTTGGTCTTCTCTTTCTCCCAAACAACAACTGTTGTTGTTTTAAATTGGCTCTTTTATAAATTGGTTTTCAACTTGCTTCAGCTTTCAACTTGTATTTTTATTTTGTTATGTGCCTTCATGTTGACTCCAACTTATGGCAACCCTAACATAGGAGTTTCTTGGCAAGATTTATTCAGAGGAGTTTTTCCACTGCCTTTCTCTAACGCTGGGAGAGTGCGATTTGCCTAAAACTACCTAGTGGGTTTTCATGGCTGAGCAGGGATTCAAAGCCTTATTTCTCATAGTCCTATACTAACACTCAAACCACTACACCACATCAGCTCTATTCTTGTATATCTTACATGTTCTGTATTTTATAAGATTATTCATAGTGGTGAAGGCTATTGCCTATTGCCAAAACACAGCCATATTGCAACCTAACCACCTGGCAAATTGTGTTTGGGTATTGTATCAATGCTTGTGTCTATGGAATTGGAAGTAAGAGGGGATGATTTCTTTATAGTTCATATTGATTATCTCATTTGGTTGGTCAGTCTGTAAAGAGATCACTTCCTATCTCCCCCCACTCTCTACTAAAAGTTAAAAGTTTTATGACTTTTTGCCTCTTTTTCATCTTCATACCTTGGTCCAAGATGGACACAGCTACACAGCTGTCCCTAAGAGGACATTTTTCTTCAAACTTGCATGCGTAAGAGCCAGCTATAGGGACTCTTCTACAAGAGTATAGTTTTTTCTACTGATTGCTTAGGGGCTCGACAGGCCGTTTTTTAGTGCCAGATTTGGGCTGCAGCAACTCCTTTTTGAGCCCCAGAAAGGGCACAATAGCGGGGCTGGCATGCGGCTTTTCTGTGCTCCTTTGGTGCTGCATCATGTAAACGTAGTGCCAGAAAAGCACCATGATGCTGCACTGTTGGCTCACACACTGCTGCTGTACTTAATACATAAACTACCTATTTTACTATAAATCCCAGCAAGCCAAACCCCTGCCCCACTCTCAATGAGAAGAAAAGAGGAGAGAGAAGAGGGAGGGAGAGACATTACAAGTCATGTGGAAAAGAAAGAGAGAACATAAAAGAAAGACTTAGCCTGATGGGTTATCTTAGTGTGCTCAATCACTGTATTTTTCCATGTGAAGCCATCCATGGAAAGAGATACATAAAGGGATGGCTGGCCCTTTTAACACCTCTAACTCTGCACTCCCTCCATGCATAGCATCCCAGGTGTGTTATGCCTGACCCAAAGGCTTCTGGTCTCCATCCATGGAAGCTATCAAAGGCCCCTCTACCACTGCAATATGCGCTGTGCAGGTCTAGGACTCCAATAAAGGATTGTTCGTATCATGGTGATCTGGTTTTCTTTCAAAGGAAGCAAAAACTAAGGAGCACCCCATAAAATGAGCAGGAAAAAAGTGAAGACATAGTTCAAGGTACTCAAGGGATGAATGATTTATTGATAAAAAGCATAACACATTTTGGTCTGTGTTGTGTATTTATGTGTTGTCTCTTTTTATGATTTTATGGATCCCACGAAGAAGGTCTTTTACAGAATATACAGGATGAAAGGCATTGGGCTTATTGTCAATAAATCATTTATCGACTGAACACCTTGAGATGGGTCTGCAGGGTTTTTTTTCTGCTGTTTTCTGTGTGGTAAAGAGGCAGGATATAAATTTAAATAATATAAATGTTTTCATTACAGGAGTTTTGGTGGCAGATGTCTCTGAAGTGGATTGCAATAGCATCTCTTTTTCTCAGTATCCAAATTCCAGATGCATCTTGACTGGAAGTCATCATTTCAGGAATGTCTTGTTAAATGATCAGTTCAGCATTATCATTAAACAACTTGGATTTTTTCCCACTCTGGCATATCTATGGCAAAAACTTCCTCACCATGAAAAGAATACACGTGGTCCTTTTAGATAAGTTTTTTTTTCACACTAATTAAACAGGGGGAAATTGGTGGTAATTGCAGGCACTCATTTCTGGCAAGATGCCATGTGTGAATCATAGAATGACAGATTTCCTCTTAGAGTACTTTGGGTAGCATATTTTGTGAGTGGCATTTACAAAAATCAGGGCTTTTTCTTTTAAAAATAACTCACATAATTTCATAAGAACAAGATCTGTCTCAGATAAGAGAAATGGTTGTTGTTATCTTTAGGGCAGAGTTATAATTATTTTTCACTAAAAGAAGAAAAGCGAGGCCAAGAAGCTGGTTTCTCTGCATTTCTACAGAGTTGCACTCCAGCTTGTATTTCCATTCTCATATCCACACTTCAAACAAAATGCATTAGCACTTTTGCCACCATTTTCTCCTTTTCGCACTGTTTAGGGTGTGAAAGCAAGGCTGGGGTTGACAGAAAAGCCTAACCTCCAGTTTTATTCAAATATAATGTAGACTATCAAAGATAATTCAAAAACCTTCCCGTGTGTGAGCCCTGTTGGGAAGTGCAGCTATTCTTTCTCATTCTACTTTTTAAAAAAGAAAAGATTTACATTGACAGAAAACACAGCCTGGTGGTTTATATGATATGAGATTACGTATCTATTGGAAGGAAGGCAAAGCACAGAAAAATGAAACTATGTAGTTAAAATTCTGCTACTATTCACAAGAAAATGAATCTCTATTGTGTGTAATTCTATGCCCCCATGTGCAGTGCCATTTTTTTTAAAAAAAAATACATCATCCTATCCTATCCTCAAGACTTTTTGTTCAGAAAAGGTCCTTTTGCACTTAATGAAATACAGTACAGCATTTTTCATTTATTGTTGGTACTGAATCTCTGGAAGGAAACAAAATGAGGTGCCAGATTCGCTATTCTAGGCAAGGTTAAATAATGTTATTCTCATTGCTGCCCCAGTATAAGACCTCAGAATTCTGGAAATAAATCACATACAGCACCATGGAAGAGGATGTGGAGGAAATTAATGGACCACCATTTGGGTGGCTTCCAGCTGTGATGGACTATAGCTCCCAGAATCATGCAACCAGGGGATTCTGGCTTTTGTAGTCCAGCACAACTGGAAGATGTCCATCTAGAAAATGGTAGCACAGGTGGTGCAGGCAGCATTCTCCTAAATTTTTTTAGAAAGACTAGTTGTCCCACTTTAGAGAGGGCAATCCTTTGCATGAAGGGCAACCAAATTATTAGTCTCTGGCGGTTTCCAGACCGCCAAAAAGTACGTGCTCGGCACGTACTAGGGTTAGAAAGGGGTGTCCTTTCCGGACACCCCTAACCATAGTATGCACTGAGCACGTACAAAATGGAGGTGCCCATTCTACATGGACGCCGCCATTTTGACGTAGTGGACGCTTAGCGTCCACATGTCTTGGCACCATTATGATGCTGCAAGTGCGCCAATGGTGCTTTGCAGTGTCATAATGGCACAGCAAAAAGAAGCCGCTTTTTGCGGCTTCTTTTTGCGGCACGGAGGAGTCGTGTGGTTTGGCTACTGAGACTCCTCCGTGCAGCAAATGAAGATGCCAGCAGACCGCCCTTTTGGGCAGTCTGTAAAGTGCCTCTGTCTGATAGGCTGTCCAGCCCACATATAATGTAAAAATAAACCCAAACTGGCTTCTCAGAGTGGTGCCCAGTGAGTTTGGTTCCAGGGCCGACTGTGGATATCCAAATCCATGGATGCTCAAGCCCCATTATATGCAGTGTCATAGTAAAACAATGCCCCTTATATTAAATGGCAAAATCAAGATTTGCTTTTTGGTTTTTTTGGGGGGAGTAGGGGGGGCAAACTATTTTTAAGCCGTAGATGGATGAATCCATGTATGCAGAATCTGTGGATGTGGCCAGCTGACTGTACCTTCTCCAAATGATGATCTACTACTTTATCTGAAGGCTAATCATTTAGCAAAATTCTGCTATATAGTTTAAGATATGCTTGGTCATTATTTTTTGTATAAATGCCTGTGAAACATTTTAATTCATAAATTAATTTCTTGAAATATTTAGATCCTCCCCAATATCCAAAAATCTCTGGGCAGCAAAGCTGACACACATACTGTTTAATTAGAAGATGCACAAACCTTTTGAAGACGTGTACAACCAGGTTTAAAACACAGTAAAATAATTATAATGGTAAAAACATGTATGAAATCAAAATTATAGGTCAAATTAAATAGGCAGTTTTTTAGGTCACTGGAGAAGGCTGATAATCATAGGTCTAATGAATGTCAATGGGAACAGAGTTCCACATGATGTTTTATTCATTTTTGGAACATACAAAAGCTGCCTTCAGGCACTCACTAACTAAATACCCTAAGCATGGGAGGAGGAGGAAGAGGACGAGAAGGAAAAGATAACTCTTCATGCAACTTTCTGAAGTGAAAACCCTCCACAGACCAATAGAGGCTGGTTTCATAGCATAATTTCAATGTGTTTAGAAGGTTCACAAGATGCTTCCTCACCAGCAGCAGCATCACCAAAAATGCTCCTTGCACCAGGGCCAGCTGTACCATTGGGCAGAATGAACAACCACCTTGCATAGCAATTAATCTTATAAAAACAAAAATCCTCCATTCCAATGAATGTGGCATGGGAGCATTTTTCAAATGTGTGGCCTGTTACAGACTGCCAAAATAAAGCTGCTTCGGGTCTCTTTGGAGGTATGCTATTTAAATGATGCATGGGTCTTAAGAGTCCGGAGGTCGCACCAAAGCCACACTCCATTCCTAAGCACTGGAGTACAGCTTTGGTGCAGCTTCGGGATTCTTAGGATGCATGCATCATTTAAACAGCATACCTTCAAAGAGACCCGAAGCAGCTTTATTTTGGCAGTCTGTAACAGGCCTGTGTGTTTTTTTTTTACTACTGCCCCAATGACATCTTCCAAAAATGTCCCCTCGCATATGGATTTTAAAAATCTCCATTGGCATCAGTTGAGTCATCAATCAAACTTTGCCCCATGATTTCACTCTACACACACTTATATAGGAATTAACTGGCAATTGGTTGAACATCCTTCTTAGTAGGAGATGCACTATCTTCTGTCCTGGCTTTCCGGAACCTGGGCTTATCCAGATGGTTTGACTACAGTGTCCATAATAATTAATTGTTGGCAGTTATGGAAGGAGCTGATAGGAGCTGTAGTCCAAAATGCCTGGATGTCCTCAAGTTAGGAATGACTGCTTTTTACAGTGGTGCAGTCTAAGGAGGTCTGTGCTCCCTCCCTGACTGTGTGCATCCAACAATGATACTTAGCATCAAGGTGATCTAGATAAAGCCATCCAAATTATATTATTCAACAAGCAGAGAAGACGACAGCTCTGTATAAGAGCTGCTTTGAAAAGCTATATTTCAATGCATAATTGCCTCTACTTTTGTGTGCACCTGTTGGGGTAGGAACCACTGCCTTAGCAAGTATTTTTGCTGGCATGACAACTCACAGAAATGTATCGTAAAACAAAAGAAGAAAAATTTACACAACAAACTATGTTCTCTTGCCAATAAACAAGGTAAAACCCCTTTATATCACTCAACCACTGCAATGGGGGTGGGGGTGGGCTTGTATAATAGTTTCTTAGTAGACGTGAAACCCACCAATCATTTCATGCTACAATAACTCTTCCATCCTATAAACACAACTAAGTAAAATACATGCATTTCTGGCATCTAAATGTAGCAGTGCACCGCTTTCTGATCCAAGAAAATACACATTCTGTTTTAGGGGGTGCCTATTTTTAACCAATTGGTTTTTTAAAAAAGAAAGAAAGAAAGAAAGAAAGAAAGAAAGAAAGAAAGAAAGAAATTGTTGGTAGGAAATGTTACTTTACACATAGTTTGTTCATTTGGGGAATCCATTCTACCATGTTCGGGGAGAGGCAATCCACGTGTAGCATTCTTTGAAGTGGTAAATTCAGCATTAGATGCTTTTAACTCATTAGTATCACATGGCAAATTTATTTTAGAATGGTAGTACTCACTTTCCTCATTTCCTGCCTAATAAGTGATCTGAGGTGGGGGAACAGATTTCCTTTAGCCACATGGGAGAGGGATTCCTGAATTTAAAAGCTTTGACACTTCTTTCTATAAAGTGTTCTAGTTAAGAATAAAATAAACTTGAATGGTTGTTATTACCTTACATTTAGAGTCTATTTGTGCTACCTAGTTATACCAGTTGGATATGACTTTAACCACCAAAGTTCCATCCGATAAAATCCTAGGATTTGTACTTTGGTGAGGCTCTAGGAATTCTCTATTTGAGACCTTGGAGTTATAGTTTAGACATGGGGAATTCCACGTATGGAATACCATAATTTTCTGTAACTTAGCTTGTCTGATTTCTAAGATTGGAGCCATGCAAATCTGGCTTTGTTTTCCTTAGTCCGATGTTTCAGATGAGGTCATTTCTGAATTTTCAAAGAAGTATGACTTGCATTTCAGATTGAATGCAAGGAGAGCTTGGAAAGTTAATTTTTAGAAGTAATTGGGGGATCAAAGCAATTATTTACTGTTGAAGTCACAATTTTAAAAAAGCAATTTTTTGCTTTCTTTTTCTAAAAAGTAACTAAAACTTGCATCTTCTTTTTTTTTTTTTACAAAATTCTTAATGCTGCAAACTGTTGGCCTATGGTACATTTAAAAAAAAAAAGATGTACAGGCCAACTTAGGTAAGCAAGATTAGATCCTAACTCCTGTGATTTTCCTCCTCTACCATTTAGTGAGTCAACATCCCATACAAGTAACTAAACACTACAAGTAGTGAATTTTAGGGATATAATTCTTTGCTAATTTTATTTTTGAAGGAAGCAATGAATAATTTTACAATTTTTGTCCTGCTGCAAGACAGTCTTTGAAAACTGCTGCTTTCAAACACTATTCACAATTTGAGATTTAGGGGGGAAACAGATGGGCTGGAAGGGGTGTCTTGAATCCATCCCTTCTGAAGATGTATTGGGACCATGACAAACATACACCAATCCACCTTAAAGCAGGCCAATAAAGAAGCAGCAAAGATGCACTCCTTTTTTTTGGCTGGGAAAAAGGTGGCTTTTCCCATCCTGTTGCAGCCCCATGGCAGCTTCAAGCTGTTCCAGAACATGTGGCATATAAACGCTGTGCCACCGGAGCGCCTTGAAGCCACCCACATCTGGGTAGCTGTCTGAATTCCTGATGACTTCAGGGTGGCTTCCAGATGTACGGCGTATGAACACCACACTCCAAAGCTGCCAGATGGCAGCTTAAAAGGGTCATCTATTCAGCCCCTTACTCTGTGCAAAATTCACATTGATATTTTTGGGCAGATAAAATTTCCATGCAGGAAGAAAAAAATTCTACACATAAAATAATTCTGTGATAATATACTGTCTCCTGTATCAAAAATGCCATAGTTCGCAACTTATTCTCTACAAAATTCACACTTCACTTGCACAGATAGCAGCAGGAAATAGCATTTCCTGCACCAAAAATAATAGCTGGAATCCTGAAGAGAATTTGCATCTTTCATAGCATAGTAGTTTGAATGTTGGACTATGACACTGGAAGCCAGGATTCGGTTCCCTGCTTGGCCATGAAATCCCCAGGGTAACCTTGGGCAAGTTACATGCTCTTAACCTCAGGGGAAGGCAATGGCAAACCTCCTCTGAACAAATCTTGTCAAGAAAACCTATGATAGGTTCACCTTAGGATCATCACAAGTTGAAAATGATTTGAAGGCACACAACAGCAACAACAAATGAACTTATGACTGCAGGAATTAGAATTAGAATTGGGCAGTTCCATAACACCTGTATCCAATAAAGGGCTGCTGTTACATTACTATGCAGGGGATCCAGCAAAGTTACCAATACACAGTATGACCAATGCACAACAGACTGATGTGCATTGGTCCTGTTGAGCATTGGGACATTGGAGCACCAATGTGCATCAGGACAATCTTGCTGGTGTCCCATGATGCATCTTTGAAATTCACTAACAGGGTTTCTTATGACCTTTGCCAGGTAACCAAGTATGTATAAGTTATGTAGTGTACATCATAATAGAGCATTCCAGCCAGTATTTCTGCATAGATATATTCTCAGTAAATCCTGTGTTCTCTACAAAATGCACATGTGCTTTTTGTTTGTTTGTTTAGAATAAGCATCAAACTGCAAAGATTTTCATCAATCCAGGATACTCCACATCTAGATTTCTTCACTATTATTCTTTTGAGCATTTTCAAATGTTCTTTCTATCCTTAGTGAATTTATCCCTAATGCAGTGACAAAAATAAAGTAATGTAGTTATACATTCATTACAGGAAATAGGAATTACTTACAATGAACATGTTGTTTGTAAATAATAACTAGTTCCAAGCTTGTGTATAGAAGACATAAAATGTTTGCCAAGGTGAAAGATCATTTAGGTGGGTTACAAACCGCTGCTTTGCGGCGGTCTCCCAGCGCTGCTGTTTGCTCCGCAAGGGAGTCGCAGCAGCTAAACCTCGCAACTCCCTCGCGGAGCAAAAAAGGAGCTCCAAAATGGAGCTCCTTCTCGCGACGCGGTGCGGCTATGACAACGCGAAGCGCCGCTGGCGCACTCGCGGTGTCATAGCCGCTGCGACACTTGCGGAAGCACAGCGTCCGCTATGTAAAAATGGCGGTGGCCATCTGGAACGGCCGCCGTCATTTTTTACGTGCGGTGCGTGTATTAGGGTTAGGGAGGTGCGGAAGCACCGCACCTCCCTAACCCTAGTACGTGCTCTGCGCGTACTTTAATGGCGGTGTGTAACCCGCCTTAGGAACACAAATCTGTGCAGCTTGTGGAGGTGTAATTTACCTTTACTCAGGACTTTCAATTTGTAATTTAGGGCCTGAACAGACAAGCCAAAATAAAGCTGCTTCGGGTCACTTTGGAGGTAAGCTGTTTAAATGCTGCATGTGTCCTAAGAGGCCAGAAGCCGCACCAAAGTCATGCTCTAGTCATAAGGACTGAAGTGCAGCTTTGGTGCAGCTTCTGGCCTCTTAAGATGTGTGTGTCATTTAAACAGCATACCTCCAAAGTGACCTGAAGCAGCTTTATTTTGGCCTGTCTGTTCAGGCCCTACGTTTTTGCAAACACTCTCCATCTATAACTTAACTTTTGTTTATGAACACAAATGTAATATGCTGGTGCCCCTTAGAAATGGCAATGGTTCACATTTCCCTTTTTAGTTTAACATATCAAGAGTTATTTGACTAAGCACCAGATATAGCTGTATAAAATGGACACATACTATATTAAAATGGGCTATTGACAGATATATGTGTGTTTTATCTGGTTTGGTATAATATAGCTTGGAAGATGGCCATTTTATTATAGACATGTAATTCCATGGTTGTCATGATAAGTATGAAAATCTTATTCTAGGGCACAGGAAAGAGGAACATTAAATGTCAAGCTGCCTATTGACATAAATTACCACAGCTTTGTGGAATCTACAGGGCATTCCTGCATTTGGAGCTTCTGGATGGGATGAGATTAACACTGAGATGAACCTCTTTGAAAAACTGTGAATGCCCTTGAACCCAGAAGTCATTCCATAAGTTACCACCACAGTAGGCAACCATCAAGACTTTTTGTCCTTTTGAAAATAATAGATGAGGGAAAGCCAATGTTTGATGTCATTCACTGCATGTATATGCATAGGAAAAAAACATCAATGGTGAAGCTATCTAGGATGACATTACAAAGCTTATCAGGCCTCCTGCTTCAGTACACATAAACTGGTCACCAGCTGTGATCTAGGAGGGAGAAAAAGACATTTCCCTGACAGTATAGCAGCAGTTGTCATGCCTTCCTCTGAAGTCCCCTCATTGATCATAGTCAGCAATAAAAATGCTGTTCAATGGTTCTATCCATTTTTGAATCCCTTTGTAAAACCCATAGGATGTGCCCTTAAAGATAACTAATAATCTTCATTCCTGGGCAATTTGTCTCCCATCCAATAGGTTTTGGAGGGTTGTTTACTTGAAAATCCTACAGAATCTGTATGACCAGATACAACAGTGTTGTAATAAAAATGAACTGGTAAACTTTGGCCCAGTGGCTCTATCATATCTGTGTTTGGTTTCTGAAAAGCAATTTATTGCCACCACTGCATACAATAAAGCTGCTTAGCTCTCACTGATTTTAATGGCATGCCATGCCAGTGCCTAATTTTGTGTTTTAGTCTGCCATCATTATCTGTACACAGCCAGATAAGCAGATATGCTTTTCTCTGAGTTGCTCTCTATTCGAAGAGATAGCAGCTATTTCTTATTTACTGCTTTGTCTCTGGAGAGCCATCTGTAACTTGAATACTCTCAACAAGGCCTAACTGTTTCTAATCTAATTAGCATAGTGCCTGCTGCAGCTTTCTCCATCTGAACAACAAAGCTGGCAGTGCAAGTGAAGAAGAATCCTGTATAATTGAAAAGCTTGCCTCTGCTTTGTTTAAAGGCTGCTTGGTCCCCTTTAATGTCATGATGGGACATTTAATGTAAGACATTTGATGCAAGGGATGAGCCACTGCAATCACAGTGCAGCCTATTCTTCTGCAAACCAGATTAACCATGAACTAACATTGGCAGTGTGGGAGGAGAACAAAACAAGTGCCAGCTTTGCTCTATTTTCTGTTTTCTTGTGCTGTGGCTGTTTTTTTCATATAACAAAATAGCCCTTTCTTGCTAGAGCAGGATGGGCAGCCTGGAGATCAAGTTCCACATACAGCCATCAACCCAATTACAAAATATATTTGCAAGTGACCAGTCCACTAATTGGGGAAGAAGAAGGAGAGAAAAACAGAAGGAGCAAGCAAGCAAGAATGGGGAGGGAGAGGGTGATATGGATGGTGGTGGTGGGAAAAAAGACAGGACAGGGTGGAATCATTTACATTTCAACCCTGGCTCTTTCCATTACTAGCTTCCATCCTGGACATCACTAGCAGGGGTCTACCTTGAGACAGTGGAGATTATCACACAGGAAAGCTGCACCAAAATAGACACAGGGTGCAACCAACTGGAATGGATCTTGTCGCATGGCTGGGAGTCCGGCGATTAGACAGCCTGTATCCAACCTGAGTCTCTCCGGCAGCTTTTAATGAATGGGATTTTCCCATTCTTGTAAGACTGCTGGAGAAGTCCAGGTTGGATATGGGCTGCCTATTGCCTGGACTCCCAGCTGTGAGATAAGATCCATTCCAGACAGTTACAACCTGCATCTGTCCTAGGGTTGCCATATCTCACCTGGGGGCGGGACATTCCCATTTTTCAACCAGGTGGGGTTGTCCCGTCCTGGTTTGATAACTGACCCGGGTTTGCCCCAGTCAGCTGCCGCTGCGGGTGGCTATGGCAGCTGCTCCTGCTGCGTCCCTTGTACCGCGCATGGCCACTCGTGCAGGGATGCCACTGTGGCCACCACCACTGAGGCAGCCTTCGCTGGCTGCCCGCCGGCGCTTCCGCTGCCCTGCGTGCACTTTTGCAGGGCTGCGCGCAGGGCTAATCAGGAGGAGTTTTTCCTCCTGAGGCTGGGGCTGAACAGCCCACCCCTTCTGCAGGCCAGAGCCTGTGACTGCTGGCAGGGGGCGGGGCTGTTCCAGCTCCAGTCTGCCCCCATTGGCCAGCCAGCCTCAAGAGGAGGAGCTCCTCCTCTATTTGGTCATGGGCCAGCCGGAGTGGAAAGGTAAGAGCCATTTCCTGGTGCCTTTTTTTGGCGCCGAGGAGGAGGAGGAGGAGGAGGAGGAGGAGGAGGTAGGTGGCCATTTCCAATACTGTATGTATTTTTAAAGTGTATTTTTTCCAATATGTATTTTTCTCCTATGTATTTTTAAAGTATTTTTTCCAATATGTATTTGTCTTAAGTGTATTTTTAAAGTGTAATTTTTCCAATACAGTGTGCCTGCACCATACGCGGGCGCGCCATACGCGGACTTGAGCGTACGCGCTCAAACCGCGGCACACGCGCGGGGCAGAAGGGGCGGCGTGTCCCATTCAATTGAATGGGCGCATGCGGCCGTTGCGCCTCGCGCGCGCCTGCACCACCGTGCCGGCGCGCACGAGCCCCATTGTTTCTAATGGGGCTCAAGCATAGGCGGAATTCGCCTTACGCGGCGGGATCCGGAACGGATCCCCCGCGTAAGGCGAGGATGCACTGTATGTATTTTTCCCAAGTGTATTTTTTTTTTTTTGGTATTTTTGGTGCTTTTAATGCTAACAAGTCTGCCTTGTTTTGACATGATAGTATGACGATGATGGTGATCTTGATATCAGCCGGCTTCTGAGGCATGCACTCACTTTTCTGTAGCCGAGACAGTGTGACTTCCAAAGTGCATTTTCTGTGTGTATTTGTGCTTTTAGTGCTAACAAGTCTGCTGTTTTAACAATGATAGTGATGATGATGAGGGTGATATTGATATCAGTCAACTTCTGAGGCATGCGCTCACTGTTTCGAAGGCGAGAGAGTGTGACTTCCAGATCTGAAATATGCAAGAGGCCATGTTAAATAAAGCCATGTTAAATGCCCAAATGTGCTGTTGTGTGTGTTTTGGAATGGGGTGTTTGGCCAGAAAGGGAAGTACATTTGCCATCTGTCTAGGAATAATGCCAAATGTCCTCTATTTTGAGCATGCCTAAGAAACATGCATTATATTAATGCTTTTGAAAATTGTTTATTTTTTTAGTTGTTCACATGTCCTCCATTCTAAAAATATGTCCTACATTTGGGGCTAAGTTTTGTCCATTTTCCTACATTTTTACATTTGTCTCGGTTTGCAGCTTGACAGTTATGGCAACCCTAGTTCTGGCACAGATATCCTGTGTGATAAACTCCAATGCGTCCCAATGCGTGTCCCATGCCCAAAGGAAAGTAGCCTACTGTGCAAGAAAAATATAACAATGATGGCCATTTTAAAGAAATCAGTACATGAACCTCTTCACTCCCACAATCTCCCTTTTTCTCTCATTTTGTGCTTGTATTCTACACATATACTTTATCAAATATATTGTTTTTGTTGCATTTTCCTATGTTTGTGATTCTTAATCTATGCAGTGATACAAGCTGTTATTATTATTATTATTATTATTAACCTTTATTTATGAAGCGCTGTAAATTTACACAGCGCTGTACATGCAATCATTTTAGTTAGACGGTTCCCTGCCCTCAGGCTTACAAGCTGTTGTGTGCCTTCAAGCCGTTTTCACTTTCTTGTGACCCTAAGACAAACTTATTATGGAGTTTTCTTGTTAATCTTTGACCAGAAGGAGTTTCCTTTTGTCTTCCTCTGAGGCTGAGAAAGTGTGCCTTGCCCAACATCACCCAGCGGGTTTCCATGGTTGAGCAGCGATTTGAACCCTGATCTCTAGAGTTGTAGTCAAACACACAAACCACACCACCATACTGTCTTCCATTAACGTAAGGCAGTTCTGATATACAGTACTGTTCTTCATCATTCTAAGTCACATGCTTAACATCACATGAAACTGGAAGGCAGAGCTGGGGCTGTGTTGGCCTCACCCTTGTGGCTGCATCTCCATTGGCTTTGTCTGATCTCTCTATATAGGTTTTGCTTTTAATTAAGGATTCTGCTTAGAGCCTAGATGTGTTGATTGTGTTATTCCCTTAGAGCTCTCCCATCCATGTGGGGTCAGGAGAATGGCAGAACTAAGACATCAATTGGTGCAGCCTCACTCTTCCAGGCCATGTGACATTAATTATATGATTGCAAATATCCAAATGGGGTTGAATGCAATTAATATAGATTCATGCATTTAGAATAGATGTGAGGATCACACAGTTTCTTTTAACAGACCCCAGAGTATAATTGCTCCCATTTGAGGAGGGGAAGTAGAATTACACCTCCAGAAGATTTCAGGTTGTACAATCTTCTTCGAAACCTAAATGCATCTCAAATCTTTTAAGAGACAAAAGCCCCAGATATTTCCTCCACTTCACAAATAAAGGAGTTGGTGCAGATTGTAACAAGAGTAGAAGGTGGGAAAAGGGAAGGGGAATCTCACTGTTGTCTTGATTTTGACCAAGACGAGAGGTCTCATCACAACAAAACAGTCTGTTGAGGATTCTCTTGCCTTTGTGACAGATACATCATCCAAAGCAAGTGCTTTTGTGTCATTTTTGTTTTTGTTTTTTGCCCATGTTTCTTTGTAAAAACTCATCGCTTTTCCCCTTCTTGAAGCTAAGCACAAAGCAAGCAGAAAAGGACAGCCTGATTGGCTGGGCAAAAAACCAACAACAGCTGGTGATATTACTTTTATTCATCTGTGAAAAAAAATGTACATAACTGTTACATATTTTACTATGGTCTATGTTTTGCTATTGTATATCACTTTGATCCTTGGAAGAGGTGGAATAAAAATAAATTATTATTATTATTATTATTATTATTATTATTAAAATTATTATTACAAAAATAATGGATATTTTACAAAATTGATGTTTTATAAACATGCAGAAAAGGAACCTCTCAAAGTCTAACACATACACCATCACATGGTTAGGAGTGTGTATGTGTGTGTGTGTGTGTTGTTCCATTTATTGAGTAAAGATTGCCATCCGCTGGCCTGAGAGGGAGTTCACCAGGGAGGTCCAGCTCCATCAGGATTAGCCTGAAGGAAGGAGACTCCGCCCTCCATAACTGCCATCCGCAGGCCTGAGAAGGAGTTCACCAGGCAGGTTCAGCTCCATCAGGACTAGCCTGGAAGAAGGAAGAGCCCTCCCTCCAATCCATCTGCCTTAGTCCAGGCCTCAGAGGGAGAGAAGAACCACTGGACCTCATCTCCTTTCCCTCCACCATTTCCTTCTCCTTTTGTTTCATGTCTTTTAGATTGTAAGTCTGAGGGCAGGGAACTGTCTGATTAAAAATAATAATTGTAAGCCACTCTGAGAGCCATTAGGGCTGCAGGGCGGGGTATAAATACCTAAATAAATAAATAAATAAATAAAGGTAGCCTGAGTTAGGATTTATAAAACTGCTAGATTTAGAGCAATTTTGAAGAAATTCACAAGAGCCCGACAGTAATGTACCATACTCGAAAGCTGTGTTTGGGCATTCTAGCCATCTTGTGATGATATAGCCCATTTTTGCTGTATTATGACAATGGTTAGAGTGTAGGACTGAGACTTGGAGAATCAGGTTCAAGTAATCATGGAGCTTGGGCCAGACACTCTCTATGAATCTGAACAATCTCACAAGGATGTTTTAAGGATAATATAATGGAGCAAAGGATAGCCATATATGAACCACCTTGAGCTTATCTAAAAAAGTACAGGTTATAAATGTTATAAATAAATGAAGAAACAAGTAGGATATCACTGGCCTCTCCTCTTCCATGAGGTCCATGTTGTCTGGCTCCACTACCATTCATAATTTGGAGAGCAAGGTATGCAATAGGGAGCCTGATGTACGTTTGGGGAGAATTCTAACCAGATCCAGGAACCATTATTTTTTGCACTGCAACTCTCCGAGTCCCCCTGCCCCCAGCACTGATCTCATGGCTGGTGAATTCTGGGTGTTGACCACAAGCAGGCATTTGTGGGAAGGTCAAAGGGGAGAAGTCCAGTACTAAAAAGGCCTGTGTATAAGAATTCATCTGCCAAATTTCAGTCTTGTTCATAGACTTATTAGCATTTCTCCTTATATTATTTCCTCATGCATCTTAACTGTAGTTCATTTGGTCCTGTTCTCCATTGTTGTCTTCCCTAAAGAAATTTGACAAGCCAGATGTTTAGACTTCTGCTTATACCCCTCAAATATCACCACATCAATGACTGAGGCTACTGACACAGTACAGAATTAATGCACCACTTTGACTGTCACGACTCGATGCTATGGATTCCTGGGTTTTGTAGTTTGTTGTGGCAGAGAAGGCTAAATACCTTGCAAAACTACAAATCCCAGAATTCCATAGCACTGAGCCATGTCAAGTTAAAGCGATGTCAGACTGCATTAATTCTGCAGTGTAGATGAAGCCTGAAAAACTATCTGGGCAGTAATTTTAAGCATCCAGCACTGCAACCACTATACCATGATGGCTCCTTCTTTACCTTGCCTCTATTCATTCACCTGGAACAGATGGGCAAGAGGGGAGATTGGGCTGCACTTCTAGGTTTTCTCCCACCAATTTGTTTGGTGTTTCTGGTAGGTGGTTTTTATCAATTAATAGTAGCCAAAAGGCTCATAATTTCTGTTAAACTAAGCAGATTAGGGGTGGGGGGACCTGCTAGGATTTTTTTATGAAAGGACTCTGAAATCTGTTATGAAAAGGAATTCTTGGGTTGTTTTTCAGAGACACCCTGCTTTGAGCATATGCCTCCCTTTGCCATTCAGTAATAAAATGTCCCTTTTCCCCAAAGTGGGCCAGAAAGCTGCAGAGTTCTTAGAAGGTAATCAAAGTACTGATGCATTTAATTTTGGAAATGAAGTATATTACTCCAGAATTTCCACTTTTAGCACTCTAGTAGCAGAGCCTGAAAAGGATATTTTTGGGGTACACTGCAACTCCCAGTATTCCATAGCCAACTTGGGCAGTGACTATGAATGCTGGCTCTCCTCACACCAGGAACAGTGCAGGTGCCACTCTATTCAGGTGCAACAGTCATGCTTAAGATTTGTGTTACTTTTGCAGTTCCTTTTGTGGCAGGTTGGTCTTTCTGAGGTTTTCTGTGTGTGTGTGTGTGTGTGAGAGAGAGAGAGAGAGAGAGAGAGAGAGAGATACTATGAAAAGATACTGAAAATTGTTCACACCTAAAACTCTTGCATTTGCTGTGTTCACATTTCTCTTTCTAACTTTGGTTGTCCCATTTCATTCAAAGGTCAAGGTAAAGGTAGTCCCTTGACATGAATCTCTAGTCATAACTGACTATAGGTGGTGGTGGTCATCTCCGTTACTAAGCAAAGAGCCAGCATTGTCCAAAGATGAATCTGGTGGTCATGTGGCCAGCATGACTGCACCAAACACTGTTACCTTCCCACCAAAGTGGTACCTATTTATCTACTTGCATTTGCATGTTTTCAAACTGCTAGGTTGGCAAAAGCTGGGACTAGTGACAGGAGTTCACCCCATCATGCAGTACTTGGGCCTTGGACTGCCAACATTCCTATCTTCTAGTCGTCAGAACTGGCATCTTAACCACTAAGTCAAATTTGCAGATGACACCAAATTAGGAGGAATAGCTTATACTTCAGAGGACAGGTTCAAAATTCAAAATGACCTGAATAGACTAGAAAGCTGGGCCAAAGCTAACAAAATGAAATTCAACACGGAGAAATGTAAGGTACTGCACTTAGGGCAGAAAAATAAAATGCACAGATATAAGATGGGGGACACCTGGCTGAATGAAACTACATGTGAAAGGGATCTGGGAGTCCAAGTGGACCACAAGTTGAACATAAGTGAACAGTGCGATGCGGCAGCTAAAAAGGCCAATGCAATTTTAGGCTGCATCAATAAAAGTATAGTGTCTAGATCAAGAGAAGTAATAGTGCCACTGTATTCTGCTCTGGTCAGGCCCCACCTGCAATATTGTGTCCAGTTCTGGACACCACAATTTAAAAAGAATGTTGAGAAACTGGAGCGTGTCCAAAGGAGGGTGACTAAAATGGTGAAAGGTCTGGAAACCATGCCCTATGAGGAATGACTCAGGGAGCTGGGGATGTTTAGCCTGGAGAAGAGAAGGTTAAGAGGTGATATGATAGCCCTGTTTAAATATTTGAAAGGAAGTCATATTGAGGAGGGAGCAAGCTTGTTTTCTGCTGCTCCAGAGAACAGGACCTGGAACAATGGATGCAAGCTGAAGGAAAATAGATTCCACCTCAACATTAGGAAGAACTTCCTGACAGTAAGGGCTGTTCGACAGTGGAACACACTCCTTCCTCGGAGTGTAGTGGAGTCTCCTTCCCTGGAGGTCTTCAAACAGAGGCTGGATGGCCATCTGTCGGGGATGCTTTGATTGAGATTTCCTGCATGGAAGGGGGTTGGACTGGATGGCCCTTGAGGTCTCTTCCAACTCTATGATTCTATGATTCTAAGTCACTGCATCTATTTCTAAATGTTCGACCATAGTTTTGAGTTACTGCAGTGCTTAAAATTTGGGAACTGAAGGGGAAAAAAAATCAAGTTCTGCTATCAAGTTATATACATGTGTGCCAGTGTCGAACAATAGATATCTTTGCCTGAAGGAACAAAGCTTTAATAGCATAACTAATGTTTTTGAACAAGTACCATAGAAGCATGAGTTGTTCAGGGGGAATGTCTGAAAAGTCTAGTGCTCTCCTGAAGATGATGCTATATTATTAATAATAAGGAGGATTAAGATATATGGGTGTGATGTGAAATAATAGGGATGGGTACAAGAGCATGACAAGAAAATGAAGATGACAAAGAAATACTGGGGTGGAAGAGATGGTTATTTGTGGAGTAACCTGAAATAGACATATGTATTGTTGAAACCACTATTTGAAAGCTTTTTTGATTGCCTTGCTTGTAGCTTTGGGGCTTTTTCTTGGAGTCCAGGGCATAGGTGTCACCTCCCTGTGAATGTCAGTATTTCACAGTCATTGACTCTGGAATATCATTATTACAACCTACACTGGAATGTTTCATCTGAAATCTGAGATTTTCTAATGGTTAGGGATGGTGGAGTTGCCGGGGGGGTGGGGGGAGGGAACTGGATTGATTTTATCAGGTTATTATGGTCACTGCTCATTCCCTTAATACTGAGATGACCTCTCATTCAGGCTTGAACCCACTCCCCATAAAAAATAAAAATAAGATTGCATGGGAGTTGCTTCTATTTAGCCTTCACATCCTCTTGTGTTTTATTGGCTGCACACTTTCAGGTTATTTATAGGTATACTACAGAAGAAGTAAGCAAAAAAATCTGATGCATGCACTTCTGTTTGATGAATTACAAGTTCCTGACTTCTTGAACTGGAATGAGTGTGAAGCAAGATTATAGTTGTCAGGTCTGGCAGTCTGGAAGCCAGCAACTGCCAAGAAGGAAGGAAGGCAAGTTGGAAAACAAGAGCAAAATCATGGACAATAAGAGGGATAGCCAAACTAAAACCAATCAAGCTTGTTCTCTAGTAACAAGTTACTCAAGTTTAAACATTTGGTCAGTGGCAGAGCTATTTTGGGGCTGTGCTGAGCACTCTTTGTGCCTTGTGTGAGCTGAACTGGCAGCTGCAGTACCACATTCTGGCCATCTAAAGTGGTGGTGCTAAAGAGCAGCAAAAAGTTCCCAGAGCAGCAATTCATCTTATAAAACGTTCCCTCTCTCCACACCGTTTTAACATACCTTACTTTCTTTTAACCAGAAATGGTCTTTTATTCACTTCCAGTTTTGCTTTTTAGGGAGGAGGAATTTTTGGCAGTCCATCAAGCTTCTGGGAAGTCCTGAAGCAGAAAGTTGGACCCAGACCTGGTACAGTTCCCCAGCTCTATTTAATTTACAGGTTTTTAAAAATAAATAAATACAATATTAATTTATTTATTATTAAATCAAATTGTAAGACAGCAATTGTATCCTTGAGTAAAACAATATTTTAAAAATACATCACATATAGTCTTAACATTAACAGTTTACTAAAAAGTGACCATAACAAATGTATGAACAAAGTACGGTCTGCATTTTTCAATGCAGGGGACAGAGAGTACATCTGTCCATAAATTTGCATGAGACTTCAGAGAATAAGCAACACTGGAATTATTGTTGTGTTGACAATGTTAAATTATGGAAATCAAGTTTGATGTTCCCTCCCTTTGTGAAACTGTGCTATAAATAGACATTATTATTAAGTGCCATAGAAATTATTTAATTTATTCACATGTTTAAGGATTTACTGGTGTTCTTGGTTTTCCCACAAGAGCCCTGTATGCCACAGATCTAAATACAATCTTTAAGATCTTTCCCTACCAAGACAATTTCTAAGACATAGCTCTTATGATCTTTAGAAATGAGAGATAAAAATTTCCAGGTTGAGCCCCATGTTCTTAATGTAGCAACCATGTCAACAGGATTATTCACAGAGGTTAAAAATTGTCCAATACAATTTGTGTTAAGTCTTGCTTTTTAACAACAATAAGTCTGATGCTGGTGTGGAAATCATGTTGCCTATGAGTTCTTCCATGGCTGAAAAAAAATCAGCAATTTTTAAAAAATAAATGGGAGAAGTGTGCCACCAGAAAGCACCATTTTCTTATTAGGTTCTGTGCTCCTCCCTCCACCTTTATTAGGTAGCATTTTTTGAAAATAGGAAGTGACCTGCCAGTTACTTTCAATTTTGTATGAGTATGAGGAATAATTCATTAGTGTTAAGATGAAAAACTAGATCACTGAGTGGCTTCTGGTTTGTGGCATATACCAAATCTGAAAATATGTTCATGATAGTAGCAACTGGTGCCTTCAGTGTCAATGTAGCTTTGAGTTTTAGTTTGAATTTTAAATTAGCTAGTCAAGTGTCAAACCTATTCTAAGAATAAGAGTATGCACTTTGGATACCTCATCTAAAGTTGAGAATAAAACTTGGAATGGATTCATCACCCTACTTATATGGAAGCCACCACTACCTTTTATTTGTCTATTGTTTACCAGAATAAAAATGGGCTTGTGGGAGAACCCTATGGATGGGTGAGTGTTGTGTACCTTCAAGTCATTTCCAACTTATGGAAACCCAGACAGACCTATCATTGGTTTGTCTTGGCAAGTTTCTTCAGTGGGGGTTTGCCATTTCCATTTGCTGAGGCTGAGAGAGTGTGACTTGTCCAAAGTCACCTAGTGGGTTTTCGTGGCCAAGGGGAACTTGATCCCTGGTTGCCAGAGTCCTAGTGCAATGCCCAACTACACCATGCTGCCTCTCTGTGCTATGGATACTGATCAATCTTTAATTTGGTAAATAGATAAAAGGATATTTTAAAATGGAAGTTCATATTAAGCAATTTTTAAAAATAGAAATCATCATCTGGGCACGTTTTAAAATGGGTAAGCATATTCTAAGAAATCCTTTCCCATGTATTTCCCTATATCTACTTCCTTTTTCATATTCCTGAACAGCATGTGTTATGCTATATTCAAGCATCTGATATCCTGATATGATTCCCTGCATGTTACATAACCATCATCAGATGTATTATTCAGTATAACAAGGAAGAGGGGAACCCAGGAGCAAAACTAAAATAGAAGAAAGACCTCAGGGTTTTTTAAGGTTAAGTACCTCTCAAAATAGAACAGGCTTCAGATGAATGGACTAGTTATCTTTAGAAAGAATTATATACATGGGACCTGATTGTCTAGACACAGTGGAGGAGGGAGACCCTGACCCCACTGAACACAATGAGACTTTAATGAGTTTTGATTTCAGTGAGGGTGAGGATTTGCCATACCTTTTAGCCACAATGCATTTGAAAAATCTACCCTTCACCTCAATGTCACAATAATTGTGCAAGCTTTTTATTCAAGGTTTCTTCTCTTGTTCTTTGCAGATGCTGTAATATTACTGGGTGACACTCCAGCATCTGCATAGGGACAAAAAGAAACCACTTGGGTGAATGATCAGGTTAGTTTTAATAAGATAAGTATGATGATGCAAGCATAGTTATGTTGAATGTAACACAAACTCTAGAGTCCATATTGTGGTAATGTGTTAAGCCTCTGCTAAAATGCAACAACAACAACAAAACACATGCAGGGTTTTGTAATCAAAGTTTCTTCATCAGGCAAAGATGAAGAAAAAGGAGGAATAATAGAGTCCCATAATCTCCATGTTGTATTTGGATGGTATGAGAGGAAGGGACTGGAAACTATCAAATTAAGCTCAACAGGACATACCTCCAATGGCTGCTTGGCCTGCTGGGAAAAAAGAAAGGCAGTCAAAACAAAACAATCTTCATGGATCTTTATATGAGAATATAGAGGACATCCTTGGAATGGGCATCTTTAAAGAGCTGCAAATGGGTGACACACTTCCCATGCCATGTAGTTCATGGCTCTATCAGCAGCTAAATGGATTACAAGTAGGTTGCCAGGTCCGGACTATTTCAGGGCCCAAACCTGATGCATAGGGATGACCCTTTGCAATGTCTCATTGGGGCTGTCCTGGTGATGTTAACATGATGTTATAAGGGGCAGCCCCTGGGGATGTAACTAGCATGATACATTAAGCATCAGCGACAGTTGCTTAGAATCTAATATTCAAATTAGAAAAAGTCTAACAAATGAGAACTACTGAGATTCCTCCCAGTTTCCCCAAGGACTGAACAAGAGGGCTAAGGCTTTCAAGAATATGGAAACCTGACTTACATGTCATATATACAAGAGGGTTTTAGAAAAGTAGCCTTCTACACACAAGGTTGGTCCAAGACCTTTTGCTAGCTGAGGCAAATAAACCCAAATGCCCCTTGGCTTATTCTATGTGCAACTGGTAACTGGATCTATGGACTGGTAACTGGATCTTTCAACACTATTGATGGGACAGGATCTGAAGACAGTAGACTATCTGGTGGCGCAAGGTGGGCTGCTTAGCACACAGATCTCTTCCAACACTTCCCTCAGCACATGCCTCCTGACGTCACTGCCACACTCTGCTTAATGATAGGACTGGCCCTGCATTCACACTTAACTATTAACAAGAATCAAATATTATGTAAATGAACTTCAGGCTTGTGAGTTCCCTGTACCTCTCTCCCGCAATGCAACCACAAGGAAGAGACTGAAAGCTTTTGCATATTTGCCAAAGTCCACCATGTTTTATAATTATGTCTGGTGCCATAAAACTGTGGTTAGTCTTAGCTATGGTTTAGGGATGGGGTGGGCAACTTGGGTGAGTCTGGGAGCCAGTTTCTGCTCTTGCAACCCTCCAGGGACCACAAAGAGTATTTAAAAACCCCTAAATGGGGTGGGGGAACAAATCTGGAAGTGGCTGAAAATTCACTTCTGATTTTGAAAAAAAGGGCATCTTTCAATGTTAAAAGGGGATAGGATGGAGGCTGTGACTCATTTAAAAGGTGATTTCCTACCCCTAAAGTCTTGCAGGGAGAAGCCACATATTTATATCTATCCTATATCTACTCTATGTCATCAATATTTGTATCTATAGCTATCTATATGTATTTATACATTCTAATTTATACCCCAACTTCCTTTCAATAAAAAGCACAAAATATCTAACAGACAGGTGCTTTGTGGTGTGGTGGTGGTGATTCTAGGGTTAGGGACCATGCACCAACTGCGTGGTCCCTAACCCTAGAACATCAGGGCGATGGCTTCATGGTGGCCTTCCATCCACATTGGGGCCGCCATGATGACACTATCGCTGCACAGTGTCCCCACTGCCGTGCAGGGAAGCAACATAGAAAGCTGCAGTGCAGCCCTTATGACATCACAGGATTGTTCCTGCGGCAACTACACGGCTGCAGGAATGATCCTGAGGCCGTCCCTTTCTCTTCTGTAGGGCTGGGGTGTCCAGGGGTATGAAGCCCCAAGGACACCAGTTTTCCAGCATTTCGGTGCTTCTCCGTGGCCCAGAAAAATGCCGGAATAGGGCCACAGGGCTGCTGGTGAGGCTGCCCTGGACCCAATCTAGCGCGAAAAGGGGCGGCCTCATCTGTACAGCCCCAATGTATCTTAAACCAAAAATGCTAAAACAATATATAGTATAAAGGAGCGAGTGCATGTGCATGCATCTTCATCTGTCAACTTATGGTGATCTCATGAATTTCTCAGGATTTTCTAAGGCAAGGAATACTTAGAGGTGGTTTTGCCAGTTCCTTCCTCTGAAATATAGCCTACAGTATCTGGTATTTGTTGGTGGACTTTTACCCAAGTACTAACCAGGACTGATCCCGCATAGCTTTCTACTAAGCATTAAATTACTAATCCAATCAAAACATGAATGTAAACATATTCAGCACATATTACCACATATTAATAAATGCAGCACACCTGTTCAACATTCTTTTGTTCTAACCAGTTGAAAACTGATGGCCTGTTTAAATAAAAAGATCTTCATCTGCAGGGAAAAAGAGAGCAGGGAAAGAAAGCCAACTGAGTCTCCCTTAGGGGGGAATATTTCAAAAGTAATTGTTGTTGTTGTTGTTGTTGTTCTTCTTCTTCTTCTTCCGCTATAAAAATGCAGCCCAGGCGAGTGTGTGTGTTGGGTCCAAAGGCCATTGCTCATTCCTGGTTTTGGGAAACAAGCCAACTATGCATAAGCATAGTTTATACTTCCCTCAAACACAATTAAGGCTTGTTTTCCTTAACCAAAATAAAGGACTACAACTGAGCCATAAGAAATAATTAAGAACTGTTAGACATAATAGTCACATATAATTAATTAACATAGGGCAATAGCTTGAGGCTACTTCACATAACACAAAACTGTGATCTAGTGTTAACAACCGATTCAGATCAGCTATTCTTAAGAGCTTAACTTATGTTCAGAACACCTAGCAAAGTAAAAACCCTTCACTAGGGATGGACAACCAGTGGCCAACAGATTGAACAGAGTCCCCCAATCTCTTTCCAGTGTCCTCTACTTCCCTTAGCTTTGCTGGCCAGTGAAATCATGGCACAAATCATGGAGTATGGATGATCTGTGTGATATGCTCTATGTCAATGATCCTCATACTATATTTTTCAGATATTTTGGACTTCAGCTCTCAGAATGGGGCTTCTGGGAATTGAAGTCCAAAAACCTGGAGGACCAAAGTTTTGGAATCACTGCTCTATGTTGTGCTTTACACAAAATTCTTTGATATGGGAAGATGCTGTCACATGCCCACACTACAGAAAGTGGAGGCAATTACTACTGTTGTGGCAAATTTGGCATAGGCCACTACATTTCTATGGTAGTTGCAGGAAAATGGATGATCTCCAAAAGTGTGTGTTGGGGATGGGAGGTGTCCAATATAACTCTCAACTGTGAGACGTTGTCACTCGTATCTTACACAGAAGTTTCACTCAGTGTGCATGTTCCATGTGTTTGCACTTCTAAGGACAAGAAGAATTGACATGCAGGCACACATTTTCATTGTACTGTTCGCAATCCAACCACAAACTAGAAGTATATTTTGTACTGTTTTGCAGACACTTTTTGGAACACTAAAAAAAAAAAAATAACCACAGGCATTACCTTTTCACTCAAAGTTTATTTAATTTCTCATCTACAACACCAATCTTGGGTTAGTAAACAAGTAAAACAATCTAAACACAACATGAAAATATCAACACTCATTTAAATAATAAGCACATAAACATATTTAAAGGTTTTTAATACAATGTTGCAATTGCCCTGGTAAAAGGGCTACATTCCTGAAAAATATAATGTGACTGGAGAATAAAATTCTGTGTACCTTAACTGCAGATGGCAGCCTGAGCCAATGGGCTGAAGCAGTCAAATGGACAAGATCTATCATCCCCATCTGTAAAATGTCATACCTTAACTATATGTAATTATCTTCCCAGAATCTACATGAATACATTTTTTAGCAGGAGAGCCACCTGTACCAAGAGCATTTGGCTGCAAGGAGTACTTATTGCATTAGATTATAAAATAGACTGTGTCTGCAAAGGTTTATGCTACGCATTTTCTTCTCTCAGTCGCAAAAGCTCTACAGGAGACCTCTGTGTACTGATACAACTATTTCCTTCCCTAGGACAACATCGGTTTTATTGTTAGTGTGTTATCCAAAGAAATGTGTATGTGTGTGGAGGAGGGGATTGGAGGTTCCCCACCATCAGCATTATTTAAAATGTTGGGGAAATTAAATTTTGCAAGATGCTTGGGTAACTTTTGGTCGATTTGCACCTGTTTACACCAGTACTAAATGAGGAGAACTCCAGGTTTGGTGTGAATTAAGAGAGTTTTATCTAGAAAATATGCAAGTGCAATCAAACATACACACAATAGCAATCCACACAAACTCATCAAAAAGGACTAACTAAAATGGAAATAGGGTGGCAGAGTTTGAGGAATTTGAGGGGGTGATAATTATCTGTCCAATGAGTAGCGTAAGGAAAGCTGGAGTGGGTCAGACTGGGAGGTCTGAGGGTGACACAGGATATACACAAAGTGTGGAGGTGTATGCTGGCTGTGTGCATAAAGGTTAGGTTTTGGAACCATACTTATACCTAAAATATATCCTCAAGGTGTGGGCTATATTGCTAGGTAACAAAATCTGGATAATATTTCCCAGGAATTGATAATGGGATTCTTGATTGGTTGACAACTTTGACTTTAATGTAACAAAAACAGCAGTTGGATCAGGATATCATCAAGATGGATAGACAGGGAAGTTTAACTGGGAACACAACAGGGAGTATCGATGGGGTTACTGCTTTGAATACAAGGAGATCCTTTGTCTCAAGTTGTAAGAGGAAATGGATATGACTTAAAGGAAAGAAGGAGCACTTAATACACTGATCTGGATTTGATTGTTTTATTTACCTGGGTGTGCACATGCCTCGGCACACACTCCTTTCCTAATGGGAACCTGACTTAGTATTGCTGAAAGATCATGATCTCTCAAAAACATGCAATCTTCAGATATGAAATATGGGGATCCCAAAATACAGTGCTGGGTATGCAGGGCATGCTAACAAATGTGCATATCCACTATGACTAGTTTTCCCTGACATCCTACTTTTCTGACTGCAGGGAAATTTTGAATACGCGTGCAGCACTCAGACTGTCCAAATAATGCCATCTTGGGGAAAAGATGGGGTATAAATTCATTAAATAAATAAATAACACACAAAAGCTTAAGTCCAGTCATTATCTCCCAACAACAGTAGACACATTAAACCAATAGAGTTTATATAAGTATTAACTTACCAAGGGTTATGTGGGCCCCATCTTGAAGTGGTATACCCAAACCATGGCCATAATGGCTGGGAGATTTGGATGTTGTGATCCATAAAATTATTTTCTTTTCTAAGACCTGGGTATAACCCATTGTGGTGAGAATTAAGCCAATGTTCACAATAACTATGTAAAAAACATTGAAAATTATGGGTGACCTGAATGGAAAACAGCAGGCTATTGGCATTGCCACTGAGACTTACTTTGCCATGAGGTAAACATGAAGAAGCTTTTTAATTGCCTCTTTTTCTGAACAATCAAGTGTGCATGCAATGGTTTGAGAACTGTGTCACTTTTGCCAGTTTTAAACATCTCTCTCACATTTATTAGTGGATCAAAAGAATATACAAACAGAACCCCTCCCCCTCTTCCAGTGAAAATTTCAGCATAAACGTAAAGCTAATGAAGTCGCTGGGGTACCCAGATGCATAAAGTTAAGACAGTCAGTCCTGGAAAAACAGGAAGCCTTGTGAATAATCTAAAGTCGTCTGTGGTGAGCTATGGACCAGAACAGCACTGTCTTTTTTTTTTGACTTGGGCATGATTCATTTCACTCCAGTTCATCAAATGAAACCAAACCCACAATGAGCAAAAACAGAGAACAAAAACATGCCAAAGAAATATCATTTCTCCCTTTTAGTTCTGGCTTCCTCTTTCTTGGATGAGAGGCTCTCGCTTGCATATATGCTTCTTGGAATCTGGAATAACTGGTTAGATAACATTAATTTATGAATGGTCACTATTTAGGATTGGCAGTATTACAATTAAAATGAATACTTCAGTCTTCTTTTCTTTGGCATCACCACTGACAATTATCAAACTCCCTTTCTCCCTTTTTGTGTTTTATGTCTTAAATTATCTTGACTTAGTTAAAACCAAACACTGCCTTCTATGAAACCAAAACAGAGAAGGAAAAGCTTATTGTGCAGTCCAGGATGAGAAAGGCAAAGGTATTTGTGGCAACATATTAACGTGCAATTGCTTGTTGCTTTCATGTCAATCTATAATAATAAGAATTACAAAACAACTGCAGCAATATTTATATGGGAACAGGTTTCGAAGACAGTCTAAAGCAACAAGAAGAAAAAAACCAGACAAATTCAAACCAGGCACCTGATGAGTGGGCCTACATTATTTCTTCTAGGGACCATTCCTAAATTTACTAAAAAGGAAATTCTACTAAATTTATGGTAGTTGAAATGGCTTCTGCATAAATTTAGTTGAGACTGAACTGTACACACACAGCATGCTTGCTAGAATTATTTCAATAATCCTTACAATTTCTGCAAACCAGGCCAGCATTATTACCCCGTTTTTTACCTTTAGAAGACTGAGATGGATATACTGGCCCTGACTGCTGGTAATTCTAAGGTCAGTGTTATGATAAGTCTATAATGGGTTTTAATCTGATCTTTAAAAGAGCTATACAAGGTGTGGAACCTAATTTGAGGTTGGGAATCAGCACCCTGGAAAATTCCTTTAAATGTTGGACTAAACTCTGGAGTAGATTCACTGTTCCACTGAAACAGGGCTTCTCTACAAAGACGAAAAAGTCTGTACTCACCGTGAAACTGGTGCTGGAAGTCCTGATGATGTACGCCTACTTAGAGGGAGGATATAGGGTTTTTTTGGGGAGGGAAGTTGCCCTTAACCCAACTTTGCTCTGAACTAAGCAAAATCAGGGGAAATCCTGGTGTTTCCCAGAAAGCCTAGAGTGACTGACTTCATGTTCCTTTGGCATGTGGACAGGTGGATTGGGTCCAATTCAGTTGTCCACATGCCAAGAACCATGCTTCCCCCCTTCCCCATGCTGAGCAGTGCAGGGAAAGGGGATGCCCGGTTTTTGGAGCTACTGTTGCCACTTTCCCTCAGGCAGGATCAACAAGGAGTCCAGACTTCCATTTTTGCCCTCAGCAGAAGCTGCAATGAACCAGGCAGGCTTTGCACAGAGCTTCTGCCCATGAGGAAGTGGCAGTGGCAACTCCATAAATGGGGTGGGCCAGTGGTACCAATGAGGTGTTGGCATGGCTGGTCTGTGTGCACAAAGACGTGGTGTCACACTGGATTTGACTTGGTGCATGTGGTCACCATCATGGTTGGTCTGGGGCCAATCTGGGGCAGAATGTGGCCAGTGTAGTATCCACAAGCTGCCATTGTCCTGGCCTAATTTTAGTTAGCCATAGTCAGTTTGATATGAGTTCCATATTCGCACAATATTACCTGATCAAATTCTTGTTAATGAATTCCACTAAAAAAACCCAGTTTGATTGTTTGATATAATCTGCAATAAAAATAAAAATTAAAAATCCAGCAGATCTTAAATATGATTTCACTACCATATATTTTTTCAGGACCCAAGGAGATTTAAGAAAACTCTAAAGAAAAGTGGTGCATACAAAGGTTTCCTATGGGACTACTACTCCCAGAATCCCACAGTCAGCATGATTCTGTCAATTGTAGCCCAGGAAAGCAACTTTTAGAAGTGGTGCGTAGAAGCAAGTGTAATGGGAAAAATCGTATACATATGTTCATATATTAAAGCTTTGCTTTGAGTTAGGATAACTGATGTGGGAGCTGGCTTTTGTTCTCTTCACCACTCTGCTATGAAAGAGCCTTTCCCAACTCTGAACGTCCCAGATATTTGGGATTACAACTCTTATCAGCCGTAATAGTGAACCCAGGACTCTTTAAGTAGTTTACAATCTGTAAGCCAATTTCCCCCAATAAACTGGGAACTCATTTTACCAACCTATGAAAGGATGACAGGCTTGGAGCCCTGGGATCGAACTCACAAAGTTGTGGCTGCAGTACCAGCATTTAAACAATGTGCCACCAGGGATCCTTCCACACCTGGCCACCCAAAAAAACATCTGCAAAGCAGCAGGTTGAGGAAGGCTCCTCTTACTTCTTTATTTAGGAATGACTGCCCTCAGTTCCATAACAAAAGGAAGTTGTTCTGTTGGGATTTATTATACAAACAATTCCTTTTCAATATAAGTGACACCCATTCTTTTCTATTGGACCCCTAGTAGTAAAGAGGAAGGGACAATTATTTTAAAACAGGATTACCATCAGGAATCATTCCAACCCAGTTTTTTAAAAAGATTTTACGTGAACTGAGGCAGCCTTGCTGAATTTTAACCTAGTTAATATGGAAGAGAAAATCTTTCTCAAGAGGCAGGAGAGAAAATTCACATGACCATGTTATGGATGAAATGCAATGAGAAATGTGATTCTTTCACCATACCCAAGTGCATATGATTCATTCACTTGGCACGTGTGTGTGTGTGTGGAGGGGGGGGGAGTTTAACTCTTTCACCCTCATATTGTTTCCTTGGATTGTACCTTCTACTAAAGCTCCTAACAGTCAAGCTGGGAATGAAATGACAAATGCACCATAGTAACCTGTATTTCACCCCTCCAAGGTTAACAGCAGCCATGCAGTTGGGGGGAGATATGATTTCAGATCAGGACTGCAGACGAAGGAGGTTGTTTAACCTCTTCTTTTCACTTGTGCAACTTCCCTAATTTAAATCCTTTGGTCTCCAAGCTGTCGATAATCTTGAGAGTGGGAAGAAGAGACAAGTTCAAGCAGGTTGCTGTCTTTCCTCCTTTCTTTGGCTAATAGCAGCTTGAGGGACCAAGGAGAGAGAGATTTAAATTAGTTTGTGAGAAATGAGCTTAATCCTCCCACCCCACATTCTCCCTGCTACCTTTTGCCAAACCAAAAGGTTATGGATCTGCCACATGTCCCTTTTACTTTGGCTCATAAAATGAAAAAATTGGCCAGGCCTGTTTTCAAAGGAAGTCAGTCTGGTAGTAATGATAGATCCAGGCACAACCATTTCATAGAGGACATACAAGTTAAGAAATGATTCCACTAACTGGAGCTCTTTCTCTTGGCCAAAATGTGATGATCGTTTTCTTCCTTCCTCCTTGTGGCTGTTCCCTGGCTAAGGAGGCTTTAAAAGAACACCTTTTAACCCACTTCATTGCTTATGTACACACACACACACACACACACACACACACAGTCGATCAACCCCAAGAGGGAGTACAAGATGATAGCAAACATCCAAAGGTCACACAGAGGCTGCTGTCTAGAAGATTTCCCTTCCCCTTGCAGGGCCTGCCCAAAGCAAAGCAAAACCAAACCCCTGTTTTGTTGCTCAGTGTTGGAGAGAAGCAAAGGGGAAAGCTGTTTTTTCTTACCTCCTTTCTGCCACAGTGAGACCTTCTCCTCTGCAAAATACAGAATGGTATTCCTTGCCTCAGAAAACCCTATGAAATTCAAGGGGTCACACCATACGTTGACAGGAGATTTGAAGGCACAAACACAGACACACCAAAGAAGGAAGAAGAGAATTTGAAGCTCTGCAGCAGTCAAACCCAAACAAACGCTGTGACTGGTTTCTCCAGCTCTGTTACCCCAGGGATCAGTGCGTCAGAAGAACTGCCACTCCTTCCCAAACATAGGAGTTGCCTGCATGCCTCCTTCAACAAGATTCGCTCCTTTGGAAGTGGATCTAGGATTGCAGCTGGTGTACATAGTGTCACTACGGGTAGACAAGGGGGTGACCTTGACTATGAGCTCCAAGGCCACAAGCAGAGCCCACCATTTTACACTGGTTTAAGCCTGGCATCAAGACTTGCCTTTTGCTTTCCCTACTCAGCCACTGCACCCTTTTAATTGGTGCAGCTAATCTGGAATAACTGCTGCCCACTATTCCATACTCACTGCTGCAGAGAGACTGAAATATTCACCCTGACAACTAGCCCAAACACCTCCTCCTTACATCTTATAACCGCCCAGGCTGAGAGTACAAGCAAACCAGTGCAAGCATTTTAAGGGAGAACTAATCCGTGACAAGGGGATTTGGAGGGCTAGGGACCTTGGGCGAGTCACAGCCTCTCAGCCTCATTGGAAGGCAAAGGCAAACCTCCTCTGAACCAAATCTGACCAACTGAGGAACCGGGGAAGTCGACTGTAGCCAAGAAAAGCCCATGACGGGCTCCTCTGAACCCAATCTGGCCAAGAACAGCCCCATGATTCAGGCTCAGGCGACACCAACACCCCCCCCCCCCCATATCCTATCCAGAAATGGCCCCTAGGCTGCCCTGCCCTTTTGGGGCGGTTGCAAGAATCTGGCCTTTGCCCGAAGGTGGAAGAGGGGGAAGAAATCAAAGAGAGGTCCCCTTCCCCTGCCATCTCCATTGCCAGAGAGTGCGGGGCTGCTCTCTTGCGGTGGGTCCTCCGCTGCGGCAGTGGCTGCGGCTCCTCTGGAAGGAAGGCACTGCGGCTGCAGGAGGAAAGGAGGAAGAAAGGAAAGAGCCAGAAGAGAGGGCTGGAGAGAGGGAGAAAGAGGCGGAGGAGGGGAAGAAGGGAGCCATCAACCTGTTTCCCTCTCTGCTGACTCAGAGAGCTCTGCGGAAAGGTGAGGCGTCCCCAACCCGAAGCGTCCATGCCTCCTCGTCCTGGCACTGAGGTGGCACCACCACCAGCCCCTCACAACTCACACAACACACACAGACACACACACAACCCACGTCGCAAGCGCCTCCCCCTGAGTCCCTCCCCTCCTCCTCCTCCTCCTCGTCTTCTGGCCACAAACAGCGCCGGCTGCCAGGCTGACTCTGGCTCTCCTTGCAGCTGAGGCGTCGTCGTCGTCGTCGTCCTTCTGGGGCTGGGTTCTTGCCTCCAAGATGAGGAGGGCTCGGGGGGCCCCTCTGCTCCCGGTGGATTAACTGCTGCTGGAGCCAGGTGGGTTTCCCGCGCGGTTCTTATTTTGTCTGTGGGGGCTTTTCCCGTGGCGCCTGAGGGGGGCATGGCAAAGGACACCCCAAAGCTGAGGGGGACTTCTTTGAGGGAAAGGCTTGGCCCCTCTCCTCCTCCTCCTCCTCAGGAAAGCAGCCCCTCAGGCTTCCCTTCCCAAATTGGGGAGAGCTGAGGGTGACCCCACGCAAGGCGGGACACGAGTGGGGTGGCGAGTGGGTGGTGTCCCCCCCGAAGGGCCAGGGCCATTGGGTTAAGGCAGGGGTCTGGGGCTTGGGGTAGGAGTTGCCTTTGGGTCGCGAGTGGGAGTTGGGGAAAGGTGGCTGGGAAAGAAGAGGCCGAAGAAGTGCCTGGGAAGATGGAGAAGCCCGGAAAGTGGCACCAAGGAGGCGTTGGAGGTGCTGCAGGTCGAGCCGGAGGCGGTGGCCAGAGGCTGGGGAAGCAGAAGGACGAGGCGAGAGAGCCGGGAGGTTTGGTCCATTGCGGGGAAGAGGAAGGGGCTGGCGGAGAGCCGCAGTGCTGCCTGCCTCCTCCTGGCTTGTCAGCTCTAGAGATGTCTCTCTCGATCTCTCTCTCTCTCTCTCTGTTTGGGAGGCAGTTTCTTTTCCCCACCGAAAAAAACTCAAGCTTGATCGCTCGCGGGGATTTGGAGGGAGCTGGGCTGGAGCAAGGCAGCCAAGGGATTCTTAAGGTGAGGAGGGCCCAGGGTGTTTTTGTGGCGAGGCTCTTTTGGAGGGCTTTGCCTGGAAGGTGCAGGGAGGTTGGGACTTCTTTGCTAAGGCTGGGGGAGAGGTTTTCCCTTGGCCTTCCTTTGACAGCCCTCTAAGATGCATCTACACTGCAGCCACAATCTGGCTTGACACCCCTTGAACTGCCATGGCTCCATGCTCTGGAATTCTGGGAATGGTCGTTTGTTGTGGCACCAGAATTCCAGATCATGGAGCCATGGCAGTTCAAGGGGTGTCAAGCCAGATTGTGGCTGCAGTGTGGATGCAGCCCTAAAAATAAAAAAGAAGAGGAGAGGCCTTGGCAGGTGGGAGAGTATGGGAGGCATGTGGGCCACCTGCTGATGCCACCTGGCACCTCACCCCCCCCTTTCCCTTCAGCTGGGGTCAGTCAGTCACATGCCCTGTTGCTTGACCCACTTGCCTGTGCAATGCGGATGATGGGAGTGCATGTGACCATGTGGGGACAGGAAGGCATGGTGAGAGGGAGGAGGAAGGGTCAAAGGAGGCATCATTTGTGGCTGATTTTTGTTCCATCCACTCACACCCCCCCCCTTTTTGCTAGATATTGCACAGGAGGCAAAGGCCCCATGACCGAAAGCAAAGTAGGGCAGACCAGTCTGCACAGTTCCCAAAATGGCATAGAGAGATGGGTTCTGTTTGGTGTGTGACGTTCGCCTGTTTCCACACTTGTGGTTTGTGAAATGCGCCGAAGTAATGCAGTGTCGGTGAGAAGTGGGTTCCATTGTCTCATTATCCCCCCCCCCCCCAAAAAAATTGTGCACTGTTTGGTTTTGTTCACTTTCTAAAAATGAAGTGAAGCCTGGCTGCTGGACTGGTACTGAGAGGAGTGATTTCCTAGAAAATATTTGAACAGGGAAAGGGTGTCGAGGGCTGATGACGCACGCGTTCCTGGATGGTTCCTTTGCACACTCTGAACTGTGATGCTCACCTGCGCCTTTCTTCGTGAAGTGTGGGAAAAGCTGAACATTGCAGCAGACATAAAAATCTTAGATGGAGTCACAGCTACAAGACACAGAGAGGGTGGGAAAGAAGCTTAGGAGGATCTAATGCTTTCTTGTCATGCAGCGTTTTCTAAAGAGCCATGAAAATGTTTGCTTGTTGCATAGTTTCCTGACAACATAAGGAGGGGACATCCTTATGCTGTTGGGAAACTACCGAGCAATTGAGGGGATCAGTTTTCCTTTCCCACGGCAGAGTGAAATCCCACACAACATGTCTCTCTCTCTCTCTCTCTCTCTCTCTCTCTCTCTCTCTCTGTGTGTGTGTGTGTGTAACAGATTTCACTCTGCTGGAACCTTGGCGTTATGAAGGCTGGAGATTCGAAATGACTAATCTATCAAATTCTCCTTCACTGTATTACACTCCTGCTCAGTATGCAGTAATGGTTGCCACATCAGCCCCTGAGTGAATCAGGCAATGTGGGGATGTTTTTCAGTGAGGTCAGAAAGCATCTGGGAGCAAATGAAATGGAGGAATGGTAGCTGGGTGATGAAGCACATGTTCTGCATGCAGAGAACATCTGGTTCAGTTCCTGGCATCTCCAGTTCAGTGAGAGCAGGTACCAGGTGATGGAAGAAACTACTGTATGAGATTTTGGAGAGCGACTTTCTGTGTCAAGATTAGGATACATAGACAAAGAGACTGACTTGGTAATAAGTAGTAGCCAGTTTTATTGAAAGCACCATAGACAGAGTGGGGCGGGAGGGGGGTAGGGGTGGAGGCTTGTAGAATTCTGTTTGTTTGAGGCAGAGGATTGACAACCTTCAGGAATAAGATGGATCCATTGGGCCACACTGGAATCCAACAGTGGTGGCAACATCAGTGCAGGGCACCCTCCAAACAAAACAAAACAAAACCAGATATCTGAGGGTTCTGCCTCCAACAATATTGGGACTGATTGACATGCTTTGCCATAACACCACCTAAAGTTTTCCTGCTGCAAAATATGAAGACTTCTTGAGTATTCAATTTTCTCTACCTACATATGAGCCTGTGGATTCACAAAGGAAGGAGACATGCTGGATTCCAAGGAAACATCTTCTTTGAATTGCAAATAGACATTAAATTTCCTTGACTTTGAAAATCTACCAGTGACCACATGGCCAAAGAGGGAAGTGCCAGCCTGCAGATAGCCTTCCCTATCATCTGAACTAAGACCCGAAACAGAAAGACCTATGATTAACATGTTCAATTTTTTCTCTCCTGTTTGCCTAATGAAGGAGCTAGTATGAGTTCGAAAGGTTACAACATGTAATTGTGCATTTCGGTTGTCCCAATAAAAGTATTATTGTTTGGATGTTACTGGAAAATCAGATGTGAGAAATTCACTTCTGAGCTGGCATCCTCCTATTGGGGGCACATGTGGGCCTAAGCTAATCTTATGCCTACGTTTGTCTATTTTTGGTAGCTGAGAAGTTTTATATTCCTTTCCTTCTCGACAGCATCCAAAGCCTGACCCCCAGCATCATTTGTGCATAGCAGAAAGAAAGGGGAATGGGAATCACAGAAGGGCCTGGCCCTGTGCCCAAGCCAGATGTGAAAGGACCACATCAGCCACTGAGGCCTCTGATGGACCCTGGCAGATCTCAGTGGCTGATGTGATTGCTTTATCTATGGCCACAGGGACACAGCCAGATGTTTCACTCCTCCCTGCTTTCATCCAGGCATGAATAGCTGGGTGCGGGGAGTTTCAGTGGCTTTAATATTGTCGTCCGTGACTCAGTTTAGCATAGGCTGTATGCAGAATATCCTTGCTTTTCAGAATTATGTCACTTTTTCAGCCATGGTGTGTTTCCATGCTGCACAATTTGTATTTCAGTGCCACTTTAACTGCTATGGCTCCCTTCTACAAAAGCCTGGGATTTGCACTTAGACATCTCTAGCACACTGACAGAGAATTCTCAGTACCTCACAAAACTACAAGTTCCAAGGAATTTATACAATGGAGTCATGATGTGGCATTAATAAACACTATACATGGCATTAAAGTGCTCTAACTGTGTAGTGTGGGTACATTTTATAAATTCCCAGTTTTTAAGGGTTTTGACAGAGGTAAGCATGGCACTGGGGAGCCTTGAGCCTTGTCTGAAAGGAGAAGGGTGGCTTCTAGAAGGTTCTGGGATCTGGAAGGGATTCAGGGCTGCAAAAAAGTGTGTGTGTGGGTGGAGGGCTGCATGCATCCCATGAGCCATATGCTGCCCACCACTGTGGTAGATAAATGGAGAATGTGCTCAAAGGAGGGGGGATGAAGTTCCATGCTGTTGGAAGATGTGAAGGAAACAGAACAGGTAGAGTGTTTTGGAATTGCCAGGATTCCATGCTTACCAACTGCTTCCATTCACAAAGTGTTTGTAAATTTGAGGATCCGCTGTATTTACTCCCGCTTCCCCTTTCAGCCTGACAGCATGTAGTAATCGCGCTTATTTTCGCTGATGTTCTTTTTCGTCATTTTCACAGCTGAATGTAGCTACAAAACAATTGAAAAAACCCTTCCCTTCTAAGAGGCAATTCAGACTGCCCCCCCCCCCCGCCCCATCCTTTCTGGTCTATGTTGTACTTGAAGTGTTTAAATCCTCAAGAGGCAGAGGTGGGGGGGGAAACCTAGAGCGGTGGGGGGAAGGAGAGACAGAATGGGGAAGGTTTAACTAGCACTTACTTCAAACATTTCCTCTTGCTTATATTTAAAAAGGGGATAAAAAGAAAGCATGTTCCAATACTAGTTCAGGGCTTTATGAAAGTGAAATATTAATGACCTGGGAAAGCTTAGACAGCAGATAACTTCGTATGGAATCGTTTTGGAAGGATTCCCATCCTTTTGACAACTCCTTGTGGTATATGAAATTGTGTCTCTGTAGTACAAATGCAATTAAAAACTTCAGGGCGGCAGGATTTGTAATTATGGGGGCAGAATGATGTTTGCCAATGGGTCATGATAGCAAATCTAATAATCTTTTCCATTGAAGAACATCTGTGATTTCAATTGTCTTTAATATTCTTGAAGGATGATGTAGGTCTGGACTGCTGTGAAAACATTTCAAAATGCTGTGTGTGGACTTCTGTCAAATGTCTTTCCAGAAAGTGCTTGGCTTAGTTTTATGTTGCAACAGGACACTTTTTGCTAAGCTCAGGTTTGTCAGGGAAGTGGGATAGAGTATTACTGGAAGCTTGAATCTGTCCTTCTTGTGTCTGTCAGAACTTAACTCCTTTTCCCACAGATCAATCCCAGCAGTACATTTTTGAACATTTTGCACAATATTCTGTTAACCTTAGATTAATTCACTTTTTCTGCCATTTATGACAAAACTCTCACACTTGTCACTTTACACAACTTATTTTGGCTGAGATCCAACATCAAGGTGTACCAGAAACCTTCACATGATGTACTGATGGTGCTGCACAACCCTTGTGTTGAATACTAATATTGAACACACACCCAAATTTAGAAACAAATGCACAGCCAAATGTGCATGTTCACACCAGGCATATCACATACACACCTGTGTACCCAACAGCATCACATGTGCAACTCAGTTCTACAGCCTTGAAATGAATGTGGATGTTCCACATTGGACCAAAATGCTCGCTCACTTTTTTAGGGGAATTTATGCATGCTTAAGACACCAGTGTGGTGTTTTGGTTTGTGAGTTGGACTATGGCTCTGGAGACCAGGGTTTGAATCCCTGTTCATCCATGGAAACTCACTGGGTGACCTTGGACAAGTCACATTCTCTCAGCCTGAGAGGAAGACAAAAGTAATCCCTCACTGAACAAATCTTGCCAAAAAAAAAATCATAGTAAGTTTGCCTATTAAGGCCTGTTACAGACTGCCAAAATAAAGCTGCTTCGGGTCTCTTTAGAGGTATGCTGTTTAAATGATGCATGCATCCTAAGAATCCGGAAGCTGCGCCAAAGCCACACTCCAGTGCTTAGGAATGGAGTGTGGCTTTGGCGCGACCTCCAGACTCTTAGGACTCATGCATCATTTAAATAGCATACCTCCAAAGAGATCCGAAGCAGCTTTATTTCTGAAGTCTGTAACAGGCCTAAGTTAGAAATGACTTGAAGGCACACAACAGGCATAAAGACACTTTGGGCAGAACACATTCTCTGCAATGGAGAAAGTTGGAGGCAGTGTTAATCTTCCTCTGTGAAATCTTGTCAAGAAAGGCCTATGATATGGTTGCCATAAATTGGAGTCATCTTTAAGAACCAGTGTGGTGTAGTGATTTGAATATTCGACTTAGACTCTGTGACAAGGTTTGAATCCCTACTCAACCATGGAAATCTACTGGTTGACCTTGGACATGTTTCTCTCTCTCTCTCTACTTAGTAGAAGGCAATGGCAAACCTCCTCTTAATAAATCTAGCCAAGAAAAACCCATGATAGCACTTCCCTAAGTTGGAGTCACTCTTAAGGCACATAACAAAGACAGCAACAAGATTCTGATGTTGCTTTGACTTATGGCTACAACTTGTATTTGTGACCTTGTCTGCAATTATGTAATGTTCTGCAAGTTCATTTAGCTTTGGTTAGCCTTGTCTTTCGTAACAAAGCCTGAAAATATGTACTAAAGTTGTCTTTCTGATGCACTGTGTGATCATGCTGGCAATTTCTTGTACTGTACAACCCCTGTATCTGCAGGCCCAGTGTCCATGTTTTCACCTCTGAAAGAATGAATTCTCTCTAGGCTTTATCTAGGTCCTCCAGTGGGTTTTTGTGGTATGCTTCTGGAGCAAGTTGACCATAGAGTTGAACCAAGAGACCTGGAAATGCCAAGAAAGTTATTGTCTCTAGGAAATCTGTAGGTCTTCCAGCATGACTCTGTGGTCAGCTCCCACCAGACATTTTTCATTTCAGTAGGGTTTACTATTATCTGCATTTCCATGATAAGTCGGAAAGTGTATCTCCTGTGGATACTGAGGGGGTTATACTATACTTTTTCATTTTCTCTTTCTGTTTTAGCCAACATGGACACTAAACTTCTAGTCTTTGCTTTTTTCTTACGTTGCACCTTCTCTTAATGACTCCTTTTTTTTAAGTTGTTCATTTTGGTGTCTACCCTACCCTGTAGTTTTGTTTTCAGTGTAACTGTAGAATGGATTCAAATTCTGACAGATATGTGGTAGCAAAAGCTTGGGTTTTATTACAAATATACATTGCAGCACTGAGATTGACACAGCTATTGGTTTTAAAGTCACACTGATTCGGATCAATGCTACTTGCAACAATAAATGAATGCATAGTCAGAAATGTCTCTTTTCTTCAGAATGAAGAACAGAACATTTTCACATGGAAGTCATCTAACCAAGCTAAGGCATAAATAGATATCAGTAAACATAATGACATTCTTGGACTGATTCAGAATTGGGAGATCTGAGAGCTATTCCATTATGCATCAAATCAATAAATACACATTAAAATTGTAACTGGCTAGTAAGTTGTTGTTTTGATTTAATCCTGAAATTATGCTGGGAGAGATGGTCCAGTGGTTCTCAAACTGTTCTTCCAGATGTTTTGAACTTCAATTCCCAGAAGGCCTAAGCTGCATGGCTAATGATAAAGATTTTTCTGAATTGAGGTCATCTAGAGGGCTAGAGGCTGAGAACCACCACTTTGAGATATAGATTCAAGTCTTTCTTTACCTATGCACTTGAGCTAGGTTGCTCAATGTTGAGTCCTCTCATATGTAAAATAGGAACAATGCCCACTTACATCACAGAGCTTTGTGGGTAAGTTAAAGATGACAGAGTAGTTCTGCAATGGTGATTTGAATGCAGGCTTCCCCAGTCTGAAGCAAATGCTCTGTCCATTCAAGGGCCCTCTTAGACTTGTTTTGAACCAGTGGTAAAAGGAGTTGATGTATGTGAAATGGAATGTTTTTACTACAGTCATGGAGGCCTGAGATTAGATGACTAGACATTCTTTGCTTTCTTACTTTAGAAAGTCCTTCTCCCCAGCCTATCTTGCATGTATTTATTATCTTTTTTCCTGTTATTGCAACTGCTTGCAATAACAGCTGCTGGTAATTGTTCTTTTGTTTCTGCTTTAGCAATGACAAAATATGAAGATTGAGCTTTTCTTCTCTCTCTCTCTCTCTCTCTCTCTCTCTCTATATATATATATATATTAGGTAATTAAACTGAGAGTGTCAGGCAATAATCAAAGGATAAGCAGCAAGGCCACTTGCAGGATTGTGTAGGCCTTTGTGGGTAGAGATCCCTCTTTGTGTTAACTGAAGAGTTCATGAGTATGTGTATATTTCAGTAAATAAGGCCACAAAATACAAGCAAGTAGAAAAGGGCTGTTGGGCTATCATTCTTCAGTTTCTTCATGAGTTCATCTAGGGATATGCTGTCCAACCTGTTCTGGATGATGTTGCCTGGTAGACATTGCTAGTTTTGCTTTCTCATATATACAACTTTTTTCAGTCTCAGTAGTCCCAAAACTGTTTCTAAGGCAGAAGGGCATAACATTAATGGGCTGGTTATTTTTAATTTTGTCTACTTCCAAACATTCATAACATGGCTTTGGTTTGCCAGTTTCAACCATACCTACCATTGCAGGGTCTGGTCATGGAAGTCATATATTATACACACAAATGAATAAATAACAGCTTAGCTATTCACTAGTTAAATTTGTGTGCATGCGTATGTATTGCATTTCCCCTGCCTGTCATGCTACATGTCAGAGTGTATTGCTCAGATACTACAAACCTGTATGTTCTGTCTGAGTGGCAAGTCTAGTGAGATTTCCCTTCTGGATTGTAACAAAATACTTGTGCTTTATAGAGGAGACTATTGCTTTTATCAGTGCCATCATCTGTCCTATACATGATAGTCAGTTCATAATAAAAGCCTGAGGATTGGGTATGAGAAAGGCAGAGACTTGTAGCTAAGATAGAGAAGCACCAAAGCATACATAAGGAAGACATCCTGGAGGGGAAAAGGGAAGGAGAAATTGCAAAAATATCTACATTAAAATCTCACTTTCTGCATTATGCTTGCTTTTTTCCCAAGCAAAAAATTAATTTAGATGGAGGACAACTGAATAAGCAACTGGGTAAGAATTGTTAGAATAAATGGAAGTTGGTGCACACAATGAATTGTCAGTTTTTTATCTATTAATATCTAGGGTCCCCCCCCTCTTAATTTCTTTTACTCTAGCATTTGGTGCTCCTTAAATTGGGAAACAAAAATGAAGTACAGGAACTTTAAATCTGGGCACCCTCCTTGCAAAGTGCATTAATGATTTTCATTCTTGTAAGACATTCTCAAATTCTGGGTGTACTGATGAGGTTAGAAGCTAGTTCACAAGTTGAATGCTGCAGGAATCACAGCTGTACAATTATGTAAACTGTATTGCCTTTATGTCTGTGTGTCTTTCTGTTGTTGTTGTTAGCTGCCCTGGAGTCTACATTCACTCATGGCGATCCTGTGGATGAAACATCTCCAAGCTCCGCTGTCAGCTCTGCTTAGTCTTATAGATCCAGGCACTATTTGAGTCTAGCCATTTGGAATTCAGTCTTCTTCTTTTTCTACTGCCTTCTACCTTTTCTAGCATTATTGTCATTTCTAATGAGTCATGCTTCTCATGACGTGGCCAAAGTATGACAGCCTCTATTTAATCATCTTGGTGTCCAGGGAGAGTTCAGGTTAAGGACCCATTTGATTGTCTTTTTGACTGTCCACAGTATTCTCAGCCATCTTCTCCAGCACCAGAGCTCAAAAGAGCTGATTTTTTAAAAATCTCCTTTCTTAACTGTCCAGCTCTCACTTCCATACATGGTGATGGGGAATACAGTGGATTGGATGATACTAAGTCAGTTGTATATCTTTACTCTTTAGGATCTTGTCTAGTTGTTTTATCATTACCCTTCCCATTCCTAGTCTTCTTATTTCTTGACAGCAGTCTCCTCCCTGTTCAGTGTTTGATCCAAGATATGGGAAATCTTCAGCTATTTCAGTTTCCTCATTATCTTTCTGTTATGCTGTACAAATTCACCTACTTGAAATACCAAACTATTTGAAAGTTTTAAAACAATGGTTAGGTGGCCAAATCTCAGGGGTACTTTAGTGATGGTTTCTTGCACTGTCATGGGATTTTGGATTAGGTAGCTTTTGAGATTACTTCTAACTCTATGATTTTGTTATTTTTCTTTTCTTTCCCCTTCCTCTTATTATTATTATTATTATTATTATTATTATTATTATTATTATTATTATGATAATAGTATCTTTGTTCCCAGTATGCATGTTCAATAAATCTTTATGCCCTTTTGATTTTTCTGGGGTTTTGCCCTCTAGTCTTTCAGTAAACCTGCAAAACCTACTTGACATGTGATGTAGCTACTGGGGTGGGCAAAATGAGGATGTAGCTATCTGAATAATAATACTCCCCCCCCCCAAATAAATTTCCTTCACTCTCCAAATTCCTAGCATTGAAGTACTGTAAAACTTCAGCCAATCATTTAGAAATACGAGTTTAGACATCCAAAGAAAAGGGGCAGGCAAAGCTCCCAAGAGAAAGAGAATACAGCAAAAATAAGACTTTTTGTGTGAATGCTTTTCAACATCTCACCCTCTGTAATGCAAGAAATCTTAGCATTGAAGGGAAATTGTGTGTGTGTGTGTATGTGTGTATCCCTTTGGGGGAGGCAATGCCTTCATTTTGCCTTCCTTGTAGCTGCACCCCTGTATACACAACAGTAAATTAAAACACACACACACACACACACACACACAAAACCCCCAGAAAAAATCAAAACAAAAATGAAAGTTCTCATTATAGGAAACAAAGTTTCTTCTCTTCTCCTTTTCAGCTCTTTTGGAGACAGTTACTTGAGCCTAAGTAGAATTTTAATAAATGCAGCAATGTTCATTGTGCTTTTTCTGGAATGCTAAACTGGTGTACAAGCTGTGCTGCATTTTTGTTGTAATGATGTCTCTCTGTCATTATCACTTGTGCTTGGTCAGAAATGTGCCAGCCACAGTACTATTTTAGTTGTTTTTTAGTCAATGGGAATGCTCCTACTGACAGCTAAGGAGAGATTTCACCCTTGGAATCTATTCTAGTAATCTTCCTGCATTATTTAGCCACCTGTTAAAAAGAGAATCAATTCAGTAGCCATATGTATAGGTGGCACCATAGGTTAATGACTGCTAAAGAAAAAGAGGATTTCAGGGTTTTTTAATGTTTTTTTGGACTGAGACCATGGATGGGTCTGGGTTGATGAACAATCTGTTGTGTATTGGAGAAACAATGAAAATGGCATGCCAGTCAGGTCTGGAATTGAGAATTGTATTATTTCTAGTAATCACTGCCATACATTTGTGTATATGTGTATGTGTTTCTGTGTTACATATTGCACATGGTAAGGGCATTGATTAAGGTAATTTATCTTAGAGTCATAAGAGACAATATGAAGGCATTAGATAACAGTGTGCTCTTCACATGCAAGAATGCATGCTGGCCCAGATGTGTAAGATGTTCAGTGATATTTGGCACACAAAGAACCTCTTAGATGACATATTTTGTATTTGTGGCTGCATGGGCTGGAGGCAGTATTTGTCTGGCTTCCAGTTAAAATGTCAGGTATTTCCTGTATTGCCAAATGTACAGTGTCTGTAATGTAATGAATCTGTACTTAACACCACAGCATGCCTGCCAACAGTACCTCTTGCTTGGCTGCTGCATTTGGTTGAAAAAATGCCTACCACAATACTGGATACAAATATTCAGTATATTGAATATTGGAAATGAGGTGCTATTATGAGTCCATAAACTTATGACCTAGTCCAGATGCAGTGCTGTACCACAGTGTAGCATTATTTGAATGAACTTACTCAACTGTTACCTTCATGCATTCATGTTAACTTCATGCATTCTCCCCACTCTTCCTGCAACAGAGCTACAAGGAATACTTGGGAATCTGCAACATCCTTTAATGCCAAACATTTTGATGAGAAATTTACTTTTATTAATTCAGAACCTGACATCACAGCTATCTCAGAGTCTGAGGAAGTATTCCGTCCTCCATCAGATCAGGTTTCCTGGTAGCTATTTAGTTGTTACAGCCCAACGATGTGGGCAAGATGCTGGAATTAGTTCAGCCCACCACAAGTAAGTTTGACCCTTGCTCATCTTGGCTGTTAAAATCTAGCATAAGAAGATTAATTGGGTCATGTCCATGGGATGGCAGATGCCTCACTATGGCAGGGAGCTTCCTAATGTATTGAAGGAAATTGGGGTGTGCCCTTTCCTGAAGAGAACCTCCCTGGATCCTGGGTATGTGACAAATACCTCCCCATTGCTGATATCCCATCTTGGGCAAAGTAGTTGAGCAAGTGGTGGTTGGACAACTTCAGACATTCATGGAGGAAACAGTCTGCTTTCAAAATGACTGCAGTCAGTCTGACTACTGACTTGCTTGGATGAAAGATGGGGGAAGACAGTTATCCTGTTGCTCTTCCCATTTCTCTCAGCAGCTTTTCGTAGCTCGGTCCCAATAAGATGGAGGCTTTGTTGGTTGGCAGTTGGTTGGTAGTTCTTGAATATATATCCACCAGGAGCCCTGGTGGCCCAGTGGTTAAATGCCTGTATTGCAGCCACTCACCCACAAACCATAAGGTTGCAAGTTCAATACCAGCGAAAGGGCTCAAGCTCGACTCAGGCTTGTATCCTTCTGAGGTTGCTAAAATGAGTACCCAGATTGTTGGGGGCAATTAGCTTACACTTTGTAAACTGCCTAGGGAGTGCTTAAGTGCACTGATAAGCGGTATAGAAATGTACAGTACTTGCTATTGCTATATATGCATAAGCTGACAATATGTTTCTGAACTAAATTCAAGGTGCTGATTATCACATTCAGAGCCCTGAAGTGATTGGGAACTTGAAGGAGCATCTCACATTATGCATACCTGTCTGTTAACTCAGATATTCTGCTGGTGCTCTGCTTTGTGTCCAGTCAATGGGAATGACACATCACACAAAGACATGGGAGATGGACATCTCTACTGTGCTTCCTATTTAGTGAATGTCCTCTTCTTAGGATCCTAATCTTACTGCCTTTTACAGTGTGCATGCACACGTTTTTAACTGTTTTAGCCTTTTCTGCTGTCTTAAGTGGGTGATTTATTTAAAATGTTTTTATTCTATTTAAATTATTCTGTTGTTTTTACATTAAATTATTTTAAATTGTTTATATTGCTTTAATTGTATATCATCTTGAGATCTCATGATAGAGAGAAGGATATAAATATTTTAATTACATAACAACAACAACAATAACAACAATGTAGAATTAATGCAGGTTTTCACTGTTTTTACTGTCATGGCACAATGCTGTAGTGGCAGGCTAGGTGAATGAGTTGAAAAACCATTACATTGAAGGATCTAGGCTTCTGCCATGCTGCACAATTAACATAGTTTGACACCACATTAACTATCATGGCCCAGTACTATGGAATCCTAGGATTTGTAGTTTGTTGTGGCATCAGAGCTCTCTAACAGAGGCTAACTATATCACAAAACTACAAATCCCTAAATTCTATAGCACTGTGCCATGGCAATAAAATCAGTGTAAAACTGCATTAATTCTGCATTGTAGTTGCAGCGTTAGAGTCTCAGTAGGACAAATGAATGCTTAGCATATTTACCAGTGCAATCCTGTCATTTTTGAGGAGTAGGATCTGCTTTCTTTTTATTGCAATGTTTTGCTGTTTTATTGTCATAGGGTTGAAGGGGGTAGCTAAGGAAAAAATCCAATCCATCTCTCATGCCTGGAGGCAAGCTTAATTAAACCTAAATCCTTTCTGACAGATACAAATCCAAACTAATTTTAAAAAACTTGCTGTGTTGGAGATCCTGGAACTTCCCCTGATAGTATTTTTCAATTTGCAGTCTATTCTTATGGGTAGAACTTTTTCCTGATATTATTTAATCTAAATCTTTTTCTCCCTGCAGTTTAAGCTCATTACTACTTTTCCTATCCTCAGTAGCAATGCAGATCAACTGGTTACCTTCCTACTTATCACAGCCTGGTGCATATTTGAAAACATCTGTCATGTCTTCCATAATGTAATCTCTGCTTAAGACTAAACACTAAACATATCTTTCAGTAGTATTCTCCATATTGTTTGGGACTACTCAGAGATATGTGTGCTTATGGCTTTAAACAAACAAACAAGCAACTATTTATTTTGTTTTAGGGAGAAAATGATATTGTATCCTATATTAAATATGCAGATGAAGTAAATATAGTCAAAATCTTTTAACTTGTGCATTGTGCTCTGTTGCTGCTACTTGAAGGAGAAGGATACAGAGCACATAATGCAGTACAAGGTTACATACAGAGTGCGTGGTTAAATGCATGCATGGTTGTGAAATAATGTCAGATTTTCAAAATAGCAATAAGGGACAATCAAAATTCAAGACATGCAGGGATGACAGTCAGGAATTCACTATGAACAAATTGGTATTCTTTGTAAATAGTGAAGATATTGATTTTGGTTAACTCAGCTATGCATTTCTCTGTAAAATTAACATATTGTCCTCATTCGTATATTACGTGTTCTACACATCTCTGTCTTTATGAAGGAAAACACTAAGAAATATAGGAACCCCCCCAGTTGATGTCAGTTGATATAAAAGGAAAAGCTTTCTAATGGTGAAATAGGGGACATCCCCTATAATAAGGTGCACTTGCCAATCCTATAAGAGACAAGCTGTCTGGCCTTCAAATAAGGGACATTTGGCAAATGTATTGTGAAACACCCTTCAGAAACTAGGCACCTCCTGGTCTGGGCAGTAGTTGCATAAAGGGTCACCTGGGTATGCTATAAACAGCACCTTGAATTCAGTGCCTAGGGATGGCACTGAATGGGATGGATGGATGGATGGATAGACATATAAATCGGATGGATGGATAGACATATAAATATTAAAGAGCACTTAAAGTTCATTCTCTGGTGACTGAAACTGTACTCCATTCCCATTACATCTCCCACTATAGATATTATTTATACATATATTTTTAAGCTTAGTTCTTGTATCCACAAGGACGAAAAACTTAGTTGAAAAAGAACACTAAATTCTGCAGTAGCTATGAATGTTTGTGTTGCTTTGGTGGAATGCTCAAAACCCCTTTCATAAAATACATTGCCTGCAGGAATAGGATTGGAAGTGTGTAGGAATGGCTGGTTCTTGGCCATGTCTGTCTTGACATAAGGGATTTTCTCCACAACTCTGTATTTTCAGTTTAACCTTCACTGTTCCTCCCCACACTTGATTAAGAAGAACTAGAGTTCTATCATGTTTCATAATCATATATTTACATAGAAATGTTTTTACCTAGTCATTGTAGCTGCCAAGTGAGAGCCTGATTGTATAAATCTTTCCAATATTAATTACTATTCTTACAATCATAATTTTTATATAGCAGGAGTACACAGCTGTGGTCCTTCAGATGTATTTGCATGACAACTCCCATCAGCTCTATTAAGGAAAACCAGTGGTGAGAGATAGGGTTGTAAAGTATTCTCAAACTTGAAAAGAAAGGGTGGCCTGACATATTGAGATATCCGGTTGAAAAAATGCTAAAGTGTTGGAGGGGGAAAATCAGGTTTCAAGACTTTTGGGGTAGAAAATCCCAACAATTTGTATAAAAAACCCCAGTGTGGCTTTGTATAAAATACACTGTATTATTTAAGAAATGTGTTTTGCATGAGGTTTTTTAAATTTTTTTGCAAATGAGTTTCCTCCCAAAGGTCCCAAAGAACACAAGAATAATAATAAAAAATAGTACCCACCCCAACAACCCTCATTTAATTTAAGAATAAAATAAATGAACATTTGCATCCCTAGTTATGGATCATAGGAAGTGTAGTCCAAAAACACATGGATGACCACAGTTGGCCACACCTGATATGAGGATGACCATGTTGACGATGGGATTCTGGGAGCTTTATTCAAAAAATGTATAGTTTTCAAGCACCCTTCTATGTGTGCTGAACACATGGAAAACTTGGCATGGGCAAGTCTTCATGATGAACTAAACAGACAGAAGAGAATGAAAGTTTTAAACTTGAGAACTTTAAGGTGATTTAGCTTCCTGAAGGAAAGGTTTTGAATTTGCATTTCTATTTTTCTGGAAAGGCTGCTATGAGTGTTTGGCAGAGTTCCTCTTATGACAGCCATGCTTTGCTTCCAGAATTTTCATGGCTGGCTTCCAACTGTGCTGCATCTTGTCCCCCACCATACAGCATGTGACAGATGGAAAACATGGATGATAGGAATAGATACTGCTGTATTGCAATTGTCTGTGAAACCTGTGGGAGCTTTTTGCAAGATAATTTCTGAAGGGCTGTGGGAAAACAGAGTCAGGATTCATGCTCCGGAGAAAATAATATATACTCAGTTTGGATCTCTTGAATGAAAATCATGAAGATGGTAAGTAAAAGCAACACATCTAGGTATTTCTACATTCCAGACTGGTTTACCAATGATCAGTGCAGGTTGCTAGGCTTTATGCCAGCTGTGCCCCTTCCTGGAGCCAGGGGACCTTGAAACCGTAGTGCATGCACTGGTAACCTCTTGCTTGGATTTCTGTAATGCACTTTACTTGGGGCTACCTCTGTGCCAAGCTCTGTGCCAAAACATGGCAGCAAGACTAATCACAGGTACTTCCCGGAATGATCACATATCACCTGTTCTGAAATCCCTTCATTGGCTGCCAATCAGTTTCCAGGCAAGGTACAAAGTGTTGGTGATTACCTTTAAAGCCCTACATGGCTTGAGTCCAGAATACTTAAGGGAACACCTTCTTCTGTGCCGCTTGTCCCACACATTAAGGTCCTCAAGTAAGAACCTACTTCAGCCAAAAAGAGCTAGGCTAACTTCTGTCACTCAAAGGGCCTTCTCTACTGCTGCACTGAAGTTGTGGAATGACCTGCCAGAAGCGATTGGCCATATCCCCACGCTTACAGCCTTCAAAAATGCTCTTAAAACAGATCTCTTCTGGCAGGCCTTCCCAACCTAGCTAATAAATTCTAGCTCCCTCCCTTTGTGTATGTTTACGAATATGATCTCAATTTTGTGATGTATGTCTCTCTGCCTGCCAAATTATTTTTAATTTTAACCTAATGCTGTATAGCATTTTATTGTTTTTAAACTTTGATTGTTTAATTATAGTTTTAATATTGGGGAGGAGTTGGGAAGGGATCAATTAGTATTTTATTGTATTTCTAATACATTTTTACTGTTGTAACCCACTCGGATTCCTAGTGATTCAGTGGGCTATAAATACATCATTTATTATTATTATTATTATTATTATTATTATTATTATTATTATTTGTCAATGGGGTGGCAAATCCACTCTGGCTTATAGACTGTACTTTACATGAGCTGTTAAAGGTGCTGAAACTTATTGTGCAGATAATTTTTGGCACCTTTGATTTGTTTAGAGTTTGTTGAGAGTCTGAACTCAGGGCAGATTCATGGCCCAACTGACATGGAAACCACCAATTGTTATTTCCACATGTCTGTAAGACGTCTTGTGAACATGCTGTTCTTCTCATGTTGTTCATCACAGAACTTTACTTTTTCAAGTATAACTATCACAAATTCCCAGTCAATATGGCCACTGACCATGTTGACTGTGGGACTCTTAAAAGGAACAATTTCCAAAAAGGAACAATTTCCAAACCTTAGTCTCTCTTCTCCTTTTACTCCCTTGTCTGCCATTCCCTCATCCATTTTGGTTATGGTAATACAGTTAATTGATTTGAATATAATGGTGAGGACTGTCTTATGATGTTTTACTGCTTGAGACAAAGGACAAGAGGGTGTCCTCTTTCCATTTCATGTATAGAACCCTACTGGCCTGGTAGTTGAGATTTATTTCGGCGCTGGCAAGAGGACAGCATCTGCCTCCAGAACCACACCTGAAGTGAGCAAGTGTGCTTCATGGGTGCAGGAGAGGCCTCTATGTAGTGTGCTCAGTTTTGTCCTCTCTCATTTTGCTGTTGCTTCACATTTCCTGGCAACTGCTGTCTGGGGAGGTTGTTCCACATGGCCTAATAGCAGAACTAAGCTAACCCTGACACAAAAATAAGTTCACATGATATGTGTTAGGTGGTGAAAAGAGGAGGAATACATACTGAGACATACTCCTCAGCACTAAACAACATGATTCTGTCAGAACTTAGTTGGAGCTTCTTAAAGAAAATATCCATTTTGCACCTGCAGAGTTTGTTGATTGTGTGACTGACATGCATGGAGCTTGTGGTATGCTGTACATATATTTTCAAAGTGGAGCTCAGTAAAATGCATACAGTATGTAGAGCCACTACATACACATAAAAATGCTTACATTAGGGGAAATGCATGTAAAAATGTGTACACACATCTTTGTATACACATTTTTTGTGTGTGGGATGGAGCAATGTAAGGATAGTGTAGGAAGAATATTTGAAAATATTTAAAAAATGGATGGGAAAGCATGTTTTTCAAATGTTGAATAACCCTTTTGAGAAGAATCTTGGACTGCTAAGAATCTTTGGGAGTTATTCTACACAAAATTTGCATGTGACTGTTTTGCATGGAAAATAGGGTTTTGTACACAGGGAAAAAAAAAAACATTTCTATGCAGAAATATTATTTCCTACAAAGAAAATGCTGTAATTGGGGGTTAATTCTATGAAAAAAATTGCACGTGGTTTATTTTCATAGAAAATAACATTTTCTGCACAACACAAGGGTGAAAAAGCATTTTCTGTGCAGGAAAATACATTTCTGTGTATAAATATTATTTCTTGCACAGAAAATGCTGTTTCCTGTGCAAAAAATGCTGTCTTCTGTTCAAACCAATGAGGAGCAAATTTATTATACAATAAGTCCTAAAATTCAAATAGCCTTTGAAAACTGACTTTGGAAGACCTTTTCACAGCTGAAAGGAAATTGTTAAAATTACTAATTGCTTCTTTTAATAAGAAACTGGTGAAGAATTACATCCCAAGAGCAAAGGATGGGGTTGAGATGGGGTAGGATTCAGGGAAACACTGGAACAGATTCAGTGCCCCATTGTCAAGGAAGCCACAAACTGCCACTGAACAGAAGCAAGGCTGAGAATTTTTTGCTTCCCTAGTTAAACAGAACTGAGCTGGAGTTATCTGCTTTGCTAAAACCTGTACTACTATTGTACAGATTCAAATACTTGTTAAATAAATGATATCATTGCAAGGGGGTTGTTTTTGCAGGCAGCTTTCCTTTGAATTTTGGATGACTTGGCATGACATACCAAAAGGATTCCATCTTGCTAAGCAGTTTTCAAATGAGAAGCTTCAGAGAAGACATGAGGAAATTAAAGGATAACCTTGTAGATTTTTTAAAAAGAAGTTTTTTAACCACAAGGCTGCTTCTAAAACAGGAAATGGTATTTCTCTCTGGAGTGGCAGGTTTGTTCATGTAGCCAAGGACATTGTGCATTTGTTTAATTATAAATAAAAGCGAAATACTTAAATCCTTTTATTTGTTTTTAAGTGTGGAGATAAGATGATAATCAAAGCTCTCCAAACAAATAAGCATTAACATGGTTTTGAATGTGAGGCCAATCCAGAAATCAGCGAAGCTTGAGCCCTTGCATTTAAGTCTGTTGGCACATTGCTCCTAAGCCCACTCATTTGAAAATAAGCTCTATAGGAATCAGAGAGATTTACTTCCACATAGATGTGCTTGTGACTCGAGTTTTGTCTGATTGATTTTGAGCTAGTGGAGGTGAGATACATCAGAGTTGTGTTACATAAATCTCTGCATGTGGAGAGATGTCATAGTTGAAATGATACCACAGAGCCATGGTATCTAATAATCGCGGTGGGAATGGGTCAAAAGGATCATTTAGTCCAACCCTGTGCCATACAGGAGTAGAGAACTGCAGTACTCCTGAATGATATCCATCCACTGTTTAAAGCTATTTAAAGACCTCCAAAGGAGAATTCACCACCTTCTTCCACTGGTAAAAAGTTCTTACTGTAAAGAAGGTCTTTCTGATGTTTAGCTGGAATCACTTTTCTTGGAATTTTAATTCATTGGTACATGTTCTAGTCTCTGGAGCAGCAGAAAACAAGCTTACTCCATCTAGGGTTGCCATAAGTCAGGACCTCCAAACCGGGACAAATGTAGGACAACAGTTTCAGATGTAGGACACATTTTTTAAAAATGGAGGACATGCAAAAATTGATGCTTTTTTAGAAATGTTAATATAAATTCATGTTTCTTAGGCATGATCAAAATGGAGGACATTTGGGCATTATTCCTAGACAGATGGCAGAAATGGACTTTCCTTTCTGGCCACCCCCCTCTCCCCATTTCAAACAGCACATTTGGGCATTGAACATGGCTTTATTTTAACATTGCCTCTTGCATATTTCAGAGGCTTATTCCATAACCAAACCCTTTGGGTTTAACACTGAACATGGGTTAACATGGCTATGCATATCAAACATGGTTAAACAAAAAGTGGATTTGCCCTCGGTTTCAGGTGTCTTGCACCAACTATACTTCTCAGAAGTGTGTACTTGGTCAAGGGACTTTGGTTTTTCTTCATTTTGACTTGTTTTGTCTGTATTCCACCCCACTAAATAAAGGAGACATGAAATGGAGTTAATGGGTACAAGTTGTTAAACAAAAAAGTCTTGTGAGACTCTGTAGGCAAGAGGTGCACCATGTTAAGAACTGCATTAGGCACACTTAGGCTGCTGCCACACTGCAGAATTAAAGCAGTTTGACACTGCTTTCACTCTCATCACTCCATCCTATGGAATCCTGGGATTTGTAGTTTGTTGTGCTGCCAGGGCTGGGCTTTGAAATCTCAGGCATAAGAAAAGCAAAAGGCTTGGGCTGCATCTACACTGGAGAAATAATCTGGTTTGAGATCACTTTAACTGCCTTGTCTGAATGCTGTGGCATTCTGGGAATGGTGGTTTTTTTCCAGCACCACAGCAAAATGGCAGTTAAACCCCCTGTAAAGCTCTCTGACCAAGATGACCAATGCCCTCTCCTCAAAATGTAGGGCCCTCAAGCAAAAAATGTAGGACATGACCAAAAATAAAAGCTACAAACACCCATGTAATTATAAATCCATGCTTCTTAGCCATGATCCAAATGGAGGACATGTCCTGGAAAAGGAGGAGGATGCCTGGTCACCTTGTCTCTGGTCCAAAATACACTGCAGAAATAAAACAATGCTGAACTGAAATGCCCAGAGTTCCTCACCAAAGCTGCATCCACACTGAGGAAATAATCCAGTTTGAGAGTGACTTAACTGTCCTGGGTTAGTGCTGGGGAATGCTGGGAATTGTAGTACACTGTGGCCCCAGAGCTATCTCTGACAGGGAGTCCCATAACCCTCCAAACGTAGTTGAACTGCAGTGCCCAGAATTCCTCCCCAGGTGCATCCACACTGAGGAAATGCTCCAGTTTGAGACTGCTCAGTGCTGGGGAATCCTGGGAATTGTAGTCTGTTGTGGCCTCAAAGCCATCACTGACAGAGAAGTCTCAATGTCTCCCAAACACTAGCATTCCCAGGATTCCTTACCATTGAGTTAAAGCAGTCTCAAAGTGGGTTATTATTCCTGCAGTGTGTGTGAGAGATATAAAAGCTAGGGACTGGATCTCTGTGTCCAAAACACACTGCTTTGACTGCCAGGGCTCAGTGCTATGGAATCCTGGGAACTGTAGTTTATTGTGGCACCAGAGCTCTCTGACAGAGAAGGCCAAATGCCTCACAGACACCAGAATTCGAGAGCATTGAGCTTTGGCAGTTAAAGGGGTCTCAAAGTGCAGGGGGGGGGGGGAGAGAAAAGCCAGGGAGTTTGAATGAGAAGCTCACCTCGGCTGTGGCTGCTCTGAAAGGAAGAGGAGGAGGGAGGGAGGGAGGGAGGGAGGGATGGACCCAAGGGAAGTGGCCAGGACCATCCGGAGGAGCCCCTGCTTTTCCTGATCATCGCAGCCTCCTCCCTTCCACCAGCAAGAGGCTCTGTTCCCAAGCGATGCCTCCTCCTCCTCCTCCTCACCTCCTGGCCCTGAAGGCTCTTCCTGAGTCTGGCAGCAACCTCCTCAAACCGGGAAAAAGCTGAGTCAAGGAGGAAACCGTGCAGGGACGCCCCCTAGTGGTGAAAAACCGGGAATGTCCCGCTGGCAGGAGGGATATGGCAAGCCTAACTCCATCTCACTCCTTTAAATATTTAAAGATGACTGTCATGTCAACCGTTGTAATGAATGGCAGTGTGTTGTGTTGAATTGTAACTCAGTGGCCAAGTCAGTGCACAATGCAATGGTTTTTGCATGCTCCACATGAACAAGTCCCATTTGACAACCTTGAACTGACCGTATATGTTCTGTATCAGCAAAAAGGCTTGGGCTGGACTGGACTTTAGGTCTGAGGCAGATATGCTGCATCAGACCTAACTGTCCAAGCACTTCGATAGGGGAACTTACACCTGCATAATACACCAAAAGGATTTTACCCAGGGTTTGATTTTTAAGGTAATGGAAACACATGTAGGGTTTCTCATGTGGATTTCCACTCATCCTGCTGCTTATATTTCCATTCTTTATCTCCTTTTAAAGCTACTGTTATTCTGTTCCAGAATAAAAATTCAGCTAGCATTTTCCTCACTGGTTGGATGTGAGCTGGATCCCTGGATAGATGTACAACTAAACAGTATGCATGTTAAGGTCAGAACAGAAATTGGTTGTTGAACTGGTTTACCCATTTTGTATCTTCAAGATATTTCCCACATAGCTCTTTTGTCATAGGAACAAGTCCAGTACAAGGTATTTTGCTGCTTAAGGCAAAGGACAGGATATCACCCCACCCATTCCATGGACAGAAGCCAACTGGACTAGCAGTTGATGCTTGTTTCAACACTGGTGATGATGGTGATGAGTCAGCATCATTAGTTATATCTGTGGGTAAGTAGTTTATGGCCATGTGGGATGCACATAGCTTTGCCCTCCAAACACCTCACCACCACTGGCCATCTTCAGCATCTGACACCTAAGACAGTCACCTCACTTTGTCTAGTGGAAGGGCAGGCCAGTGGCTGGTTTTAGAAAAACTGGTTCTTCCAGTAGGCTCTTTTAACAATGACTACTCCACTTTTCATTATATTTTAAATGCTTTTCAGTTGTTTTAGATAATTTTCTGGTTATAGTATGACAATGTACTTCATAGATTTTAAATTTTATGTAACATTATAAGTGATTTTTAAAAATATGTTATCTGTTTTAATTTTCATTATACATCTCCTTAGGTCCTGTACTGGGAGAAAGGTAGGATATAAAATAAATAAATACTATAGGTGAATTGAAGTGCTTATTGGACATGTTGGACTCTGATGTTGCTGGGGCCTTGGCATTGCTGTACATTGTAAAATCTATCCGGCAAAAATAGAATAACGGTGGTCTGTGTTGTCCAGCAACTGGTTTCATACAGTGTTTACCAGGATGTTCCAGAAAGCTTGCAGGCAGGACTTGACAATCATGCTGTGTTGATGTTCTTTACCTAAGATGGAGATTCAATTCAGCCTGCATAGCTAAAGAATGTCGACAGTTTGTCTAATTCCCTCTTTAAACTGTCAAAGACCCCAAGTAATGGATATCATGGCTTATTTGCTCATAGTGAGAACTGTTAATCTCTCATTTATTTATTTTGTACTTCACCTTTTTTTAGCATGGTACTCAAGGTGCTTTGACTTGCAAAAATGCTAAACAGGAAAATGCTGAAAAAATGGATAACAACAAAGTTGAACAAATTATATTAAACGGCTGTTAAATTTAAAAGTGTATAATAATTTAAAACATAATAATAAAGTTTAAAAATATAGCAACCCCCACCCCTCTCTATATGGTGGCTTAATGCTAGTATTTAGAATGCTAAATTCTAGCATTAAGTTTTCTCATGGCAAATCCATTGACATTTTTCAGGTTAAATGCCTATGTTCTGGGATTCACTTTTTTCTGGCAGGTAGAGCTCGACAAATGATTCTCTCAAGAAAAAGTCTGATTACTCCTTGTTCTGCTATTCAGTTGCATATCAATGTATTTATACCCTGCCCTTTTCCCAAATTCAAGGCAGTTTACAAAGCAAAGTGAATTGCAAATAAAACCAAATTACATATATTCTGCTATCACTGCAATGCTCACATGCAGTGTGCTGCCTGAGACAAAATTACAAAAGGCACCCCCTCAAAGTGAAAATGTCCCAGGCTAGTGAAATTATTTTGGCATCTGAGACAGAAGATCAAACAAGTACCTCCCATCCCTCCTGGCAGTAAAAATACGATAATAATAAATTAAATTGCCAAAAATTTCCTGTGCATTTTCTTTACACTCCATATTCTTTCTAAGCCACCCAGTAGCATCACTACTGGCTGCCTGGCAGCCCCCACCCCCGGCCACCCCTTTCCACCATGGACCACCATGGCACTCTACTCCCTCATGGCACCCCCCACTCTCTTCACCAGCCAGGCCACCTCTGTCATGGTGGGGATGCAGTGCTGGTGCCACCTGGCAGCCATTTCCAAGTGTGGTGGGGCTGCTAAATGAATGGCAAAAGGGGGTCAACTCACATTCCTGTCTGCCTAATGGCCCGCCTGCTCAGGAAGGCAGCCCCTTCCCACCAGTGGCCACTGGTAGGGTTGGGCAGTGGTAGTGGTGGTGGTGGTGGCAGTAGCAGCAGCAGCAGCAGCAGCAGCAGCAGCAGCTGCTGCTCACACGCCTTTTCCCCACTTGGCCAGTAGCCCTGCTACACATGGAAGGATTTGCATGGCCGGTGTCAGCACCTCACCCGCAGAAGCAGCCGTGGTGATGGATAGCAAAGATGGATACCTTGCCTGGTGGATGGGTTGACATGGGGATCTTGGAATGGATGGGACATCTGCCTCACTGGGCATTCCCATCCTCTGAGGTATCAGCTGGTGTGGTTTGCACTCTCCACCCCATTCTTCATAAATGACAGTAAGACTGGCCTCGTGAAAGAACTTCTCATACACTGCTGTTTTATTGCATGACCAAAAGGGTGGACTCTTAGTTTCTTACACATGCACAAGTCATTCTATAGAGGTGGTCAGGCACTTTTTGCCCAGTGTGGAACATCTATATTCCCTTCAATGCTGTAGAAGTGGCGTTGTGCATACAGTGCTGTTCTCTGTGTCGATGCACTTGTAGGTGCAACATTGCCTTCACTGCAAGAGCTGCATTGATTCAATGCAAGAGATTTCTGATATGTCCCCCAGATGAGGATCTCAGCAAAAGTATAGTACATGTAGTATCTGTCAAACTTCATAGAATCATAGAATTGTAGAGTTGGAAGAGACCACAAGGGCCATCCAGTCCAACCCCCTGCCATGCAGGAACTCTCAGTCAAAGCATCCCCGACAGATGGCCATCCAACCTCTGCTTAAAGATCTTCAAAGAGCGAGACTCCACCACTCTTCAAGGGAGTGTGTTCCAGTGTCGACATTCTTCCTCCTCATCTAAGAACTGGAGAAGAGGGGCTAGGTCCTGAGATATGGCAACCCTAGTTGGGGAGTGGAGCATTCTTTGTCAGGGAAACAGGGCTGCCAAGTGTGGATTCAAGCCCTGGTAAAATAAACAAACAAGCAAGCAAGCAAATAATAAACAAATAAATTCAGGCCTCTCAACTAGGGCTGCCAGGTTTTAAAAACAGCAATATAGGACAGCCCTCTCTGTTGACAGCTCAGCTAATGACCAGCATTCCTGTAGAAAGCTTGACCAGACCTGAGATATTGTTTTGGTATTACACTTGTGTACCATATATGGGCAATAAGGAAGCTTAGTTTGGGTGTCAGTTCCATGGTTAATGGAACTGTTCCCTAGGACAGTGGTTCTCAGTGGCACTCTAGTTGCTTTTGACTTCTCTCCTTGGAAGGCTCAGCCATTATGACCAATGCTGAGGAATTCTGGGAGCTGGAGTCCCCTAATCCGTAGGAGCACGGTGTGAGAACCACAGCCTTAAGGGATCCACTTACATAGAAAAGGAACTGCATTTTTGTTTTGTTTTGAAAGAGTGCACAGATTTAAAAATTAGTTTTGGTTTCATGCCTGGAGAGAAATAGGCAGGGATTTTAGCATTTGGGGTGGGATGAGAAAACAGTACTGAGATGAATATTGCTTTTGTTTATGCTTACCACACCCTGATATGCTTAAATGAGATATAATTAAGGACAGGTACTAATTTTTGAAAGTGTCTGACACTAAAATGCTGATGCATCTACAGACTGAGCAAGCAAGAATTCATTGAAATGCTTTTAACCCCCCCCCCAAAAAAAAACCCCCCACAAAAAACAAAAACTAATCCTTAGGTCAGAAACATGGCAGCTTTGGAGAATTAGTCAGATGGCATGTATTTATATAAACTGGGCTTGGTTCTGTGTGTTTCTAAAAGAAGGTGTAATACCACATTCTTGCAAGCTCAACTTGCTGCGCATATCTGCAGCTATCATTTTTAAATGAACATATATATTGGAATCCAGATCTGCTCTGAGGTATGTTATGATCCTGACCTACATCAGACATCAGTTTAGGGTGGGGCTGAGTATCTTCATTAAACCAGAATTTCTGCTTTGCCTTGCTGATTTAACTGAAGATTTAACTTAGATGTAATGTGCAGCAGATTGATAAATTGGAGTTGTTAACTCTTTTGGGTAAAAAGCTCATCATCTTTAACAGGCAGACAGATACAATGTGGTACTCACTAACCATGAGAGATAGATACAACATGGTCCTCTTAACTAATAGCTTATATATTGAATATCACCAGTGTATACGGTTGTGATTTTTATTCACTTTGTTTTTATAAGAGCTTGTATAAATTTATTCCTAAATAGAATAGAAAGAACTTGAGTTTGTTTATTTTTGTATAAAAAAATCAAATCTGGGAGAAAGTAAAAGTGACAAATTTGTCCATCTTCACACTAGTAGTTGGAATTGCATTGGGACTGCAGAGCTGCTGATGATATGGAGAGTTTAAATTTTTTCTTTCCCCTGCTGTTTCTCCAACATAACTCCAATAGCAATTTGGGGCTAGGGTTGCCAGATCAGCTCTATCCCATGCCTGGAGATTTCAGGACCAAACCCTGAGATCAGAAGTTGACTCCTTGTGGATTTATGATATCAAAAAGATGGGACTACAAGTGTTTTGTTACAAGGAGCAAACCTCTTATGATAAGCAATATAGTTATGTACAGTTTTTTTCAAGACTATGCTCTTACCCAGACATTCTTCCCCCTCATCTAAGAATTGGAGAAGAGGGGCTAGGCCCTGAGATCTGGCAACCCTAGTTGGGGAGTGGAGCATTCTTTGCAAGGGAAAAAAGGCTGCCAAGTGTGGATTTAAGCCCTGGTAAAACAAACAAACCAGCAAGCAAGCAAGCAAGCAAACAAACAAACAAACAATATATTCAGCCCTCTCAACTAGGGCTGCCAGCTTTTTAAAACAGCAATACAGGACAGCCCTCTCTGTTGGCAGCTCAGCTAATGACTGGCAATCCTGTAGAAAGCCTGCTTCAAGTTACACAAAAGGAGGTCCTCTTACAAGAGTTATCTGCTCCTACCACATTAAAGATTATACTTATTTGGATCTTAGCTACCTTTTTTTTTGGGGGGGGGGGGGCCTTTTCCAGTTAGCCCCCTGATCCTGTGATTGCTAATGAGGTCACTCTAGAGGAAAGTAAGCATCAGCTGGAGTAACATGTGCTAGGAAAGTCAGGAGAGCTGTGCCATTGTGTGAGACTTTCTGGTTATTCTCTTCAAAGGCCCCATTGCTTGTACAGAAGAGGTGGTTTACACATACATCTTCACTGTCAAAAGGCTATTTGCATGTGTGAAAGAACCAACACAGATTTAACCCCAGAGACAGAATTTTCAAATTGACCAGTGCTGCTCTAGTTCAGAAGTTTGGAAAGAGCACCCCAAGGCTGTGTCTCTTGATCCTTACAGATTCTCCAGACCACCTTTTTCCTACTCACCAGAAGCAAATCGCCTTTAAAACAAGTCGCACTAGCACTTTTTCACTTAAAAGTACAGTGGTACCCCGGGTTACGAATGTAATTCGTTCCGCGGCGCCGTTCGTAACCCGAAATCTTTCGCTAGCCGAAAAAGCCATAGCCGCTAGCGCTGAAAGCCGCGATTTCGTGCGAAAAAGCGCCGAAAAGCACCAAATTTTTTTTCGTAAGCCGAAAAAAAAACCGTAACCCGAAACAGTTTTTTCCTGTTTATTTTTTTCGTATCCCGGAAATTTCGTAACGCGGTGATTTCGTATCCCGGGGTACCACTGTATCAATTTTTCAAAACCTGATGTGGACCTTTGGTGACTTCCATCCCACTTACCCTCCCTTGCATTTGCAGTACTGTGGCCTCTGGAGGGTTCCTTTAACCCACTAATCCAGTTCACACATTCATCGTTTAGGTATCAAATGCTAGTTCATATGGGCATTTACATTAGAGCTAGGTGACTGCACAGGTTGCCGGGGGCATTTTTCTACAGGCCACACAGGTGCATTTTGGCATGCCTGAAGTGATGTAATAGCTGCCATTTTGGCTGGTTTTTTTTTTTTTAACATTTAAAAATATTACTTTTATATTTCAGGGAGGTTTGTGGGGCTGTAGAGGGTCACTGGATGCATTTTGAATGGTTGGAGGGAGGAAAGGTAATCCAAAAATTGGCCTATTTTTTAAAATAAACCATTAGTCCAGGGGGGAGCTTTGGGGGACTTCAGGAATACACTTGGCAGTTGCTGAAGGCTATACTTTGTCCAACCCTGATTTACATCAGGAAGAGGCTGTAGGTCAGAATACATATTTTGCATGTAGAAGGTTCCAGATTCAAAGATAGCACTGGATTAGATAGCCAATGACCTGTCCCAGTATCTTAATTTCTTTATCTTTATCTTGATGTCTCAATGCTTGGCCCTGGCTTATATCTTTCCCGGGACAAGGCCATCACAAGACATTTTTCTATATGAGCCAGAGGAGAAAATGATACCTCAAACCACCTGTCAAAATGCATAGGACCAAAAACTAAGTTAGTTGCTCTTGCAAAAGAGGAAGGAAATCCCATCCTTTGCAGTAATGGTGTAATACGAGCAACATAAATATCAAACAATTTGTTGTCCCTTTATGATATCCCAATTGTGCTGTCTATGACAGCTGCTTCATTCTATCTAAAGCAGGGATGGGCAACTAGTGGCCTTCTAGTTGTAGGCAGCCTGCAGCTCCTGTCATCCCTCACCATGGGCTATGCTGGCTAGAGCTGATGAAAACTGTAACCCAAGGATATCTGGAGGGCCATAGGTTTCCCACCCCTGACTTAAAAACTCACCGTGAATCAGAGATGAAACTCAACTTGAATGCTAGAAGAAAGATTAAGCCTTTATATTTTTCAGTGCACAGAAAATGTCCATCACACAGCCAACCTCCCATGAATGCCCAACTTGGCCCAAGGGCATTCATTTCCAGTGTGTGTGATCGCTCCTCTTTTCTACTTTTCAGAGGAAGAAGCATGTGAACACAACTTCTGTGGAACTTGAATGTTTCAGTGGTGGACCACCTGGTTCACATACTACACTTGATCTTACCTTTGTTGCAGAGGGGAAGCACTCATTTCTCCTCTCCAATGTCAACTGAGCTCTGCCCTGAGGAATGTACAAACTGGGGGCTAGTGTTGCAGAAACAACTGCTGCATATATTTGTATGAAGTAACGCAGACTTGCTGGACAACCGTTGTGATCATTGACAGCTACTGGCTTCTGTGTCAGGAAGCAACTTTTGTATTCACTTTGTTACCTTAAAAGATGGGCAACATTGGTGTTTCCCACCCACAATGCCAGCATTTCCTTAAAATTTGATGAAATTATAACTCAAAAAGAAGTATGCAAGAGAATGATAACTACGGGAATATTTTCACCTATCTATACTAGAAATAACTGCAGATAGAGCTCCGGTTTTCAATAACTACAGTATTTAGAAATGTTCAAGATTGCATGCAAACATACAAAAACCAAGACAACCTTAAGAATGATACAAGACTATCAGAAAGAAAGGCATGAAGGTTGGGTAGAGAGAAGTTGGGGGTTGAGGAGGGCAATAATTACTGATCCTAAAGAGATTGCAGTGGAAAATGCAGAGTGACACAGACATGTGAAGGTTACAGAGAGGGGGTCCTAGTCTGTGAACAAAGTGGCTATGTTTAAGGTGGATATTTGTACCCCATTTCATACCCCTGAAGGGTTGTTTGTGTTACATTTGGTATGACAAAGTCTTGATGATTTTTCTAGGGAATAGAGAAAAGGGTCTAGAATGGCTTGATGGCCTTACACTGAAATGACAATGCATTGCTTAAATTTGAGACAATCTTTTGGTAATCAGGCAGGAAGAGGGACATAGGAACTCCATCAGAAGGAAAGGTAGGGGTATGGTCACTGATTGACTTTTGATGGCTTCCTTTGCTTCCACTGCAAGAAGAAATGTATGGAGGCTGGTGTGTGTGTGTTAAGTTAACCAATTTCCTTAGTTTTATCTAGGTCTTTGCTTGCTCTCTGGTCAGCATGACTCCTACATGTGTACAACTTCTAGTTTATGCAGGTCATCATGTCCTTGAAGCATGCCCAACTCTAGATATTAAATATAAAACTGCATATGTAGCAGGAGGGCTGTCGAGTTTGCTAACATTTGACAGCTAGTGGCTTCCCCTTCTGTTGGAAACTACCATATTACACTCACAGCTAGTGGTTTTCCTATCAGTGGCTGGTGATCATGCTTTGGGTTTAGGTTCAATTTTTTTTAAAAAAAAGGTAGCTGAAGTGTTGAACACTGATTCCCAAAAAATCTCCTTTAATGTTCATATGAAACTCCATCTCCCCATTGAAAGAGAAGCCACCAACCACCACTGGTTTTACTACCAGAGCCCAGGGAACTCTGGCATCTGCTTTGAACCTGAGAAAATGAGGTTAGAGGCAGTACCTCTCTCTTTGCTTTGTAAAAGTTTTTCACATGGGAGCCTCTGATCTGCTCAAACAGCAAAATTGGTTGCTGGTGATGAGGGGATGAACTGGTAATACAGGCAAGAATAGCAGTAGCAAGTACATTTCTATACCACTTATCAGTGCACTTAAGCACTCCCTAAGCAGTTTACAAAGTGTAAGCTAATTGCCCCCAACAATTTGGGTACTCACTTTAGTGACCTTGTAAGGATGCAAGCCTGAGTCAAGCTTGAGCCCTTTTGCTGGTATTGAACTCACAACCTTATGGTTTGTGAGTGAGTGGCTGCAGTACAGGCATTTAACCACTGTGCCACCAGGACCCCTAAGAAAAGGCATGAGAGGCAGGATGTGGGTGGTGCCCTAATTTGAATGCTTTCATCCGACCTTAAAATCTCATTTAAAAGTGCATCCTAGCATCGTGGCACACAAAGTCAGGTTTTATGCCCTTAATTCTATTTACAGAACAGACCAAAAAAAAAAAATGTTTGTGTTTACTCCATAGCTCTCCTTCTTCCAGTGAGAACAATGCTCTTAATTATATATTTTATTATAGCAGACATTTCATTTTGCACTGCATTAAAAAAAAAAAAACCTGTAGAGTGTGTGTGTGCTTCCCTTTCCTTTTTGCCATGGGAATGTTAATACATCAATGACAGTAAGAACACTTACTGGAGAGTAGTAGATGCTTGAAAATTACTATCTTTATTTCCCAGGGGTTAACATCTGCACATCAAAATAGAATCAAGCAACGTATTATGTACAGTAAAAGGTCCCTGGCTTCTGAAATCAAGAAGCCAAATCCATTATAAAACACCATTAACTTGTTCAGTTCTGTACTGTTATATTTTCTAGAAAAATCAGTCCAGTGGATTTTCAGGGGTAATATTATGTTCCAATTCCTATTATTCATGAGGGGAAAAAAGGAACAGAAAACTTTAAGGGGAATTTTGGACTGTTCTCACTAATGACTGGATCCCTTCCAGCCATCAATAGGTGTCATTTATTATTCTTTATTTCTTTAATGGGGAGGCAGGTGACCATCTGCTGTATCATCTGGGCTAAGCCACAGCCAAAAAAAGGTGCAGTTTTTCTCCTGGACATATGCAGACTTGGCTATTAAGAATGTTTCTGGCAACAAAGTAAGACAAAACCCTTTATGCATAATTTTTCTGGCTTCCAAAGAGACACATCGTCCATGTCTCACGCTCTCCCTGTGATACAAGTTTAGAATAGGAGCTATTTTCAGGTGTTTCATGCTAGTGATGGGTAATGGTTTCTATATGAGTGGAGTGGTCAGTCTGTTCCAGGTTTTAGCCTGCATGTTAAAGGAGCTAATGTTATTTATTGATTGATTTCTTAAAATGTTTATTAAAATATTGCATCCCTCTCTGTCTCACAAAATCTTAGGGTGGTATGCAGTCAACAGTTAAAATAGTTTAAAATAATAAAAATATTAAATAGACTCAAATCATATTAACAAATTAAAACATGTTTAAAACATTTTAACGGTTTTAAATCATGTACATAACCATTTCAATGTGAATTACTTTGGTTCCAAAGGCTTAAATCAACATTTGCATCTTTACTTGGTGCCAAAATGAAAACAGTGTTCATGCGCATTGGTCCTCCAAATGATGAGACAACTGTCTCCTATGTCCTCATGCTGTAGCCAGAATTCTGTTAGGAACATAAAATGCATAAATGTCTCTTATGTGTGTAGATGCCCTTTTTTGGTAGCCCAGAGGTACTGTATTGTTATTCTCTCTCTCCCTCCAAAGCACCCTACAACCCCCCCTTCCACATTACTGTAAAGTCCCAGAAGCCATTCTGCATGACCATTCTGTATTTTGCAGCAAGTAGGCAGGATCAGAGAAGCATTTGGCTACATTCTCATGTTGTTGCATACCTTCAAGATGTTTTGGAATTATGGTGTCCCAAAGATGGACCTGTCATGGGGTTTTCTGGGCCTGAGAGTGTGTGACGTCCCCAAAGCTCAGGTGGTGGAGATAGAAACAGAATGAAAGGGGAAACAGACAGAGCTAGAGAGAATGAGTGAATGGGTGAAAGTGAGAGAAGAAGAAAGTGAGTGATAAGGAAAAGGGTAATTGAAATTCATAGGGTCACCATATTTCAACAGGAAGGCACACACACACAAACATAGACACACACACAACTGAAAAGAATGTGTGCAAATGAAAATGTACAGATGCATGGATATGTGTAAATGGGGAAAATATGTGAATATATTGGTGCAATTGTTATGCATATGAATGGATGTAATAATTTATGTGAGTGGAGTGTGTTATGAGTGGATGGGTGCAGAATGTAACTCTTTAAGCAGTTGTATAACATATTGCAAAACCACTCCTATTTTTTTACTGAATGGTTGAAAAAAACTGTTGTGTTGCCATTGGTTTTCTATTGCTTTTTAGTTCCATTATTTCCTAGGGAGGGAGGCATTTAAAAAGTAAGAAAAATGATCAGCAATTTGAAAAAAGGAAGAAAAACCACAAAAACCCTGTTAACATTTTTAAGCCATGAAAAGGAACAAGGAAAAGTAGTGCAGAAGTATGAAAACAGTAACAATGTTATTAAATACTACTTTTTGTTGTAATATTTGTCATTATGTTGTTGTCACCCCTAAGGGTTACACAGCAAGAAACAGATAATATTGTTATATGTAAGATTTTACTTCTAAGCTTTTGATGGATGAATATAATGGATTGTGTTTATGTGAGGATGGATAAGTATGTGCAAATGATGTGTGTGAATGTATATTCTAGAGAGAGAAATTGGGAGAGAGGCAGGCAGGCAAAAACAATATGCCATTGACTCCTCTAGGGGTATTGTCACAAGAGAGGTGGCAAAACAAGGTAATTCCTTTTCCAAATAAGAATTCTATCTCTGTCATAAAAATTTCCCTCGGTCCCCAAATTCCCAGAATTGCAGAGAACAAGACATTGAAAATTATTCACACCATAGCTAGGGCACTTCATTTGCTGTGCTCCTATTTCCTGGGCCTCTCTGGAAATTCCTTGGCCACCTTGGGCACTTTGCCATGCCTTAATTGTATTTCCAAAAGCTTCACTGAAGTTTAAAGTTACTGCAATGCTAGAAATTTGGGGACTGAAGGGAAATCTCATTTGCAGGAAGAATTCTGCTCTCATTTTGCTTCCTCAGCCCCCATAGCTATGCTCCTAGGGTCAACTTTGGGTTTTGGCCTCATGCAATTGCTGGGAGGCAGTCCTTGGAAGCCAACTCACAATTTTCTCTGCCCCATTTTTTTTATTGAGATACGTATTCTTAGACCAGCCCTGTGACATACACTGAGATAAATTCCCAGAAGCCTCTTGCCTAATCACATTAGTACAGACTTTCATAAGACTGACCAGGGCTTTCTTTGTTTTGCTTCCAGTCAGCAGTCAAAAGCCAAATATTGCTCACTGGTTGAAGCAAAGCATTGGCATGTAGGCAGAGTGTGACTGCCGAATTCTTGCTCTGTTGGTGTACTGACAATAATAAATAGTATGTTGTTAAACCCAATAATGTTCTTGCTGTGTTATTCAGGAACTACTATTATTGGAAAGCTAGGTTAATCTCTTACTAAATCCATACATAATTTGGTTTTTTTAAACTGTGGTTTCAGTATTTTGTTCCCTCGAAAGCATGGTATAGATGATTCAGAACAAAGTCTTAAAGTGGGCAGCTTCAACAGCAATCTCTGGGTTTTAAGTTCTTAGAAGACTGTTGTTATCTGGTTTCCAGACATATCTACAACTCTTTCTTGCTATTACTAGATCATAATGTTTTATTACATGGATTTAATATATAAATGGGGATTGTTCTGGAACAAATAGGTTCTTAAAATAGGAGTGTTTGTTTAGTACATCAATTGTATTGCAGCACCAGCAAATTTTGCACCAGACTTCAATATGACTTGGGTCTGAAGCCTATAAAATGAATCTGTATAAGTTAAACTCATACTGGTAGATCCTTTTTATCACCTGCTGGGCTGTGATAAATGATTCACGGGTGGTTTAATGGACAGACATTGAAAAGAAGAGAATGAACAATTAGCCGACATGAAATTCTATCCATTGAGGGTCAGATGGTTGGAAAAAGCATATCAGCATGAGGCATATAGCCTAGAATTGTTGGAGAAAGATTGTCTGTACAAATACATTTCTGTAGGAAACCCAAGATACATAAGAAATACATAGTAAATACCAGAAATAGTGAACTGTGTTGCATGTTCTGCTTGCCACAGTTAAGTTACTGCAAATGATACCCTTATGCCAGGTTTGTTGTCTTCATCTTCATCTTCATTTGTGTGGACATGTACCAGGACTGGAATGGAGCAACCAATGTTTGTTTGTTTGTTTTGGTTAACTTCATTTATACTCTGCTTTTTCTTAAAAAAACAAAAAACAAAACTGGGGCTCAATACAATACAGTAGACAGTAAAATGGAATTAAACTACCAAAGGTATTTAATAGAAGGTTGTTGTTGTTGTTGTTGTTGTTGTAGTATGCCTTCAAATCTGACTTACAGTAGCTCAATGCAGTTTTCTTGGCCGAATTTGTTCAGAGTGGGGTTGCCCTTGCCTTCCTGTGAAGCTGAGACTTGCCTAAGGTTACCCAGTGGGCTTCCGTGTCCCAGCACGGACTTGAACCCTGGTCTCCCAGCTTCCTAGTTCAATACTCATAGAATCATAGAATCATAGAGTTGGAAGAGACCACAAGGGCCATCCAGTCCAACCCTGCCATGCAGGAAATCTCAATCAGGGCATCCCCGACGGCCATCCAGCCTCTATTTAAAGACCTCTATGGAAGGCGACTCCACTATACTCCAAGGGAGTTTGTTCCACTGTCAAACAGCACTTACTGTCAGGAAGATCCTCCTAATGTTGAGGTGCAATCTCTTTTCCTGTAGCTTGCATCCATTGCTCCTGGTCCTAGTATCTGGAGCAGCAGAAAACAAGCTAGTGCCCTCCACAATGTGACTTCCCTTCAAGTATTTAAACAGGGCTATCATATCACCTCTTAACCTTCTCTTCTCCAGGCTAAACATGCCCAGCTCCCTAAGGCATTCAAGTATTGAGTCTCAACAGTTTGTATATACCATACAGTTATGCAAATGATAAAATGCAGTTTAAAACAACAGCTCAGTTAAAAACAAATGGCTTCATTTATATACTGCTTCATATTGAACTAACAGTGTGTAAGCGGTTTACAACTGTAAGCTAATTGCTCCCAACAATCTGGGTACTCATATTAGTGACCTCAGAAGGATGCAAGCCTGAGTCAAGCTTGAGTCCTTTCGCTGGTATTGAACTCGCAACCTTATGGTTTTGAGTGAGTGGCCAGTACAGGCATTTAACTACTGTGCCACCAGGGCTCCTAACAACAATCAAACAGTACAACACCCCTCTGAAAACCCCTTGAAAAATCAAGACAAAAATCTTCAGTTCTAAGAACTCAGTTAGAGTAAAAGAATATTTATCTGCCAATGGATGGACTGCAAGGAGGGGGCCATTTTAACCTACCTAAGAAAGGAGTTTCAGAGCCTAAGGGGTTGTCACATGGGCTGCTGCTGCTGTCAGCTCAACTCTTCCTTTTCCTGCAATGTATCAATACCATACTTCCCTCTGCTCTTCTTCAGACATTAACCCAGTACATATGGGTGGGAAGGAGCGTGCTGGCACCGATTGTAGGGTTCGGAAACGCGAAGCAACCATATGATCCTGGGCCCTAGCACTGTCCACATGGTGTGCATGTCGATAATGTGTCTGGTCGACATGTCTAAACAGCATAGCACACAAGACACATCACCATGACACCCCAAGGCACTAATGGTGCCTTGGCAGCATCACCGGAAGGAGCTGCATTTTGCAGCTCCTTTTTGGGGTGGGTCATTGCCGTGCTTGTGCGGTTGCTGTGGCAATGATCCTGCCCATTTGTACCAGGCCATTATATTAGTCCCAGGAAAGTGGAATGAGCAACTCGCTTGTCTATCTGCTTCTCTGTGTGTGTGTGTGTTGTGTGTCTTCAAGTCATTTTTTTTACTTATGGCAACCCTAAGGCAACCTTGTCATGGAGTTTTCTTGGCAGGTTTCTTCAGAGGAGGCTTGCCTTTGCCTTCTCCCAAGCTTGAAATCCAGTGCGTTTCATGGCTGACTGGGAATCAAACCCTGGTCTCCAGACTCATAGTCCAGCACTCAGACCACTACACCACACATAGGCATGACTAAGAAGTTTAAAAATGGGGTGGGAGGAGTGAAACAGTAGGTGTGTGAAGTACATTTACATGCTGGAGACTAGAGGTGTGTATAACTGAGCCTCACTGACTGGTGATATAGATATTTGTCTGATGTCCCAGGAAGGGTACTCCATAACAGAATATGGTAGTAGTAGATTTTATATTCCACTCCAAATAACTTCCCAAAATGGTAATTGGGTAAGGAGTTATAAGTTAGCTTTGGTATTTTTCTGTGTATGTGCCTTCAGGTCTCATGATAAACCTGTGAATTCCATAGGGTTTTCTTAGACAAGGAATACTCAGTGGTGGTTTTGTCAGCTCTTTCCTTTGAAATATACCCTACAGGACCTGGTATTTATTGGTAGTCTCTCATCCAAGTGCTAACCAGGGCTGACCCTGCTTACCTTCCAAAACCAGATGGAATCTTGTGCTATATTTAGGCTGTTGCCTAGGAGGGGTGCCGCCACAATAAACACAACACCATAGTTGGAGGAATGGCCACAACTTTATTAACTCAACATTAAAACAGTGTAGGGTTGGCCCAAAGCATGAGGTCATGATCTGTAAAATTGAACAACACCCCGGTTGATCAATGACCGCAATTTCAGGATGATCTATGGGCTAGGGAACGCAATCTCACAGCTATGTGAAGTTCTGATTGTCTCTTATCCCTTAAGCCCCTAGTCACCGGGTAACGAAATAACATAATGGCCCCCGCAATGACCATAACGTAAGCCCTCAATATACCCGGGTCCAAAGGACTCCCTCTCCAGTGCTCCATAGCCCTGGAAACCACTCTCAGCAGATCATGGCCTATGCTGCCACCCCTCAGTTGTGACAAAAAACACACCAACCCTAGGGAGGGAGGGAGGGGAGCCGAGCAAAAATGGCCCCAAATAGGCCACTGCAAAGAGGGAGGGGCCAGGAGCACACTCCTCCCCTCCAGGACAGCTGACCAATCAGCTCTCTGGAGGACCGGAAACCAGGACCATAGAGAGGTCTTCCGAGCCTCCTAGAGCGGCCAAAACAGGACGTTCCTCCCCGGCCCCTCAGCCAGCCAATCAGATGATTTTTTGGCCCCAGAAAAGCATGCTGGGCTTACTGACGCTCCCAGCAAAGCATGCAGGGGCGTACCAGGCCCGGCAAGGCCTCCTCGGTTGGCGCGACCTCCTGGCGGCAACGCAGATCGTTGGGAGAGTCCGCTGGCTGTTCTTTAGTTTTGTCTAAAAACCTGAGGTTAGATGAAGCTTCTGATAGCTCACTACAAAAATAAAATGATATAAATACCCAATCCTCATTTGTTGTCAGCAGTGAAAACTTTAAAAATAAAATGAAAATTTTCACATGAACATAGATTCTAGTTGTAAAACTTTTAGATTCATATATGATGTCATTAATGACATTTGTTGGTTCAGAATCAGAGAGTGTTTAACTCCTTGGGTCACCATAGTTGGCTGCGAGTCAAGTAAGCATTTCTCACCCTTGTAAACTGGGAGGAGCAGCATCACATTTGGTTAGCTCCTTGGCATTCACCTGGACTTATCTCATGAGCTGTAGGACTTATCTATGTGCTTATCAAAAGGGAGGCAGAGGCTGCCTATATGCAAGCACTCCCATTGTGTGCGAATTGGAAGGCGCGTTCTCTGTGTTTCACATAGTGTGTTTGTATATAGCATGGGTGGATCACTCGAAGGCTCATGAGCAATGTATGGTGTAGTGGTTAAAGAATCAGATTAGAGCTACCTTTGGTCCAAATCCTCACTGAGCCATGAACCTCAGTTGGTATCCTCATATGCTACTTGGAGCTCTTTGGAGGAAAGACTGATTATAAACGTAATGTGGGGGAAAGTGTTTACTTTGTGAGCAATTTGAGAAAAAGAGTTTAACTATAAATACCTTATCAGCTTATTTTCCTTCTGTCCAGACCCCAGCAGAAAAAGAACAGGACCAGGGGAAGGAGAGGGGGAGGAAACAATGCTGATACAGATACTTATTCATACTGTAATTAATTTAGGGAATTCATTGCTTAGGTGGTTTAAAAAAGGGATTAGGCAAATTCATGGAGGATAGTTGTATCAATAGCAATATGCTATGACAAGTGAGGCTAACATCAAAAAGGTGTAATGTGGAAGCTAGCCAGTCAACCCGCTGTGTGTGCCTTTAAGTCACTTGTAGACTTATGGTGATCCCATCAATTTCATAGGATTTTCTTAGACAAGGAATCCTCAGAAGTGATTTTGCCAGTTTCTTCCAATGGAATAGAACTTACAGCATCTGGTATTTGTTGACAGTCTCCCATGTGAGTACTAGCCATGGCTGACCTTGCTCAGCTTCCAAGTTCAGATGAGATCTGATGCCTTTAGAATATTTAGCCATGCCTTTTCAGGATACTCAGCTCCTTTCCATCTCATTCCATTTCCCTTCTATATTGTTTTTCTTTTACTTGCCCAACAATCAGCCAGGATTCTGTGTCTACTGGGGATGCTGTGTCCCACTGAGCAATTTCTGTGTGTATGCCCCCCTCCTACTTTAAAGGGTTTAATTCTACCCCTTAAGAGTTAGTTTTGGTATTTCTAAATTTTTGCCTTCCCTTCTGTTTTGCTGACTCCAGATTATTTGGTCTGAAATAACTATAACACCCAGTTAACAAACCTACTGATAGGGAATCATGGGAGTTAAAGCCCAACATTTAGGGAGAGTACCAGGTTGGGGAATGCTGGTATATTAATGGGACCAGAACTTGCAAAAGTTACATTTTGGACTGCAGATCCTACAGTTCCTCAGCCAGTGTTGTTGTTGTTGTTGTTATTTCCATATTCTGAATTCATATTCATAATCAAAGTGATGAGGGCTGGGCTTTTAAATTCTGTGCTAACAATTTCTGTATATAATTTTTAATGCATTTAATATTTTAAATGTGTAATGTAGTTAATGTTTTAAATTGTTAAATTGTTCTTTAAACTTTATATTTAATGCTTTTGTATAGTTTTTAATTTGTAATGTTTTAAATTGGTTGGTAGCTGCCAGCATGGTGTAGTGGCTTGACTGCTGGACTATGACTCTTGAGATCAGGGTTCAGTTTCCAGCTCGGCCATCAAAAACCCACTGAGTGACTTTGGACAAATCACACTTTTTCAGCCTCTGCGGAAGGCAAAGGCAAACCTTCCCTGAAGAAATCTTGCCATGAAAACCCTGTGATAGGTTCACCTTTGGTTCACCATAAGTCAGACCCAATATCAGACTTGAGACCCAATATCAGAAGAAAGGTGGGAACGAAAAATAAATAAGTAAATAAAAATTATCCTGCGTATTTACAAATGTAAAAAACAAAAACAAAACCTACAGCACACAAGCATTAAAAATAATTAAATCATAAAAAAATAGAATTCTAAAAAAAACAAACAATAAAAATAGAAGACAGGGAAAGGGGGAAAGAAAATCCAGCACATTATGCAAGGCCTGTTGAAACTAAAAAAAAGGGTCCCTGTCTGGTTGTAGAAAGATAGGAGCGTACCAGTCTAATCCAACCACACACACACAACACACACAACACACACACACACACACACACACAGAGTGTTAGACTTGAGTCAAATTCTATTGTTACCTCAACTACAGTAGAGGCATTAAATCAGTTGCTTTGATAGTTTCTATTTGAACAGCATAGCCTATGCCAACTGTTGTTGATGTTTAATCTGTTATGCTTAATGGCATTACCAGGGGCTTCTTCCTTGTAAATCAGGGCTGGAGCATAGGCAATTTAGGGGCTTGACAGACTGGCCATGAAGGCTGGCCTGGCGGTGAATTTGGGGGTGGCGTCGTGACGCATGCCCCAACTCCACCCCCAGGTTGGTGTGGCATCACAGCGCTCCTCTGGTGCTGGCATCTACATGACTGAGTGCCAAAGGAGCATGAAAAAACTGCACGATGGCAGCTATGGCGCCCTTATGGGTGCAAAAAGGAGCCGCTTTCTGTGGCTCCTTTTTGTGCTGCAGAAAGGAAAATTGGGGCTGCAGCATGTGGTGCTGCGGCCCCAGTCTGGTGCAGATAGAAGCAGCTGCAGGCCACTGTTTGGGGGCAGACTGTACAGCCTCTAGTTGTGAAAAGTGTACAGGAAATATTCTGTACTCTGTAGTTGTTTAATACAGGAATACATGGATCTTCAGCATATGAATTCAGCTGTTGTTGTGGGTGTTTTAAGTTGTTTTCTGTTTTATGGTGACTCTAAGATGAACCTGTCATGGGGTTTTCTTGGCAAGTTTCTCAGAGTGGGTTCCCATTGCCATTCTCTGAAGCTGAGAGAGTGTGACTGTCTGAGGGTCATCCCAGTGGATTTATAGGCCGAGCTGGGATTCAGACCGTGTCTCCAAAGTCATAGCCCCGTGTTAAAACCACCACATCATATTGGCCCCCCACATTTCAGCTACAATTACCATATAGAAAGTTGCTATTATTGCGGAGTAATGAAAATCCTGGTCTTTTTGACTTGCAATAGTTAATTATTTTACTCCCTCACCACTGCCAGCAACAAACCAGCTAAGTGACCATAAAAAACACAAGGAAAACGCTTTGCCACCCAGTTTGTATCATCTTTGCTATAAGCTAGTTTGATTTATGGGGCTGTTTCAGGCTTTGCACATGATTACTAATGTGTCCATCTATGTATTATATGGTAAGGGTAGCCACTAGCACTTACTTTCTAGGAAAAGTGGAGCCTGTATGTATGTTAAACCCAAGTAATGCAATCTGTTGTTTATCATCATCTGAGTAGGAACATTTCCAGAAGGAGAAAAATGCTGACCCACTGTAAAAAGAATACTTAGGTCAAAGAACACTAGAAATAAGGATAATGCTGTATTGCTGACCAGCGAGGGGCTGATTGCTTTTGCTTAGCTTTCAGAATATGGTGGAATGTGCAAGACTGAACAAAAGGCCACAGCAGAACGGAAGAAAGCTCACTGCACTTAAAAATAAAATATAAAATAAAAGAGAGGGGGGCGTTCTATGACTCCCACTTTTTTTAAATTCTCAACTGTTTTCCAAGAGAAATCTTGCATGTTGCACATTAAGAGATGACTCAACGACAGCCCTTTTTAGGCACTACCCCCTCTTACCATTTTCCTCAACACAAGAATAGGGAACATTTACCCTCTCTTCCCTTATTGTTACTGAGGTAGAAAGTGCCATGCCTGAACAAGAGACATGATAATGTGGAGCGGTGATGTAGCTATGGAGAGGGGGCAAAATAAGGGTGTTGACCCCCCCCCCCACCTAGGGTTGCCATAAGTCTGGACCTCCAAACCGGGACAAATGTAAGACAAATGTAGGATAAAAATTTCAAATGTAGGGCACATTTTTTAAAAATGGAGGACACATGGAAAAATTTGATGGTTTTAAAAAATGTTAATATAAATACATGTTTCTTAGGCATGATCAAAATAGAGGACATTTGGGCATTATTCCTAGACAGATGACAGAAATGTACTTTTCCTTTCTGGCCACCCCCCTCCCCCCATTCCAAACAGCACATTTGGGCATTGAACATGGCTTTACTTAACATGGCCTCTTGCATATTTCAGAGGCTTATTCCATAACCAAACTCTTTGGGTTTCATACTGAATATGTCAAGGTGGTTTAACAAGAAGTGGGTTTGCCCTTGGATTCAACTGTTCTTCTCAGAAGTGTGTACTTGGTCAAGGGACTTTGGGTTTTTCTTCACTGTGCATGAGTTTCTAAAAATCAGAGCAACTTACATTGGTCGTGCCTCAGAAGCTGGCTCATTTCATCATCATCACTATCCTCTTCCTCCTCCTCCTCTTCTTCCTCCTTGTCCTTCCTTCCTTCCTCCCTCCTTCCTTCCTCCCCCTTCCTCCTCCCTTTCTTCTTCCCTCCTTCCTCCCCTTTCCTCCTTCCTCCTTCTTTCCTCCTTCCCTCCCTCCTTCCTCCCTCCCTCCTCCTCCTCCCTTCCTTCTTCCCTCCTTCCTCCCTTTCTCCCCCTTCCCCCTTCCTGCTTCTTTCCTCCCTCCTCCCTCCTTCCTCCCTCCTCCTCCTCTGCCTCCCAGCCCAGGCCCAAGCGGAGGAGGAGGTGGGTGGCTGCCTTGGCGCACTCCCCCCCCGCCCGCGCACCAAGGCAGGAGGCAGGCAGCCACCCACCTCCGCCTCAGCCTCCTCCTCTGCCTCCGCCTCCTGGGCCCAATGAAGTGCCCAGCGCGGAGGCGCGCCAGGTGGAGGAGGCAGTGGGTGGCTGCCTGACAATGCCTGCTGCCTTGGCGCGCATGCGCACAGGGAGCACCAAGCCAGGCAGACACCTCTGCCTCCTCCTCCGCTTGGGCCTGGGCTGGGAGGCAGAGGAGGAGGAGGAAGGAAGGAGGAAGGAGGAAGGAGGGAGAAAGGAAGGGAGGCTTGGAATGGAGGAGGAGGAGGAGAAGGAGGTGCACCTCCTGCACATGCCCGCACCCCCTCCCCACCTCCTTGCCACCCTCCCCTCCTCCTTCACTTCCGAACGGAGGAGGAGGAGGAGGTGGATGGCGTGGCCACGCGGGGAGGCAGGGGAAGGTGGGTTGGCGCTGTGTGGGCCCCAAACCGGGGGCTGGGGGCCAAACCGGACCGGGATTGGGAGGGGGTCCCCAAAAGCGGGTTTGTCACGGGGGCCACCAGGTTATGGCATCCCTACCCTCACCCCAAATATGTGAATTCTGACCCCCAGACTGAACATTTTCTTTGGTTCTCAAACTTCTAGCATTACTGTAGCTTTAAATTTCAATTGTGCATTTTGAAATACAGATTAGCCAAAGAAAAGGGGCAGTGAAAGTTATGGAAGGGATGCAAATACAGCAAATATAAGATTTCTAGATAAGAATGGTTTCATGTATTTCACTCTTTGCAATGCCAGAAATTTGGGAACTGAAGGAAAATTTCATTTGGAGGGCAGAAGACATATTTGAGGAGGGCATTATTTTGCACCATCAATAGCTGCATCTGGAAAACTGAGGATCTTGCCCATGGGCCATGTGAGAACTGCCACAGTATCAGGAACCTCTGCCATTCAGTCACATTGCTTTATATGTGCAAAAAACTGTGGTGGAAAACAAGTGATGCCCAGTAATGCTAGATGACTTTCCTCCTCCTCCTCCTCCTGAAATATTTTTCTTAAAACAACTGCAAACATACAAATAAATACACACTCATTTTCTATATCTAAAAAAGATACGAGGAATAACACATCTAAATAACACATTTCCCCCCTTAAAACTAAAGAACACATAGACAGGGGATGAACCTGTACTGCAAAAATAATCTCGTTTGACACCACTCTAACTACCATGGCTCATTCTTATGGAATTCTGAGAACTGTAGTTTGCTGTGGCACCAGAGCAGAGCCATGGCAGTTAAAGTGGTGTCAAATCAGATTATTTCTGCAGTGCGTCTGCAGCCAGGGAAATGATGATATCCAGCATAAGATGGTTTGTTCCCATTACTTATCTGATTCTCCTTTGTTTATTCAAATTCAATGTAGTGATTAAAAAAATATTAAAATCATGTTAAATTACTGAAAATAAAAGTCTTTGCCAAAGGGTTAATAAAAGTATAATACATGTTTTAAACAAATCTTTTAATCATATATCACACCTACTAAAAACCTAAAAGCATAACTGAACCTCACTCATTTTTTCTAATGTTCACATAGCATCTTCCATTCTTTCTTAAAATAATCCAAAGTAACATACACAATTTATCAATTTTTACAAATTCAGACAATTTTAACAGCCAATCTTCTCACGATGGGATTGTTGTCTGTTTTCATCTTTGGGCATAGATAATTCCAGCAGCAGTTGTCATACATGATAGTATTCTTCCATAGTTCTTCTCCAACCTTTCATCTAGGAGTCCTAACAGAAATTACTCTGATTCGAACTGAAATTTAGGGGGATGCAGATGGGTTGGAAGGAGCAACCAGAAGCCACTTCCATCCTGATCACCCCAGGACCATGGCAAACACACACACAGCCCCAAGGGTGCCTCCTGCTGCGGTCCCAAAAGACCCAGCACAGCCACAGGGTGACTTCTGGGTGTTCTGAGGGCATGCGTAATGTAAACTCCATGCCCCCAGAGTGGCCAGAAGCTGCTCCCATCTGCACATCTGTTTCAGTCCATAGTTTTCAAACTGTCCTTCATCAGTTCATGAATTTGAATCAATGCTAGGCCTTCCTGAATCTCCTAGCATCGAAATTTGGGAAGAAACATAGTTGGCCCTCCGTATCAGCAAGGGTTCAGTTCTGCCTCCCCCTCGCAGATTCCAAAAAACCAAAAAACAAACAAACAAAAAAGAAACAAACAAAAAAAAAACCCAAAAAACAAAACAAAACAAAAACAGTTCCTCAAGTCCTATTATGGTCAATGGATGCTGATGTGCACTTAGCCACATCAGCATGACCATTGACAATAATGAGGTGGAGCCATCTGTGGATGCTCCAATCCATGTTGGCTAGCCTGCCAATATGAAGGTGTATTGTGAATGGTACTAAGATTGTTTGTTTTAACACTAGGACCACTGGCAGGTTTGTGGTCTTATGGAGCACTGGCAGGCTTGTGGGCAGAGTGTCTGGGAGGGGCCCTCATCTGATCAATTGTATAATATCCCCTCTTTCCCAGACCATAGCTACCAGTAAAAATCAGTTTTTATCTGCCATATAATAGTTTCACATGTTTTCAGTATCTGCTTATGAACTTTTAAAACATGCATGCCCCCCTCACATTATAGTTTCATATACAACTTTTCCTAATATGCATCTTTTCTATACAGTTTTCCATACTATATACAGTGGACCCCACACATGCTCAAGCCCCATTTAGATGAATGGGGCATGTTCCCATGTGTGGCCTGGCACCTGTGCACCTTTCCTCTAAATGGGGCTTCCCATCCATGTGACCTCAGGTCTGCATATGGGAAGCCTGCGTATGGAGAGGCGGGCGGGCCGCGCTTTTTCAGGTGGCTTCAAAGTAGATTTACTAGGTGAATTGTCGATTTGCAGCCTTTCTTCTGCCTCCTTCCATGGAAGCTGGAGACTCAGGGCCAGGCCCTGAGATATGACAATCCTAGGTACTAAAATAATTTGATTCAAAAGATGACCACTGAGGAAGTAATTGTGATTTCCCAACTCCCTTGAAAGGAGTTTAGATAAGCCTAGGGTTATGCAGTATCTAATTTTTCTTCCTTTCCTCATGACAGAAACATTTCCCTAGGAGATTTACATACCAAAATGATTTGAGAAGAATGTCTCTTGAAAGAAATCATAGTTTCTAGACAACAGACAGCCATATGTTGTCCAATAACTTGGCACAATGGGATGCATTAAGAAATGTCTAGGTGTTGGCCCACTTTGCCAAAAGCAACGGAGAGCATATGGTGTGCTTTTTAAAGAGCTGTCAATGGACTCTCATTTTTATTACACCTAATTTTATATTTTCTTTAGCATAGGAGTTGTATCTGCAATCTGATTTCATGCTTTAAAAGCTATGTTTTGTAACATTATAGGGTAGTATTGCAAGCTTAATTATGTAAGCTGCAATTAATATTTATAGTATAGCATGATGTATTATACTCTTTTGGACTAAGGCCATTTCTTTCATGTGGTTTCTATATCTGTTCTTCATTGCTCTTTAAAAAAAGGCAGTGGAAAGGAGGGGGGAACCTTGGATGAAGTACATATCTAATGACACAGCTGAAAAGATGAATATTTTAATGACTTTGAGACTGAAAAAAACATTGCTCCACTTCTCCAAATATTGATTTTAGAAAATGTGGTTTTAAATACTTAATCAAATGAAAATCCATGCTAATGAAATCTAACAAAACCCTGAAACTGATGTTAATGGAAACAGACTTGCTGCATTCCCATGGAAACAAACTAGTTTTGAGTGAGGACGAGTGAGGCATTTGAAGAACTCTTTCAGGTGGAGGCTAAAGTGAAGTTCCTGCCTTTGATTTGATAATTCCCAGTATTCTGTCCCATTGAAAATGGACACTGCCTTTCTTGAAGAGATAAAAAGGCTTCCTGAAGTAATTACCATGTTTGAAAATAAAGGTAGGAAAGAAAGACTTTTGGCTGATGTCTTAGATGAATAAGATCTGAAATTTGACAGACACAGAAATGGCTGTTGGTGATTTTTTTTTTTTTTACTATTGTCTCATGATATGCTCTACTACCAGTGCTCCCAGTTGGAGCATATTCATAGATCAGGCAGTGTACAAGGTTGGTAGATTATTGATAACTTTCCAGAGATCTGCTAGTATAGTTAGACTACTTCCACACAGTTCCATAGAGTTGTAGATGTTTGGACAATCAAACTGCATGGTTTTGCTGCATCCCAGCCAGAGATGGGGTGGTGGTGGTTAGGGGGAATCTATGAGTTTTGCTTTCTGTCACATGCATTCTTTAAATTGAAATGTTAAAATACACCTGGAATTTGATGAAATTTGTATATTTTCATCAGTTCTTTAAAATGAGTTCAAACAAAATTTTCTCTCCATTTGCCTTGGCCAAATGCAGTAGAAGCAGCGATTCCCAGCACAGAGGTGACCCCTGCCTGGCTAAAATTTTGCTTTAGTGATGTGGAAATGAGTACATGGGCAGTGAAAATGAAGCATACAGGGAGGCAAAAAAAGAGAAAAAGATGGAAGGATTAAGGTATAATGTCTGTTTGTTGAGAGGAACGTTGCCCTCTTCTTGGGGAGGAGAAACTGGGTTAGAGAAATCAGATATCCTTTTCCTGCCAGCTCATTGCTGAGACTTATTAAGATGAGCTTGGTCACTTGGAAACCTGGTTTTACTTTCATTAAAACATATTTCCATTCAATTTCATGGCCATCTGTCACAATGCCCTGAGCATCTCAGCAGAATGTGAACAGAACTCTACAACCATGCATATACTTTTGCACATCTCCACAAACATATCAACAGTGACTCACTTGCATGTTTTGTTGTTGTTATTTGTGTATGACTGTCACAAAGACTAAGTGTTCATTTGTACATCAGCAGAACTTGGGAATATTTTGTTATCCTGTAGCTGTTGTACATTCTGCTTAAATAACAACCCACTAGCAAGCTGCTGGGTGTCAGATTAGAAGTATCCTTTGTATTTGCCTCCCTTCTGTCAGTACTGCATTTGCAACCACAGTTACATAGTTATATTTTACACCCTGCAATTATTTATTTATTTTGTTGTTGTTGTTAATATTTTATTTACTTATATCCTGCCTTTTCCCCAATATAGGGAATCAAAGTAGCTAAAGCACTCCCTAAGCTTTTTACAGAAAGGCATTATCTGATATCTAAATACAAATATAGTTATATAAATATAAGTGACATAAAAATAATTAATAAAGACAGGTATGGAAAAGACATGAACTCTGTTCAAACATTTAAATACCAAGCAATTGCAATGATATGAAAAGAAGATCAGAGTCTTCCTTAGCCCCCAGTTCTCTAGCAAGCCTCAGCTCCACATTGTTTACACTTAGCCAGCATCTGTGGTTGGAAGAGCTGTGCACACCTTTATGCACTGCCTAGAGCAGTGATTCTCAAACTCTGGCGTTCCAGATGTTTTGGACTTCAGTTCCCAGAATCCCATACTATAGGCCAAGATGGTTGAAGCTTCTGGGAGCTGAAGTCCAAAATACCTGAAAGGCCAGATTTTGGGAATCACTGGCCTAGAGCCTTTCCTTAATCAACCTGACTTGGCAACAGTTATCCATTGTATTGTAATAACTGCAGTGAGTTCTGTGTTGGACAACCCTTGAACAGTGTTTGGGAGCTTCCCTTGGTGCAATATGTAGTTATTTTCTAATGTTCCTTTTTGTATGTTGTTGTTAAACCCATACAATGAAGAAACTGAAATAGTAAAAGAGTTTCCATCTTGGACCAAACATTAATCAGAATGAAGCCAAGAAATCTGAAGAAGATTAGCAAAGGGAAGGGCAGCCATGAAAGAGCTAGAAAAGATCTCAAAGTGTAAAGCTATACAGCCGAACAAATCATCCAAGTCCTTGTGGTTCCCTATAAGTATGTATAGATGGAAGAGCTGGATAGTGAATAAATCAGATAAGATGAAAATGAATTCATTTGAAATATGAAGCTGAAGAAGCGTGCTAAGGATATTGTGGACAGCCAAAAAGACAAGCAAATGGGTCCTTGAACAGATCAAACCTGAAATTTCCCTGGAAGCCAAGATGATCAAACTGAGACTATTGTACTTTGGCTACATCATGAGAAGGAGTAGGAGTGATGTGGATACTACTAACATGGGCCTTGAGCAGATGGGTAAAAAAAAAAAAAAGACATGGTGGGGCCATGCTGTGCTGTTTGCACTGGAGCTGCTGCAACTGCACGTGCCTAGCCCTGGTCTGTCATGGTTTTGAACCGGGCTGGCAAAAGGAGTGATTTTTTTGTCCGCTCCTTTTTGGACCCTTTCCTTTGCCTTGGAGCAGTGTTGGGGCAGATTCCAGCCATATTCGGCACCTGCTTCATTTAAATGCCATGCCCCACTGTCGCCTGACGGCTGCTCTTTTGGCCCATCTGTTTTGAGCCATGGCCTTTGTAACAGCAGAAAGAAACCATGGAATCTCTGAAGGGTTGTCACTATTCAAAAAGCACACACTACTTTTCTAAGTTTAGAGCCACCAGTAAAAGTGTGCATCTGTATATCAATTGCCAAGAAGTGAAAGATGGGGGCTTCAGTTGCACTCATGTCCTGCTGGTGGGCTTCCCATAGGCTACTGATTGGCCACTCTATGAACAGTATGCTGGAGTAGATAGGCCTTTGTCTAATACAGCATGGCTATTCTTAGGTTCTTTTGTTCCCTGAACTCTGACTGATTGGTTAAAGGTGAAGCTGATTTTGTAGAGGTGAGATTGAGATGCTGCTGAGAGACAGTAAGGACCTGGCTATTCTGTGCATGCAGTTTTAAAAAGAAAAGCTGCCAATTGTTCTCAGAGCTGCTTGGGAAAAAAAACCCTCCCCCCCCTGTACTTTTCAGTGTAAGAGTGAAGCACATCTCAAGTTTTAATACAGAGAAGAACTGTGTCCCAGTTATCAAATGTTTGGGTTGCTTCTAAAATTACAGAAAGCAAACTTATTTAATGTTGCAAATTAGTGCAACATTATTAAAATTGACTCAGATCTCTTTTGGAGATTAGGGGGTACATATCAGGTTGTCAGGATTTTTTTATAGCTATGAGTTGGAACAATAATTAAAATTATGTATATGAACTAGCAAAACACTTGGACCAATAGGATCTAGGAAATATATACTGTCTTTTTCCTAAATGGTACCCAGTGTAGCTGACAAGATGACTTCAAACAAGGTACATACATTAAAAAAATCAGTGATCCTTCTTTAAAAAAAGAATTTAATTTATTGTATAAAAACACCAACATTGTAAAACAAAAGATATAATTTTCCAAACTGCATTGACCATCATTCCCCAGCCAAAATGGTCAACACTCCAAGAAATGTTTCTAAGCGATGTAGCTAAGTGGTGCACAGTGGTCAGAAGCTTGCAGTTAATGCATTGCCCACAAGAGATGCAGCTTGTCTACATGGGCCAAATAAAATGGTCTCAACTAGTTTTCACAGCATGCTTTCTAAATGACATGCAGGATGGCTGTATCTAGGTCTGCTCATCACCACAGAGCTTTAATCCAGAGAAGCAAAAATGGGGATTCATCCCAGTTTTAATTGAAAAATCCAGATATTCATATGTGAGTGTAGACTGCTCTCTCCATAGTGATATTGCTATGAGTCAGAGGGAACAGTTCAGAAATACATACATTCACCAGCATGGGAGGTGGGGGGTGGGATGAGAAAAACCTGGAAAAGCTGCAGGTGTGTGGTCACCATGCTACAATTTATCAGACTGGGATGAGTTTGAAATGAAGCACTGTGTGTGGACAGTTCTCCCGAACTTGCCTTGGTGTGTGTAGACAAGTCTGTGGTTGCTGTGGATCTGGGTAAACCAAAGGTAAAAAGGATTTTCTTGTCAATGAAGATGCTCTCTTTGATAGCTGTTTGTAAGTCTTAACCATGGAATCAGAGAAATTTCATAGAGCGGACAGTTCTGGCTCTACTAAGTTAAAATATATCAATTCTGATCCACCGTTCCTGACTAAACAGACAAGTTCTGGATGCCTTCAGAGCAGGCTCTACCATTAGGCACAGTGAGGCAGCCAAACACCAGATGTTGGCTCTAAGTGAGTGAAGCCCCTTTGTTAGCCACACATATTTTCTAATTCATAGGGTTTTCCTGGCAAAATTTGTTCAGAGGAGGTTTGTCATTGCCTTTCACTGAGGCTGAGAGAATGTGACTTGCCCAAGGTCACCCGGTGGGTTTCACGATTGAGCCAGGAATTGAACCCTGGTCTCCAGACTGAGTCACAGTCCAACACTCAAACCACTACACCACTGGCTCCTTTTAAAACTGTGTCCCAGGCATGAGTTCACTAGATGGCCCTTAGAGAAGGTTCTGTGTAAGCAGCTTCCCAGTAGCAATGTGGGAATAATGATACAGGCCTAGCCTTAAAGCTTTGTAAAGATTATTGAAATACTGCATGTGCATGCTTCAGCTTCTTATAAAACTGCTGTAGAAGTAATGATTATTGTATAAATGAATGCTTTCTTTTATGAGAATTCAGTTTTCTTTGTACAGTTGCTTTGTGAAGCATGAGGCATGGATTTTACGCTAGGGAGAAAGTCTTGCTTAGTCCTTTTGTTTAAAGTGAGCTTTTTTTGCTTTTAGTTTTTTTTTTACAGAAGCAAAAAGCAAAGCTTGATTAGCTGATGATAATGATAAATGGTGATCTCCTGGGAAGTCAGTTGTAATGATGATTATTTTCCATCAACTTTTCAAGCTGAGAAAAATTAGTCCTGTGTATTATGGTTCACTTATTGCAGTTGCTTCCTGTGTACCTGAATTTAGAAGAGGAAACTGTGTTTCCTTTGCACATGAGTTACAATCTGCAGCACTTTAACAGGGATGAATGTGTCACCCATCAGGTTATGCATACACAGATGAGGATTGTAAATGCCCCTATCTACATTGAGTGTCACATAAAGAAGAAAGAGCAAGGCTTCAGTGGATGCTAAAAATGGTTTATGTGATGAAATGTAGCCCAATGCAGTGCATCTGAGGGTAGAAGCCCTTAAGGAGAAATGCCACATATTCAGATGTATCACAAAGTAATGTCACTTAAAATCACGCTTCCACAAATTCAGTCACCATGGCAACTGTTTCCCCCTCCCTGGCAATCAGCCCTTCCTTAGCCTTTGATGTCAAAGATAATTTTGTGTTTGATTTGATTGGGACTCATACTGAAATGGTTTCAGCTCAGCCCAGTGATGTGGTTGGGAACATGGCTGAGCCTAAACGTCTCCTGACTTTCATATTCTTGCTCCCTAACTTACATGAGCTGCTGCCATACTGCAGTTAGACACTGCTTTAACTGGCATGGTAACATGCCATAGAGTCCTGGGATTTGTAGTTCATCAGAGCTCTCTGACAGAGAAGTCTTATTATCTCACAAAATGACAAACCGCAGAATTTCAGAGCGTTGGGCCATGTCAGTTAAAGCGGTGTCAAACTGCATTAACTGCATTGTACATGCACCCTAAGGCCCTGTCTGCATGGACCAGAAGGCCCTATTCTCCCTCTTCTGGCATGGTACTGTTCCAGTGATGCACATTCCAAACCCTGGTCTTGGTGCAAGGAGTTCACATGATGTCTGGCATGTTCTGCATCAGAATCAGGCTATACTTCTCCCCGCTTAATACACGTATAAAAAGTTATTTGTTACTCTGGATCTTCTGGGAAGAAATGGAGCCCTCCATTCCTGCACTTCCATGGCTGTCTGCTCAGGCATCCTGCTGAGCCATCCACTGCTGTTGTGGGTTGCTCCCTCTGAAGTTAGGCTGTAGTTGTGAGATAATCATCACTGAACCCCTCATTCTAACTTCAGGAGTGAGCAACCTGCTGTGGTAGAGGACATGCTGGGTGGTTCAGGGAACTGCTGTCTCCTGAGTATCCTGGTCCATTCAGACAGGATCTTAGGCAGGGTGGTGACAACATCTTGCAATAGGTAGGTCTCATGGTGGATTTTCCATTAAATCTCTACTAATATTGCAGTTTTTCAGTGTCAGAGCTCAGGAAGTTACTTTTTAAAAGTAATTAATTCTTCTTACTTACATACTTCTTAGAAAATTCATAGCTGTTGCTCGCTGATTTGATGAAAATGTTAGATGCTTGTTGCATTGCTTGTTACTTCTTTAGTTAATTTTCTTTCTGCTTGTACAGTATAGAGGAAATTTAAGATTAATACGAGTATGGTACAAAATGTGAGCAATCTGTACCCAAATGTCTCAAAAAAACCCCCAAAAAAACCTCACGCAAGAAAACTAGTAGTTAGTTTACAGTGAATCATTACACCAATAAGGCAACTTGCTTCCTTGTTACTTTTGTAATGTAATTCTCTTTATTATATTACTTTTGCAATGTAGCTTTTTGGCACTGCCAGAAGTAACTATAGATAATTGTGGTACTTGTACTCATTATTTCCAAATTCTGCCCAAATTCTATCTTGGAAGGTCCTAAGGAGTGCTGGTGGCACAGTGGTTAAATGCTGGTACTCCAACCACAGTGTTGTAAGTTTGATCCTAGAGGAGGGCTCCAAGGCCCATTCAGCCTTCCATCCTTTGTTAGGTAGGGAAAATGAGTACCCAGCCTGTTGGAGGCAATTGGCTTACACATTGTAAACTGCTTAGGGGAGTGCTAGTTCACTGTTAAGCAGAATAGAAATGTACTTGCTATTACTAATGTCCTGGTGGGTTAATCACAGATGCTACATTTGCTATGAGCTTGTGACCAATTCCAGAGGTGTATTGTAGGTTGTACAGTGATGACTCTATCTTGGAAATGGACCTGCCTGGCTAGTTGCAGTGGAAAAGAAAAGGAGGTGAATTTGAAGCAAGAACTGGTGGCGTTTGAGTATCTATCTCAATCTGAGTTCTCTGTAAATGTCTGTAGACTCAAGGAAAAAGTACCTGGTTAGTGATCACAAATAATGCCAAAACTTAGTGGTGTTGTGATTATGATATTTTGTTTATGAAGTGCATGGGAATCATTATGACAACACAGTCAAGTATCTTCTCTGGGTGGAGTAGTTGTTTTCCTTGTGCAAGAAACTTGAAATCAAACTTCTGGGGGAAACCTTATACTGTAATTTTTGACTGCCATCCTTGGCCAAGAGAGCTCTGTGATTGTGGAACTACACAACTGGTATTGGGATACATCTGTGTTTCTATAGCCTAGTACAGCCGTATTTTACTGGATGTCTGTTTGGCTGCAACTACTAGCTACTGTCTGCAGCCAAAAGCAGTATTGGAGTAGAGCCAGGACTCACAAGGTTTCAAGCAAAGGACACTCTGATTAGAAGGGACTGTGAGCCAGCCACTTCTGTGGGCTCCTCTGGTCCATTTGAACAGAAACTGGAGAGGAAATTAATTTTTCCAGTAACAAGTGATTGCTATGACCTATCCCTGTTGCCATCCAAAGTAATTTGTTGCAGATTGGTCTTGAAAGTGCAAGACCCATTAGTTTTCCAGCAAACCTGCATCTGACAGAGATGAAAACTTAAAATTTATTTTTTCATTTACTTCTCTTCCCTTCCTGCTCATCTGTACATTTTTGATGCTCTGGAAATCTCACCATCAGGATTGCATACTGACCAACTGTCTCATTTGGGCAGGGATACTCCTTATTAATCTTCTGTTTCCCATCTTTTGAACTGCTTTAAAAATTGTACCAGTTGCTGTATTATCCTTCCATGACCCCCCCTCTTTTTCTTAAGATTATTTGAATAGCTACAATCTGAGTTCAAAGTGAAAGGGTAGTTTGTACTCGGTTAACTCAGCAAAGGGGAGGTGAGGGGAGAGAGAGGGGAATCTTGCCCTTCCCAGTAGGCTCTGACAAAACCGCTGTAGCCTCTCCTAGCCTGTGTGCTTTTCCTCATTAATAACTTTTGCTATCTTCACTACATACTCATGTTACTAGGCAACACATGTCTTAATTTTCATCCGTGTAATGTATGGGATTATCATGATGGGGGCCTGCACTTCAAAAATTTTCACTTCATCTTTGACTCAAAGTATAGTACTCAAATGGTAAGAACTGATTTTCTGTAGCATGTTATTAACAGAATAACTTACATGTGGACTTCCTGTTAGTGTCCATTTGGCTTTCTGTATGTCCTCAGATTCCCCCCTTTATTCTTTCAAACTACAGTTCTACAGCTGTACATTCAAGAGATCCTAATTGCTTTAAAAAATCATAGCTATTTGTTTGGAGCAACTGTTTATTTAGCTGTCAATCAGTGTAATGGAGCAATCAATAGCTTTGGCAGCGTTTGTAGATAAAGATAAGCTGCCTGTGGTAGTAGTTTAGTTTCCATGCATTTGAAGGAGGAGAAGAAGAAAAAAGCAGCACATGAATATCAAGACATTGACTAATGCATATGGATTTCCATCTTTATTGTGTGAATAGCTATAGATCAATAGCAATATCATGGCATGTTACAAAGGGGGCAGGAAAGTTCTTCTCTTTGACTTTCACAGTATACCAATATACCACAGAAGTAACTGTTTTAATAGTCTTTTACTGTCCACTGGGAGCTGTACAGATTGTAGTTCTGTGGAGGCGATGGTGGTTAGGTGTTTTACAGAATATTCCCAGTAGTTGTCAGCCTTCCGGGGGGGTGCATCTACACTTGAAGACATAATGCAGTTTAACACCAGTTTAAGTGCCATAGCACCATCCTGTAGACCCCAGGGATTAGTAGTTTTACAAGGTCTTTCTGCCAACAGGTGCTGGTGTCTCAGAAAACTACAAATCCCAGGATTCTGTAAGATGCAATTAAAGTGGTGCCAAACTGCATTATTTCTATAGTGTAGATGCACCTTGTATAGAAAACCCAGAGCGATGAAGTTACTACTTAGAAATAATTAGTTTCTTGTGTTTAGTTATTTTCCCTATGACTGTGGCATAGGCATTCCATTACAACTATAAATTAATGAGGCAGATCTTCATTCATTTGGTGTTGTACTGTTATAGTTAATGGCATTTGGGCTGTGAAAATGCTGGAGGATAAGGATGATATGGTTCAAATCCTAGCTGTTGCAGTGTTGCTTGTTCTGTTTTAGGTTTTGAAGCAACAGGGATGAGGCCAGGAGGAAGCCAGAGTTTTATAGCATCTAGATGTTTGTAAAGCAACTGTGTAATAACAATTGAGAAACATGAAAGTGAACAGTTATTTCTTGAAAGCTGTAATTATAATAGCAACGGACTACTAGAGCCTCTTCTTAAAATATCTTTCCAAGCTTGGGGAAAGCCATTGCCATCGAATCACTATAAAGAAATGGGTGTTTTAGATAGATAGATACGTTGCTGGGAACTCTTGAGGCATGCCTCTCCCTGACAAAAAGAAGACTTACCTGAATTTAAGCAGAATCAGTTGTGCCCTTTGGGAAATATAGACTACATGAATTAATAGTTGCTCCATTAAGCATGATATTTGTGCCTAAAATATCCTTGACAAGAATGTGACTAGCATTTTTTAGATTGCCACCTAGAACAAATATGTACTTCTTTCCAGCAATCTGCTTTACCTGCTGATTTATGACTGTAACCATAAATTTTTATCCTAACACTTAACCAACATCTGCTTACATATATTTTAGTTGTGATTTTTAAATATCTAATTCCACATGGGACTGAGTGAACAGCTTGTTTTTCATTAAGACACTTTTAAGTATTTCACCATTAGTATGACAGATTTCCCCTTTTCCCTTCACTAATTTCTTTCACTTTTATATAAGGATGTAGCAACACCACATACATATTTTTGTCCTCCATAAGAAAGGGTTTCTCAACATACTGAGACACCTCATGGAAAAAATCGGTCAACAAATATAAGATTGTTACATTTCAGCACTTGCTCAAAAAAACTCAAAAGATTGTATGTACTGTACAGCGCTGTGTAAATTTACAGCGCTTTATAAATAAAGTTTAATAATAATAAATAATAATAAAACTGCACAAAAATCAACATTCTTACACAAAAACAAGATTTTTTTTTTTTAAAAAATGCACTGTTGTCTTTGTCAAATTTGCATTTGGCATTTTGTTTTTGCTCAGATTTTTCACAAAATAACTCTTGAAATGTGAAAAATCATAAAAATGCTCACAAATTCAACTAATGTGAAGAAAACCTTTAAGATTCTTTATTATTTCAAGTGAAAATGAAATATGTGAATATTTACGTCACTACTTTTATTAATGTACTTTGATTTGGATACTCATAAATGGAGGACAAGTCTTTACTGAGGCCCATGAAAACTGGATTTCAGTGATTTACACTAAGGCTTTATCCTAGTGGCAGTCAATGTTCTGTTAAGGATCCTTCTCCATTTGGGTTTTAACTCCATGATTCTCCAAAACTCTTAGTACCACTCCTTCCTCTTAAATATTTGGACTAAGAGCTCCCAAGAAAACAGTTAACATAAAGAAGGATATTGCACATACTCAGTAGCCATTAATATAGTAAAAAGCATTTTCAACAATCAGGCAAAATGGAAGAACCTGCTGTTAACCATACAGATGATCACTCACTTCATTTAATACACATTTACATTTCTGTTCCTCTGCAGTATAGATTAGTTGTGTGCATGGCAAAAATCTTTTATCAAATATTTTCAGCAGTTCAGTGGATGCTAAAGATTAAGGGGGTATACAGATGGGCAGCTCCATGGCGCCTGTTTTTGCCCCTCATTGGCACCGATGCACGCCCTAAAAAGAAGCCGCCTAGAGTGGCTTCTTTTTAGGAGCGCCTTAATGGTGTTTGTGTGCGTTGATGCTGCCACTTCCGGCGAGCGTGTCCACACGTCGTCATCGCATGCCCCGTGTGGGTGGGGTGCTGGCAAAATGGCGCATGGGCTCTGCTAGAAGGGCTGGGTGCATATGGACACCCAGCCCTCCGGAGCCCTAAAATCAGCCCCAGGACGGCACTTTTGGCCGTCAGAATTGGGCCTAAATCAAAAGAACTATAGAAGGAAGAGAATTTCTGGGAAATTTCTAATTGGGAATGGAGGGGTCAAGGTCTTATCTCATTTATTATATGTACAAGTCATTACAATCTTATAAGTATTAAAATGCCATGTGTATACTCATAGCACTTTAGAGCTCCCAGTTGACAATCTTTCCTCCTGGTAGCAGCTGCTAGACTATCCTAGAGTATCTATGGCCTGGTACAAACTACCCAAAAAAGTGGCCTGGCAGTGGCCTGTTTGCCTGCAGAGGGACGCCACAGCAGCCAAACTTCCTGGCGTCCCTCCGCCCCAAAAAGAACCCAGAAAAAATAGGTTCTTTTTAGGATGGTGCGCACAAGTCACGAGTGCACCATTGGCGTACTTGTGATGTAAGCGACACATAGCAACATCTATACGCTGTGTGTCAGTTAGTCAAGATGGTATACCCCATGTGGATGGGACACCACCATGGTGCTGCCACCTTGTGGTCTCTTCCAGCTCTATGATTCTATGAAATTTTCAGGTGAGAACACCTGACATAAATTTAGTGGGGACCAAGCCAATCACTTTCATGCCCCTCTCTTCCTCCCTTCTTCTCCTTCTGCTGTGACAATTTTCAGAACACCAATGGCAACAGCAGTGTTGTGGTCCTTTTTATTACTTTGTATTTATTAAATCAATATACCGTCTTATTCTCTAGGGATTCTGTAGAAAATGTAGTGGCTGAAGAATTTTGGAGAACAGTGGTAGGTATGCATACAGGATATGATACGGAGTGCCTGGGTTTTGTTACATTTTGTGCATGGTGGAGGAAGACAACCATTATAAGTAAAGGATATTCAGTCAGACAAGCTTGCCAACTGGCTCTCAGAAACAACCTGTTAGATCTTCATTTACCTCCTCTCAGCCACAGAATTGTTGAAGGCCATTTTCTCAGAGTAGTGCTTTCAGGTCTTGAACATACTCTCCCCACTGAGGCTGGCTGGTGGAAAGAGTATGGCCCGTTACAGACTGCCTAAAAGCGGCGGTCTGCCGGCGCTGCGGGTTGCTCCGCGAGGGAGCCACAGCAGCCAAACCGCGCAGCTCCCGTGCAGAGCAAAAAAGAACCCCCAAAATGGAGCTTCTTCCCGCAGCGCGGTTATGACGCCACGAGGCGCCAATGGCGCACTTGCGACATCATAAGCGCCGCATGATGTGCGGATGCTATGCATCTGACACATAATAATGGCGGTGCCTGTGTATATAGGGCGCCACCGTTATTACGCCCCCGTCACGTGATAAGGGTGAGGCCAGTGTGGACACTAGGTCCCCGGCCAACCCCTATCACGTGATGGGGTACCTCAAGAGCCCGTGTGTAACGGGCCTATGTATGCTTTCTTGTTCCAGGTGTGCCCTTCCTGAGCAACATGGTTTTCTTGAGCAGTGATGTGTTCATATATCTTTTGGTTGTTATTCAGTCCTGCTTCCTGGTTTACTCTCTGCCTTTCACTGGTTCTTTGAGGCTGATTTCTTGCTTGTTCCTTCAATAAAGGGTTAGCCTTTATTCCTTAATTGGTCTTTAGTCCTAATGTACTGCTTGTCCCATGGTTCCTTGTGTACTACTTTTATATTAACTTACCTCTTTTAAAATAAAACTTTTAGATACATGTTGACATTACAGAAAAAGGCTTGTTGTGTTTTATTACCATTTTACATCAATATTTTTGTAATGTTGCTATTAATATTTCAGCAGAAGAATGGGTACATGAAAATGTAAGTAAATGCAGCTTCCTTTTTTTAAAAAACCTCTTCTGCAATTCAAACATTTGGGACAGTCTTACTGCAGGGATTATATGGGGCAAGGAGACTATTGGAAAGGGGTGAATAATTCCTAAGTAGCAACAGTCTCAATAGTTGTGCATGAAAAAAGATAAAAGTTATCATGTTGCACCATGTTGACCGATTGCTTCAGGGAACCAGCATCTTTTCCTTCCCAATAACACCCTACTTTCCTATTCTCCAATATAGAATTTCACAGTATATTAGCAGTGTTACAGGCTTGTTTGGCCCTGCAGTGAAGCATCACATATGGAGGAGGTATATCAAGTCTGAAGGACCAGTGGTCTGCTGTGGTGTGGCAGCCCTGCTCTGAATGCATTTCCCAATCCATCTGTAATCACGGATGGAGATATGTGTCTCGAAAGGATACGGTGGAAGATTAATGTTTACAAAGCATGCCTGAGATGCAGAGTGCTAAATACTTTCATGTTCATCTTACTTCATTGTTGAAAACATCGCTTTTGCATGCCCAGTGGTGCAGAGGGAGAGAAAGAGGGAGAGGGAGTGCAGCCGTCTGTTTTGAAGGCGATGAGGGGTTTGGAAGTGGATTAAGTACTCTTAATCTCTGTGACAGTGCAGATGGGTACCTGCCTGGAGTTGAGGCACCAGCCTTTTGGCAGCAGACTAACTGACTGTCTGGCAGAGGCTATTAGAAGACTTAATCACACAGCTGAACAGACTTAAAGGTAAAAGGAAATCTTTTTATTCTTCAGTAAGAAAGACCTTTGGATTAAAAAGTCTGGCAGAGGGTGGTTTCTGTTGCCTAACGCTGAGAAAAGCCACCAGTTTTGTAGCATGACAGAAAAGATGTGGCTTGGAAGAAGCCTGGGGCTAAATAACAGCAGACAACATTCCATCCTTAGTACTTGCTTGTTTGTCTGGGCTTCTGTGAGTACAAAGGTGCTCTCTCTCGCTTGATGTGAAATTTATGAACAGAAGCCGGATGGCAGTCCTCAGCTCTGCTTTTCCTGATCTATAAAGGACTTGCTACTCAATTATTTAAAAAAAAAAAAGGAGTTGAGTCAGCCTTTGAGGGTTTTCCCATATAATCCAGATGAAATGTGTCCATAACCATGCTTTTAGCCTTTGCCTGATACGCTCCCTAGACGATAATTGGCAATACTTTGGGATTCTGTTTGCATGTAATGGATTGATGGTGGGGTGAAGGGGGGTACAGTGGTTCTGTTTGTCCCCTTTCTAAAAAGAAGCAAACAAACACTGATTAGATGTATGACACAGTTTATGGCACTTAGGACATTTCCAAAATATTAAAAACAATTACTGCAGTGTAAATCTCACTGGTGAAATGGGATCCTATGAAAAGGAAATGGGGTAATGATTACCTTGGAGACAGTGCTCATTTGGTATGTCCTGTCAGTGTGGCAGTGAATCCGTTCTGGATGCTAATCTGAGATATTAATGCATTTGACAGCTTGCATGGTTCATCTGAAGTTTACAGTAAAATGCAGAATGGAGTCACTGCTCTAATAACATGTGGGCCAGGAATGGCCATTGCCTGAAGGATAAATATTTGAGTTTTGCACAGCAGGGAACTCCTAAAGAAACAAGGAAGGACAATTAAAAAAAACAGAAATTATTGAGGAAATATATGCTCATGAATCTAACTCAACAAATATATGCTCATGAATCTAACTTGATGCCTGTGACATTTTGCTATCACATTTTTGACAGCTGATAGCACTACTGCACTGTTGTATTTCAGAGTTTGCAGGCATGGATTATAGGATGTAGGCTTTATATGTGATTCACATTATTTTAACCCTCATTGATTTGTGAGGAAAAGTTCCATGCAGAAAGAGTTTTGATCAGTTTTGATGTGAGAAACAGGGATGGGGAAATATGTCAGTTCTGTTTTGTGTGTATGTTTTGTTATTAAACCTCAGCTTCTTTCTTTCCTGCATATGATGAAATACAAAAGTATTGGTAAAATTCTTTTAAAAAACAACAAGAAGATGGATAAATTTCTTCCCCATCTTCTGAAATAACTGTTTCATGTTTTGCAATAGGGATCATGGAAATTGAGATAGGGACAGTTGGCATGATCCTGTTTTAAGCAGACTGTCCCACATGAGTAACGTCCAGGTTGTTCAAAGGCTAATGCAACACATGAAACAGTTATTTCAGAAGAGGGCATCTCTTACCTCTCCCCGTGGATCAGTTAAGCAACAGATTAAAATACAGCATAACATCAGTTAAAACATGTAAATCACTTAAAACCAACACATAGTAAAACAATCAGTACGTAGTTTAAAATTCATAATTTAAAAATTACTTGGGTCTCCATGTTGAGGAGGCTGGTGAGTGCGAGAGCCAGTATGTAGGTATTAGTTACAGTAGCCTTCCTCGTTCAAAATTTTCCAAGTCAGATCCTCCAGAGTTCCTCAGCAATTTTAGGCAAATGCCCCCCTTCCACACAATGAGGGGCTTGCTCATAATGAGATTCCCCCCTCTCTTTTCCCACTCTTTCATCCTTCCATCCATATGCTGCCTCTTTCCCAACAATGGGTTTCAAAGCAACTTGCAATTTATTACAAAGAATACATATGATGTTGGATTCCATCTTTGGTGAAATGTGAGGTACACATTTAATAGACAGACAGACAGACAGACAGACAGACAGATAGATGTTAGAGTACAATAAAGCATGAATAGTGTGTGTGTGTGTGTGTGTGTGTGTGTGTGTGTGTGTAAGTTTCTTTGCAGGTGGGCCACTGGAGAGGTCCTCCACACCTGTGTTGTCAAACTGGCCCAGAGGTATCCCTGCCTCACCTCTTGTCTTTGGGATATTGCTCCAGACTTCAGGGCAGAGATCCCTCAACCCTTTCCTCCCAAGGATTCAGAGTCCTCTGCATGCTGCGATTCACAGAGATTACTCGAATAAGAGGAATACCACTATCCCTGTATACTCCATATGTCCATCTCTATACTTCCTGAATGATTCCACATGGCTGTGAGTTCTCTCTCTATCTCTGCTATATTCATTTTCCCAGAGGTGGCTTATTTTCTCAATCTGCATTGCTTATGTTACTTCCCTTTACTTGTGCACAAAGTGCAAAGCAAACATTGATGAAGGGGGGTGGGTGGTGGGAGAAGCATCTGGGCCTCTCTTCACTCTCAGATAATTTGCTGTTGAACTTTATCCCTCATTAGCTCTTTCCCAGGAGAAGTCAGTACAGTATCTCCTTCATTTCAGGTGTTTTAATGAGCAGGAAAGTCTGATTTTTGCAGGACATTTGTATTGCCCAGGTTGGGGCACATGTCTTACCTGTCAGAGCTGGAAGACTTGTTGAGGCTTCTCTCTTCCTTGCCACCCCCATTTACCTACTGCAAAAAGGAGATTGACAAAAATAGGATCCATACATGATGCGGCTGAGTTGAGAAGAAAAAAGCAGATTGAATATGATCTGTAGCAACTAGGGATTCTGGCAGAATCTGCCACAGAATCTGCCTGTACCAGATTTTTTCCTGTGCCAGCATGGATAGCAACAGACATATAGCATTTGAGGGTATTGCCCTCCAAATAACTATTCTCTTCCCCTGCCAATGAAATTTTCTTTTAGTACCCAAATTTTTAATGTTGTGGTAACTTAACACTTCATTTGAACACTTAGGAATACAGTTTAGCCATGCAAAGAAAAGGAGAAAGCACTGTCACCAAGGAAATTGAATACAGCAAAAAGAAGAATGATATGTGTGAACAAATTTTAAATGTTGCTGCTAACACACTGTAGAAATAATGCAGTTTGCCAACACTTCAGATACCATGGCACCATGCTAAGAAATCTTGGGATTTGTAGTTTGGTGGGGCATTAGCGCTCTCTGACAGAAAAGGATAAATTTCTCACAAAACTTAGCATTGAGCCATGGCATTTAAAGCAGAGTCAAACTACATTATTTATGCAATATGAAAGCAGCTTCAGTCTCTGCAACACTAAATATAGCAGGACCGAAGGAAAAATTCTTGGGGGGGGGGGGAGAGAATTCTTATTTGGATAGGCCTTCATTTTGCCCCCTATCACTACTGTCTTGATATGAATGTTTTCCATGTGAGCAAAGGGCCCTTGAAAATGAAGGATCTTGGTCATGCAGAAAGCTACCACAGTACCAGAAACCTCTCCCATTCAGTTGTGCTGCTTTCCATGCAAACATAACAATGGTGGAGGAAGGCAGGTCTAGGTGATTCCTTGATTCTGTGATCTGAAAAGAAAAGAAAGCAGTGTGTGTTTTTTTAAAAAAAACTTATTGAATTTAGCAGTATCTAAATTTGAGAAGAAATTGTGAATTGGGGGGCAGAATTCATATTTGGAGGCACAATGCCCCTCCTGTAGTCACAGTAGCTTCACAATGCTAGACTGTCTTATCTCAGTGGAATTTGTGGACAGCTAGGGAGCTGCTGCAGCCCTCAAAATTTATGGAGATATATATGTACCTGTCTGTGGAAAATATTGTGATACTTTTGAAAGTGATGGATGGTGAGGGTGAAAGAGATTCACACAAAGGGGAAAATAAGCCCACTTGTATGTACACAGATGAATATCAGGGACTTTGTATTCACATGAACTGCATAAGAATAGGCATTATTTTGCATAATGGTCTCCTGTCTAAATCCACTGGTGAGAAAATAATGTCAGGAAAGAGCACTTGATTTGGTAAAACACATGTCGGATGGATTATGTTTGATTTGTACATTGCTAATAGAAACCTTGTACAGTGAGCTCTTGTTATCTTGATGGGGTTTGGTTTAAGGGCCCCCTGTGGATACAAAAATCTGTGGATTCTCAGGTCCTTTTATGTATAACAGGATAGTAAAATGGTGTCCCATATATAAAATGGCAAAAACAAGGTTTTCTTTTTGGATTCATAAAAATATTTTCAAGCCATAGATGGTTGAATCCATGGATGCAGAATCCATGGATCTCATTCAAAGTGCTGATTATAACCTATAAACCCCTAATGGCTTGGGTACAGACTGTCTAAAAGACTATGGCCCAGTACATACGGGCAGAAAGTGCCATCCTCGAGCCAAAATTAGGGCTCAGGAGTGCGCAGTATCTGCACGCTCACGAGTCCTAGCATGCGGTGGCAGAGCCATCATGGGGGCCACCTGTCTACACATCATGGCATCACACTTGGGTCATTGATGTGCCACAGTGCACATCTGCACATCATGGTGTCACACTTGGGTCATAAACGTGCCACAGTGTGCTAATGGCGCACTGGTGGCAGCCACATGTGCCAAAAAGAACCCGCTTTTAGCTGGTTCTTTTTGGTGCGGAGGGAGCCCACATGGTTTGGTTGCTGTAGGCTCCCTCAGGAGCAAAAACAGGCGGCTCCAGCCTACCCTTTTGGGGCAGTCTATTGACCCCCTATATCTCTCTATATGAAGCTATCCCATTCATGGAGGCGGGCTTTCTATTGGCCCTACCAGGCTGTGGAAATCCCATCTCTGCTCTCCTTTTTGCCAACAGATAAAAGGCCATTTTATTATTTATGAAGGCATTTGAGAATTAATTGGTTGCTGAAGGTTCTTTTTTATATGTGCAGGTACTGTATTTTTATCTTTATGGTTACGTCGTTAAATGATTTTGTACTTTTAAAAAAATGAATGGAGATTTAAGAAGAGCTTCTTGAACTGTATTTTACTTTTTTATCATCAGTTTTTTAAGCTCTGTCTTGTTTTAACAATTTTGTAGGTGCTGTCTTGGGGTCCAATGTGGGGAGAGACAAGGGGTTGAAAATATGTACATATATACATACTTGCCTGTTAGGTATAGGCAACAAGGTGTTCCCTGCAATTAACTTCCTGACTTCTGTGACCAGCCTAGAAATTCACCGGCTGTTAGAGGAAAAACAAAGTGATCTCTTTTTCTCTGCCAATCTGTTTTGCTTCTTACAAAAAGTTCCTTTCTTTGAAGCCTGGGTGAGAATTTAGTTTTTTCTGCTTTTGAGTATGGGCCTATTTAAGGCGTATTTGCCAAATCAAAGTACACTTCCCTTCTCTTTAGCATTATTGGGCACTGTTCTGTGCAAATCCATGCAAATCCATTGAATTTATTAACTGAAACCCAAGTGATGAATTGGCTGAGACATGTGTAATAATTTAAAAATTCCACTTATTACATATGGAAGGGATGCTTCTGTGCACATGCAGAGTATGAAGAATCAGGTTAGAGGATAAGGCATTAAGGCAAGCAGTCTTGTTTGAAATTATCCATCAGTAGAAAAGGGCTACTGAAAGCACATATCAGAAACTTATGTCTTAAAAACCAGAGCATGAAAAAGTTATTTTTTTTGGGATAATAGTTTGTGCTGGGAGTGCTGAAATTCTGGGATTTGTAGTATTAAAAGTAATTTTTCAAGGTTCTGCTGTGTACTCTTATGGGCACTGCCTAATAGCCTAAATTATTTCTTAGTATACTTAACTAAAGTAGTGTCTCCTGGCCTGACCACCCCACATTCCTGCACCAGCTGAGAACAGTAGAGGTCTGTGTTCCTGTCAATTGGGGTGCAGCAGACTGAGGTTTCCACTCCCTCCCACAAGTGATCCCTGGTGTGACAAGCATAAACAGAAATCCTGTTGCAGTTCCTCCTACCTTATTGGTGAAAAGGGATAGAAAAGTCAGTATGCTGGGTCTTGATCAGTAGGAGAACCGACCTCCATCACTTGCAGTGGCTGATGCCTGATAAGGCTGGATTTGGGGGCTTTTACAATCCCTACATGATCTGTACACTCTTGTCATGATTGTAAATATCTAAGGATTGTGAATACAAATCAGTTATGGATGCACAACTTTAGTAATGCTCTATTGATAAATGTGATCACGAATTTCAGCTGCTTTTTCAAACACTCGTGTTTGTTCTCTCTACCTCACCTCAGTCTCCAATGTGTTGATGTAGTGAAGGAGTGCATTCAAGAATTATGTCTTCTATGTATCATCAACTTCTTGCAAAGTCATACTTTTGGATCACCTCATGTATCCCAGGATATGGGATCATGTAAGGCAAGAATGTGATGAAACAGATGTTAATTGACTGAAATTCCCATCAGCCCTAGCCTCACCTAGCTAATGGTGAGAGCTGATGTGAACTGAGATTCAACAGCTTCTGGATGGCCACATGGATCACATCTATGATGTAAGCATTAGTTTGTTGCCTCTAAACGACGAATTTTCATTTCTACGGAGATAATAGAATAATATAGTTCTACAGAGAAAAGAGACATGAATTACTACTGAGAAAGTGCTGTGGCTTGCAAATGCTTGAATTACTTTTTTTTATTCAGGGTTTATCTCAAAACAAGGATACAAAGATAAATGCCTTTAACTGTGTAAACGAGCCCTAGGTGTTATAAGTAAAAGGACCTAAGATTCTTCCTTTTAATTTGCATGCATTATGTAATTGCTAGCAGTGAGAGCATTAATTGATTTATTGGTGTGATTAATCAATTAATTCATTATTCACCATTTTAAATGGTAGATTTTTAATTGGAGCTGTCCCCTGTGAAAACGACATTGAGTGCTGATGGCACTGGTATATATAATTTATGTGCATCATCAGGCAAGGATTTTTCCAAACAATAAATGCCTTGTCTGGATCATTTAGTCTGAAGAAATTGTTATCTTCATTAAATACACCTGTATGGAAGGAAAGGCTGCCACCACATTTATTATTGACAAATTAATCTGTTTTAAATGTATGGTAGTTAATTGAGTAGTGATGATGTGGCTGGGTGGCTTCCCCCCCTCACTAGCTGTGTTTGACTGAGAACCATATTTTGGGGCTCAGAAAGAAATTCTTCAACATCCCAGCTCAGATTTGATAGTGGGAAAACTGGATTGATTTGTTTAGCTTTCTCCTTTCCTATGTATCTCGATAATGCTCTAGCTTTGGTTATATGCAGAGCCTTGAAAAAAGTACTCTTTGAACTACAGTTCTCAGAATCCTCTAGCCAACATGGCCACTAGAGATGGAAAGAATATTGAATCCCCCCGAAGGAAAAAAAAAACCTGGTTAAAATGTTTTTTCCCCTATGTGTGTGTGTTCCAAGAAACTCTGCTGAGGAAATTCCTGAATGATGATAACCTTTGCAGTTTAAGATTCATTCTGCCCAAAATTCACACATTTTCTGCCCAGGAAAAAAAAATTACACACAAAATGCTGTTTCATGTACAGAGCATGCTATTTTCTGCACAAAAATGTGCAAATTTTGCAAAGAAGAAGATGTGCAGATAGTTTTTCCAACTGTGCAGTTTTGGAAGACATTTCTTCAAGGAGGAAGGAAACTTGCTACAATTGCTTGTTTGTTTTCAGAACAAATTTATCAAAGAATTATATCCCTAATGACCATTGACTTTAGTTGGATGGAATTCTGCACTCTCTACTTGACACAATTTTTTCTGCTTACAACACACTGATTTCATTGCATTGACCAGGTGTGGGGAACAGTTCTGGTCCTAGGCGCAAGCTTATCTCTCAGGATGCATCACAGAAGCTACATGATATCAGGAACCCTTTATTCTTAATCCCTGTCCTCTGATATCACCAGAATCTCTCTGCATTTACAAGAGAGATGCCTTCCTCTAGTGTTGATAAGAAAAATCTGTTGATCTCTGATCACAATCTTATCCCTGATCACTTATCACTCCAAGGACATATGTTTTCCGTAAATCAATTCCTGAAAGTTAGCTTGACATATTTCTCTACCAAGGAAGGCAATAGTTGTTTTCATATTTCCACTCCAAGTGATATTTCACTGCTTTTTGTGTGGTGTGGGGTTGGAGAGGATTTTCAAAATATTTGGAAAATGGTGGGAAACTATGTGAGTATTGAGAAACCCTGATGGGAAAAATCTTGGACTGATGCAGTTTGCATCTTTGAACTTTGGGACCTATTCCATGCACAATTTGCATGTGGTTGTTTTGAACAGAAAACAGAATTTTCTTTGCAGGAAAAAGCATTTTCACCATAGAATGTGAATAGTCATCAAAAGAGTTGATTTTTGAAAACTTTCTTGCAATGTGGATTAAACTGCTAATATTACTCTTTGTTTCATTCAAGAAGGAAATTATCAAAGAATTACATCTGTAGAGTGGTGCCTTGACTTGAAGGTCCCCAAGAAGTAGCATGAATAAGGGCTTTTGCAATCTCTCCCCTATTCTGGAAAATAAACAATTTAAGATAATACAGAAGACACCATAAATAGCAAAGACTTGGAACAATTACTAAAAGAAAGTAAAGGAACAAAGTGCAAAGCCAGATTTACCATTGAACATTAAAACAAAACAAAACAAAAAATTACCACAGATGACTTACATAACTTTGAAATAGATAAGGAAGACATTGAAATAGTTCAAGATTTTCCATACAGTACCTTGGCTCAGTCATTAATCAGAATAGAGACTGCAGTCATGAAAGCAGTTGATCAGAACTTGGAAAGCCAGCAGTGAAGGAACTAGACAAGATCCAGAAGTGTAAAGTTACATAATTGAATATTAAAGTGAGGATTATCCATGCCATTGTATTTCCCCTTTTTATTTATTTTTACTTTATTTAAAGGATTTATATTCCATCTTTCTCCCCAAATGGGATTCAAGGTGGTCATTTGTATGAGGGCTGGACAGTGAAGAAAACTGATAGGAAGAGATTCAATTCTTTTGAGATGTGGTGCTGGGGAAGAATACTGTGTATACAGTGGACTGCTATAAAGACCAGTATATGGGTCCTAGAGCATCAAGCCTGAATTCTTCCTAGAAGCCAACATGACTAAACTGATAGTGCTGTACTTTATCTGTCTCATGGGAAGACATGACTCACTAGAAAAGATAATAATGTTTAGTATACAAATAAATAATAATAATAATAATAATAATAATAATAATAATAATGTGGAAGGCAGCAGAAAAAGAGGACCACATTCAAGGTCATTAGACTCAATCAAGGAAGCCATGGCTCTGAGTCTGCAAGACCTTAACAGGGTGGTTTATGATCAGGTGACTTGGGGGTCTCTCATTCCGTAGGTTGCCTTACATTGAAATCAGCTTGATGGCTGGTAGCAACAACAAAATCTGTTAAATGGCAGAAACACCTTGTTTCCTCCTTGTTTAGATTGGGACCTTAAGGCAGAAATGACTTCTTCGCCTGAGGTCATGTACTAAAGCAGTTCTGTCATAGACAACTTTTTGTCTTTAAACATTTTTCTTTATTCGATGTTATGGAGGGGAAAAAGAGTGAAACTTTTTTATTCTGAAGTATTTAAGTACTTGGCATATTTGCAGACTGTTCCATGCAGTTTAGTAAGAAGAAGTGAAACCAGTGGCAGCTAGTAAGGCCTTTTTCTTTTCTTTTTCTTTAAAAAAAAGATGGGTGGTGGAATTTTCTTTAAGCTCCTCTTTTCTGGCAGCCTTCCAATAGGGAGGATAATGTATGCAAGATGTATGACAGAGGAGGTTAAAGGGCTTATCAGGGAGTAATTCAAGCCTGGTGCACACATGCAGCACAATGAGATGATAGAGTTTTGATGTGATAGACAAGACTTGCCAATTCAGACTGCAGGTGGGAGAGCAATTGCTTTAATGCTGTATTACACTGAAAAAATATCTAGCAACAATCCTACTGGCAGAAAGTTAGCAAAGCAGATATCCATCTTCACTAAAGCCTTTCTTTGTTGTACACTTTAGTTTTGTTTTATTTTCTAAACATCTTGTAAAATACACGTCTTAGGCTCTATTCAATTTAAAATACAGTCCGCCCTCCCCATATGCGGGGGATCTGTTCCGGACCCTCCTACATATGGGAAAAAGAGCATATGCCCCATAGAAAATAATGAGGTGCGTGCTTGCAGTGGCGTGTGGCACAGTACATGCCCCATTATTTCTACCAGGGCTTGCCTTCCACATAAGCTCAAAGCTGCAGAAGGCAAGCCCACCTATGGGGAAGGCTGACTGTATAATCATAATAAGGTACAGTAACACAGTGGTACAATATTAAAAAATTGACATGGCAACATAGTATAATATGTTGTTATTGTGTGCCTTCAAGTCATTTCCAACTTATGACAACCCTAAGGCAAACCTGTCATAGAGTTTTCTTAGCAAGCTTATTCAGAGTTTGCCATTGCCATCCCCTGAGACTGAGAGTGTGACTTGCCCAAGGTCACCCAGTGGGTTTCCATGGCTAAGTAGGGATTCGAACCTTAGGCCCCATACAGACAGGCCAAAATAAAGCTGCTTTGGGCCACTTTGGAGGTATGCTATTTAAATGATGCATGCGTCCTAAGAGTATGGAAGCCACACCGAAACCATGATCCAGTCCTAAGGACTGGAGCGCAGCTTTGATGCATCTTCCGGACTCTTAGGACGCATGCGTCATTTAAACAGCATATCTCCAAAGTGGCCCGAAGCAGCTTTATTTTGGCCTGTCTGTATGGGGCCTTAGTCTCCCAGTGTTCTAGTCCAATGTTCAAACTACTACACCACACTAGTCCTCAATATGGATGTAAAATTTAAAATTAGAAGGAAGGTGTGAAAAATCTTATACTCTTCAGGGACTAAAATAGTGTGCCACTATGCTATATTGGCTGCTTAATTATGTATGCATAACTATATAACATCTCCTGACCTAACTTCCATAGCCAAACTTAACATCAAGCACCTGCATTGGTCGCAAGAAAGAGGTTACAGTATTTCTGATACACACACCCATGCCACAAGTAAGCACCAGCAAGTGAGGATGCAATGAAGAATTCGGTGGTGCTTCTGATTGTCACAGTCTTACTTGCTGGTGGGAGAGGGGCAGAAATGTAATCCTTCTGCCCCAGCTGACAGTTCAACAGACTTCTTTCACCCAATGTAACTGCTGACCATTAAGATGAGTTAGGAGGAGCATTCACACAGTCTTACAGTCTTACTGAATACAGCAGGCCCGTGGTATCTGATGGGGTTTGGTTCCAGGATCCCACATGGACACCAAAATCCATGGATGCTCATGTCCCATTGAATCCAATGGTATAGTAAAATGGTGTTCCTTATATAAAATGGCAAAAATCAAATTTGCTTTTTGACATTTATATATTTTCAAACTCTTTTCAAGCTGTGGATGGTTGAATCCATGGATAAAGAATATGTGGATACAGAGAGCTGACTGTACAAAGTTACATAGCCATAACTCTAGATTACAGATCCCTGGATGCAAAACAGAATGTCACCCATGGATTTTAAACAAACAAACAAAAAAAAAATGCTAAAATCTTGAAAGATGTAATAGTTTGATGGAGGTCTTAAACTTCAAATGTCTACTCCAGCAAATGATTACAAACCATGCCAATGAACCATGGCTACAAAAAAGGTTCCATCCACAACTCTCTGGGTATATCTAAAGTCATACTCAGTTTGTGTGCACATGCATTTGTGTACTTTATTCTCTGGCTGATATCTCTCCCTCACTGAACCCATTTCATGTGAGATTTCTGTAATATACAGTTTTCTCCCCTCACTCTTTGCCTTCTTGCCTTCCACCCTATTGGTTGATGTGGTTTTGATTGTTACATTTCAAAACTTCCCAAAATGTAAGAATAATGATTTAGTATATACATTTTAAAGAAGCAGGTAGGTGTTGACCATAATCCTTCAATTTTCTCTTGTTGTCTGAAGATACTCAGACAGATAATGTTATATTCAGAGCATGAGTCCAGATATGAGATATTTGTACAGGATGTTCTAGTTATGTAAGTGGTTTGATTGTTGCAAATTCATGCTGCCAGCATGGTGGTGGAGTGGGCAAAGAATAATCTGAGGGGGAAACCTGTCATTTCTGTGAGAAGATACAAGGAAGTCTGTATAAACATTAGACATGCCAATTCAGTATTGCAAACATGCAGGAAACTAGTTAGTAATAATGAAATATCCCATCACAACTATAATTAACTAGAGATAACTTTATTTCTTATGCAGCATAACTGTAACTTTTTATTTACTTTTATATTTGATTAGTGTGGCCTTATTAAATGATGGAAGACTATCACATTGTTTAAGTACTCATGTGTGGTATACTCCATGCATGTGTGGAGATGACAATGTGGTAGATTGCAAAGGGGTATGTGTGTACCAGTAGCATTTAGATGGTTTCTGAAAGTATCTGAGAGTAGCTTTTTTCAAGATGTGGTGCAGTAAAAAGTTACCTTTAAAATTCCAAGTACCTGTATAATGATAATTTATTTGGCATTGCAACTGCAACTAATTGCTTTTTAAAAATAGCTTTTTAGGCTCTGCCAGTGGAGGGATTTTGGAGTCACGAGGCAGCTATAGGAGCCACATGGGGTGACAGTTCATTCAATCTGAAGAAAATCAGGTGCACATTATACCAGTACCAAGACACTATCAGCTGGGAGATGGCTTTCATTACTCCCCAGCTATGAGCTAGGGTGACAGGTGTACAGTTTGGAGGATAAGATGAGGCTGTCCAACCCTATTTTATTATTTTAGGGTGTGTAGGTGGGGGGAAAATCCTTCAAATTAAACTATTTACCTATTTCTTCCCTCCCTCCATCTCACTCACCAACACTTTCCTTATCCAGCACCTTCCTCTCCTGTCCAAATGGCAGCTGGTGGATTCTGTGTTAGTGCTGAATTTGAACTTCAGGTTTAACTTTAAAAGGAGCTATCCATGGTGCTGGTTCTGGTTTTGGAAGCTGCCTTAGACCAGGTTGGATTGCCTGTCCATCTAGCCCAGCACTGTCAACTGTGATTGGCAAGAACTCCTCAGAGGCTCAGACAGTGGTCTTCCCTGGCAACTGCTACCTAATCCTTCTAGAGATGTCAGGGATTGAACCTTATGCCTTCTGCATGCAAGGCAAACTGTCCTGATGACTAAATCTTGACATTTACTACCCTTTTTTTTGTTTTCTCCTCTTCCACATACATGGTGGCAAGTGTAGTACAGTGGTTACAGTGTTTGACAACCTGCAAAATCAAAGTTCTAGTCTATTAGCTACATGAAACTCAGTGCATGACCTTTGGGCAATCACTGTCTTTCAGCATGACCTAGCTCATGGGGATCAGATGAGAATGAGGAGAACCACATGTGCTGAGCAGACCTCAATGGATGAAAGGTATAGATATTATACATATGTATTAAATGTACATGTTATAAATACAAACCTTTATTTATTGAAAACAGCTGTAGGCTACCTCTCTGAAGCTTAAAGTGGCACATATTTATATTCTACAGGGTGAGTCTCCCTTATCCAAAATGCTTGAGATCAGAAGTCCTTTGGATTTGGATTTTTTTTCCAGATTTTGGAATATTTGCATATGCATAATGATATATCTTGGAAATGGCGCCCAAGTCTATAGATGAAATTTATTTATGTTTCATATACAATTTATAAATATAATCTGAAGACAACATTCCTCTCTCTCACCTCCATCCTTTAATTTCTGTCCAGCATTCAGCTGCACACATTATTACATCTGCCCACTGCTCCGACCATATCTCTCCTTTATTATCATCCCTTCAATGGCTCCCCTTCCCCTTCCATATTATATATAATATATAAAATAAAATTTTATTTATATACCGCCCTTCTAAAAATCAGGGCGGTGAACAACAAGAAAAACAATACATTACACAAAATCAAATAAAATACATTAAAAGCAGTTCAATAAAAATAATAAAAATAACATGTCGGCAAAACAATGCTGACGAGGCTGACAAGGGGGGGGGAGAGTTACTGGTCAGGGTAAGCTTGTTCAAATAAATGGGTTTTTAACCCCTTCCTGAATTGGGCTAGGGAGGTGGCTGAGCGGAGCTCGAAGGGCAGCGCGTTCCAGAGGTTGGGGGCTGAGATGGAAAAAGCCCTCCTAGAGGTGGAATTATATTTCGCCTCTGGAACACTTAATAATAGCTGCCCTGAAGATCGAAGTGCGCGGGGCAGATTGTACGGAGAGAGGCGGTCCTCCAGGTACCCTGGGCCCAAGCCATTTAGGGCTTTATAGGTAATTACCAACACCTTGTATTGCGCCCGGAAGCGAATAGGCAGCCAATGTAAGTCTTTAAGGACTGGTGTTATATGACTGGCCCTGGCGGTGCCAGTGACCAGACGGGCTGCCATATTCTGCACAAGTTGCAGCTTCCGGGTATGGTACAAGGGTTGCCCCATGTAGAGCGCGTTGCAGAAATCCAAACGAGAGGTTACCAGGGCGTGTACAACCGTTTCAAGGTCTCCCCGGTCGAGGTAGGGACGCAACTGGCGTATCAGCCGAAGCTGATAGCAGGTGCTCCTGACCGTCGCATCCACCTGAGATGTAAGGTGGAGCGACGAGTCCAGGAGCACCCCCAAGCTGCGTACAGAGTCCTTCACAGAAAGCGTGATTCCGTTCAGGACTGGAGGAACCACCGCCAACCCCGGACCGGGGGAACCTATCACGAGTACTTCCGTCTTCTCTGGATTCAGGCTGAGTCTGTTGTCCCTCATCCAGCCCATTACCGACTCCAGACAGGCCACGAGAGGAGAGACGCCAATCCCGGTCACTGCATCAGTCGGAGACATAGAGAAGACTATTTGGGTGTCATCAGCTTATATTCAGTATAAGCTCCTGTTGCTGATTTTTAAAGCCCTCCATGGGCTGGTCCCTCCTTATTTATCAGACCATTTTTCTCCTCACCTTCCTGCTCGGGCCCTCCGTTCTAGTAGTCAAGGTCTGCTGTCTCAGCCTAGGATTATCTGTGCCCCATCCCGGATTCATCCCTTTTCACTTGCTGCCCCTCACCCCTGGAACCTCCTTCCCCCACAAGCCTCACGGGTCATCACTTCTTTTAACTAATTTCAAAACTGAGTGGAAGACCATCCTGTTTGGAGAAGCGTTCCCAGGCATTGCGTGACTATTATTTGCTATTTGACATTTTTAATTTGTTGCCTGTTTTCTTGAACCCTTTCCTGTATTGATATGTATTATTTATATGTATTATGTTATTATTATTTCTTAGATTGTACGCCCTGGGCAGGTTTACTCTTGGGCCCAGGATATCTCGAGGACCGCCTCTCCCCATACAATCCGCCCCGCACTCTCAGAACATCTGGGCAGCAGCTATTGAGGGTTCCAGGGGCCAGACTAACCTCTAGTTCTAAGAGGACTTTTACCATCTCGGCCCCTACCCTCTGGAATTCTCTGCCCATTGAGCTCCACTCGGCCACCTCCCTGGCCCAGTTTAGAAAGGGGCTGAAGACCTTCTTATTTAAGCAAGCATTCCCTGATGCAAGCCCCGACTAACCTCTCTCCCCCCCCACGTCAGCAGTCGCAGCTGGCTGGAATGTTTTAATGGATTGTGTTTTATTTATATGGTATATGTGTTTTATGTATATGATATGCCATGTATTTTATGAATGTTGTACACCGCCTTGGTTTATAGAAGGGCGGTATAAAAATTATTTTTTATTTATTATTATTTATTATCTATTTTATTCTTTGTATGTACAGCACTGTGCAAATCTACAGCACTATATAAATAAAGTATAACAGCAACAACATGTTAAACATGACTTCCTCAAAACCTGAAGCAAGCCCTGAATGTACCAAATGTCTTTTGAAATATGGACCTCAGTACCCCTGTGCTACTCATATCATTCTCTTCCCCAGCTCCCACATTTAGTAAGAGGACTTGTTATGTCCTATCTGGAGGAAGCTCCTCTGATGAGGAAGAGAAGAATCTTGTTACCAGCCTCCAGTCAGAGCCCAATGTGGCTGTTAGTCCTGCCTTGGAGCTGGAGGAGGCTGGCAGCCCATCCTGGATCATCCCATTTAGAAGCTGAAGAGCAGGAGTCTAACAACATAGACTAAAGTGTAGGGACTGCCTTGGTGAGCTTTAAAAAAGAAACACTGGGATAGTTAGGCCAGCTGTTTTGATTATAGCTGGCTATACATTAGCACAGCCAAGCCATCTGTTTGCTACAGTTGCAACAGATCCACTATCCCTACTTTACATTGTGTTACATTCCTTCTCTCACTTTTGTTACCTCACCTAGGAGGACAGTAAGAGCTGTTCGACAGTGGAACACGCTCCCTCGGAGTGTGGTGGAGTCTTCTTCTTTGGATGTCTTTAAGGAGAGGCTGGATGGCCATCTGTCAGGGATGCTTTGATTGTGAGTTCCTGTATGGCAGAAGGTTGGACTGGATGGCCCTTGTGGTCTCTCCCAACTCTATGATTTTATGGCCCGTTACAGACGGGCCTCTAAGCTGAGCACGTACTAGGGTTAGGAAGCAGTGGCGCTTCCGCACACCCCCAACCCTAGTACGTGCTCAGCACGTACAAAATGGTGACGGCTGTTCCACACGGCCGCCGCCATGACTATGTCACGACCGTGCCGCCTCCAAACGAGGCGGCGCAGTTGTGACGTAGTGGGGCCGCACGAGGGCGCCTAGTGCACCCTTTCCGCGGCCCTGGAAGGAGCTCCATTTCGGAGCTCCTTCCAGCTTTGCGTCGCTGGGCGCAGCCTTTAGATGGCTGCGCCAGTGACACAGAGGAGAAAGGGGCCAAGCGGCCCCTTTCTCCTCCTCCCTGCCATCGCCAGGTGCCCTTGGGGCTTGAAGCCCCAAGGACACCCCTTTCCAGGCTGTGGGGAAGCGGCCTTTTTCCACTTCCCCGCGGCCTGAAAAGCGGCGGATTGGGGCCTCGGAGGCTGCTGTTCTGGCAGCTGAGGCCCCAATACACCGGGGAAAGGGGCAGGTGCAGGCCGCCCCAAATGGGCGGTCTGTAACCCGTCTATGATTCTTTTCTCTTCTGTGATTTCCTCCTTGGTTTTGGACCCTTTTCTGCTTTTTGTCCTCAGACCATGGATTGTATTGACCTTTGATTGCAGTATGCTCTTTTAGACTCTGTGTTCAACTATGTTCTAGCTTAGTTTATCTATTGCATGTACTCTTGAACCACAGGTACACAGTTCAGGCCACTTGCCACTCTGAACAGGCAGGAATGAAAGCAGGAATAGCCACAGAGTTTAGACATCACTTCCTCCTCCTCTTTCTGTGCTTGAAATCTCACCAGGCTGACAGCTACTGTAAATCTTTTTCAGTACTGGTGAAGAGATAATGTCCACCATAGCTGAAAGTACATGTTGAGCTTAGGGGTACAGGGCAGAATATAAAGCATGCCTAATTCCATTCATCCCCTGTTGCTCACTGTCTGTCTCCTGAGCTGGCTTCCTTATTCACTGTAATGGCGGGAAAAATCATGATTGAAAGCATTTGCAGTTTTGGCTTCAGTATTTTCTGGAAATCGTCCACACTACATTGTAATTTAATGGGCAGAGCTTTGTGAATGGAGCATGAAGGGAAAAGTGCTCCTTAAATGACAAAACTTGAAAGTGCCACACTGAAGTAATACTAATTATAACATTAGAAATTAGTCAATTTCCTTCTCTGTACTCAGAAACAGATATAAGCCTTTGTTAAAAAAAAACATAAGCTTGCTTAAGTGATTTTGAAAATCATTGAATCATAGGGCCGACACAGACCAGCCTAAAAGGGCAGCTTGACGCTGCCCCTTTAAACACCAGGTTGGGCTGCGGCAACTGCACACCATGCCCCCAACCCGAATTTTTGCTGGCTAAAAAAGAAGTGCCAGAAAGCCGCTCCTTTTTGAGCTAGCAAAAAGCTGGCTTTTCCACCATGGCAGCAGCTTTTTGGCACTCCTGCAGCATGCGGCATATAAACACTGCACCTCTAGAGTGCCACAACACTGCCCGCCATGTGGTTGGACAGGCAGTGTGATGCCAGCTTGGGGGTATGTTGTCTAAACTCCATGCCCCCATGCTGCCCCAAAGCCAACATATTGTGCCAGTCTGCTTTGCCCCTTATTAGTATTTTGTGTCATCTTCTAGACTTCAGTCCCTATAGCATGATAATGAAATATTTGATGATTTTGGTAACTTTTTTTATGGATTTTATTCATACAGTTTCTTTTATCCTTTCAGTCTCTCCGGTTATTGTGAACTACTCTGGGAATTTGGAAATAAATACATTTCAGATTTTATTTTAATAAGCTTCCATTTAGATAGAGGAGATAAAGTTCTGGCTTATCTTTACTAGCAAAGGCCACTGTTCAGAATCCCCACTGCCTAGTCTTCTTGGTTAAGAGGCCTTAGTTCAGGGTCAGACCATATATTTTCATTCAGAAGATCCTTGGTTTGACTGGTATAGCTTTCATTTAAAAAGATCTAAGGTATCAGAGCTAGGTGTGGAAGAACATTTATTCTGCATGAAATTTTATATAACCATACCTCATTTGCATTTTGTCAACTAATAAGTGAATCAAAGCACAGTTGTGCAATGAAATTTGCACTTTCCCAGATTTTTGCTGCACAGTTCTCCAGTAAAAAATGTGTCCATTAGGAGACTGCGTAATCAGTAATTTGTATATTTCTGGTTACAAAAATGCAATGTACAGGAGGGGAATTGCTTGCATAAAGTGCACATAGGATGAGAAGTGCATACATTAATACTTACAGTAAAAAGTGCACACAAAAATTATATGCATTTTTATTGGCTGGAAATAGATGTAAAGGTTAAAACAGAGTGAAACCAAAATCAGCAAATTCAGCCAGCCCTGAGTTGGGCTGGGAAAGGCCTGTACCAGTTTCCATGTCTGTTCTGACTACCAGTCAGAATACTTAGATAGATAATACTGGACTAGTTGGACCCATGATTCAGTACATGTACTAGCTTCCATATTTATTCTTTCTACCAGTCAGAATATTGGACTAAATGGATCAGTGTATGTAATGTATGTAGAGGCATTTGTATGTTTTAACTGAAGAATACACAATATTCTTGGGCATCTCATCCTTGCCATCTCATCTTAACCTGTAGACTACTTTCCCCCCCCCCCTTTTTCCTTGTATATGCAGAGATATACAGTAATACTAAGGAGTGCTGCATGCTTTCCGAACAGTAAATCCATGCGTCATATATGGTTGAACCGTGCCTCATTCTCTTTAAAAACAAATCTATCAAAATCAAGGCTGCCGCTCGATGCTGGTGAAGGAACACAAGACTGTTCATGCTTGCTTGCTTTCTCTCTGTGCTCTCTCTGCATCCTCCCCCCTCACTATTGATCTGAACCCCTGCTATAAATCATTCTATATTTAAACTAAATCATAGAGCAAATAATTAACATTGAATCTGCCTCTACTGATACAATCTAATGTCTATAAATGAAGAGATTGGTAAAAACCAGTGGAGGCAAGATTTGAACAATAAGTACTGAAATGCCAGGCTGGAAAGCTATAAAACTTGCTTTAAAGAGCTGCATTGTTTGCAGGCATGCATTTATGGGCTTGTCGTGTGCTTCTCATTATGACATTTTTAGGCACCTGGGTTTTCTTCAAGGATACTAATTAAACATCTGGTGCATAATACGTAAGAAGCAACACAGTTATGTGTTATGTACAATAGATTGATCATCCCTCCTGCATCTTCTTTGAAGTATGCTTTTACATATTTAGTTTTGAATTATTTTGTACGACACTCAAATGTCTGTGGCTAAGCCTTGCAGGAGAAGGTTGCAATGCTAATGATAGCTATATGGGTGAAAATCAAGGAGTCATAGGATTAAATCCAAAATTAGTCTTAACGTAGAGTTAGACTAATCTCAGTGGGATTAATCTGTCACAACTAAATCAAATCTCATGGATTTCAGTGGGTCTTCTTTAGTCAAGAGTAGCATCAGATTTCACTCCTATTTGCCATCCTTCATTTCAGTGCAACACTGGAGGGAGACATTCGCAGAGGAGGCCTGGGGGAGGGGAATGAGGGTTAGTGGTATCCCCAGAGCTACCTATGTTGGTTGGCATTTGTTAATCCCTATGTACTGTTAGGGGCACATGTGAAAATCTGCACTCACTGCTGCGTCCCTTTCTCTTGTCATTTCCTACCCTCCTTTCCTTCTAAGCAAGCAATGAGTGAAGGAAGGAGATGAAGGAATTTGGTTCTGCCTCTCTTTTTGGGTGATCGTGCAGATTGGGTACAGAAGGAGGGAGTAGTAGATGAGAAGTAGTACAAAGGTGGAAGATCAGAAATTATACCCTTTCCTTGCTCAGACTGATAACCGGAACATGTAGCAGCCCTGGACTGGGAAAGTATCCTCTTCCCAGCTGATCTGCATGGATCAGTGGATGATGCTGGACTTGGAAAGGTATGTGTGGGTGTGAATGTGTTGCTCTGAGTTTGAAAATGTGTATATCAGTGGTTGTCCGTATTCACATGGGGTATTCATCTGTCTGCTGCTGGCCTTCTCTATAACAGCTGATATTTGTGAAAGGGAAGTTCAGAGAAAAACACAGAACAAATTCACTACTCCTGCTGACTTGGAAACCGTTGGCCACCTTCTTCATAGGAAAATCTCTGTTGACAGAAATTAGTAGGGAAAGGGAGTCTCGGCTCCTTATTGCTAGTGGGTACTCCATTTATGTGTGATGGGATAGATGGCAGGAAAAGGTAGCATTCACAAGTTTTGTGGAGGTGAAAAGGCATGTTTGCAAAACCTTGATAGGTTTTTGAATTCAAAAGGTGTGTGCTTGGCCATTTGTACCAAGAAGTTTCAAAACAGAAAGACAGAGATGATTACAAGTAGGTAGATTTATAATAGGAATGAGCAACTTTAGCAGAACTGAAGACCATTTTGACCTCACCTCTCCTAGCACTCAACATGGGTTGGACTGCTGTAAAAATGTGTTTCACTTTTGGTTTAGGGGGGAAAAAAACCTAGAAAGCAACTACCTCCCCACAACACATGCCCTATATAAAGGAAGTGTCCTGCTTTAGATTACCAATTTTGGAGACTTCTAGAAGTAGCAGTTTACTTTTTTAGAGTAGAATTACTTTTTGTTGTGGGGGATGGATGGGTAGCTGAGTCTGGGTGTTTCCGTAGTTATCATGCAATACACAAACTGGTAAGACTGCATGTTAACAACCTATGCCTTATAGCGAGAAATTGTGTCTTTAGCTGTATTTTCATTCCATGTTCTATATTTATTTAAACTGCAGTCCTGTATACATTATTGGTTGGTTTCTAAATAGGTTTCAGAACTGGGTTTAAAAAATGCTTAGGTTTTCATTATAATTATTATTTTAAAAAGCCTTCATTATATGAAATATAATGAGAGTTAGAAATCAACACACTCATTAATAAAATATAGTAATTAATACACAGTATGTATATTTGAACCTCCTTTTAATTCTAGTAGTGACAATCATCTTGATTTCAAATAATCCAGCAGAGAAGAACTTCTGTTGAAGAGAAAGAATAGATCATGTCATAGCAGCTCATAGAGAAATTGCATCTCAATTTCTGTGACCTATTGGAAAGTATAACTTTATATATATGATCTTTGATCTAAACTGACATCTGAACATATACCTCAGAGAGTGGCATGATTGCTTGACAGCAGTGTTATTTGTCAAAGTAGAGGCCTCTCCCAGTACAACATATTTCAGAAGATCAGTTTCTCAACTCTAACAGCATGTGAGTAATTTTTCCTCACACATGAGAAGGTGGTATCCAATAGCCCTCACTCTTGGAAAATATTCACAGAGCAAATTTGTCTTACTGGAGATGAGTGATGTCAACATTTGCAGTAAAGCAGTGTCTAAACCTGTGTCTTACTGCCCATGTCCATCTCTCCTCAATCTTGAAAATCCATCATGTTGAGTTTCTCTCAGTTATGTGTCAATCTTCAATTTTCCCCATTATCAGGCCTATGAGAAAAGATATGGGGACAAGTAGTCATTAATGGCTTTGTTGATATTCCAATACAGTTCATCTTCTACTGAACCTCAGAAAAATGTGGACTAGATGAGAGACACCTGTGGCTGAATTTCAAGTGACTTTTAGGATTATCGTGTAACTGTGTTTCAGAGAAAAGAGCCTTCAAAAAATCACACAAAAAGACATTTCATTCTAAAATGGCTATGGGTTCTCACAGAGCACTGTGTCCCTGGTAGAAATAGAAAAGCAAAGATTTTAATCAAAGAATAGAACCAAGTCCAGAATAAAATAACATAGTTTTTCATGCCTTGTACTACGATATACTTCAAAAACTGTTGCTTTATAAGCCCTTAGAAGACCAATGTGTCTCAGTGCTTTAGTGCCACCTGTTTTAAAGTGGTTGCTGCATGATTGGCAGCTGGGGCTATTATGGGATTGATTAACAAACAGGACCGCATTTTGCTGCCAGAGGCAATGGTCACAATGGGCTTTCCTCACACTCTATATACAAAATCTGAGTAGACTGACAGTTTAATTTTTTTCCAGTGCTGGGGATGGGGCAGTTTTTCCATGGTACGTAAAACAGCAGACTGAGGGGCATGGAGTGGCAAGCTGAATGACAAACACTTCTCCTTTAATACTGTACTATTGTTTCCTTGCATCTGCCACTTGAAGTGACTACCTCGCTGTCTAATGTTAGGTCCGGCTCTGTCCGAAGGCATCTGTGGAATCCAGAAGGGCTGTGCACTAGAAGGGGCAAATACCTCTAAATGATTGTAGTATTGGTTAGGCTTCCAAGAAATATGTTTTTCTTGTTTTCCCTTCATTGCTCACCATTTACTACAATTCCATCTGCATGCCTGACTTGCTGGATCTATTTTATAACTTTTGCAGCTTGTCAACCCACACTGAAGAGCTACAACTGTGTGCAGTGGATTCTTGCTGGAGATTTGTTCCTGTCTGGGTTGCTTACAGCTTTCCCCCCCCCCCCCCCCAAAAAAAAAAAACTTTCTGTAGGCTCTGTTCTGTGGGGCTGTTTCTGACCCACAGCCCTAGGGCTGAGTGCTATCACTGGTTCCCTGGCAAAGAGTGTTATTGGAATGCATGGCTAAGTTGGGATATGAAATATGTTTCCCTGTCTCACTCTTAGTCCTATTTGCTCAACCACAGTGTCAGTCAGTGCATGGTACCCCATATATTTTAAATTGCTTTGGGGGTAGTTGGTTATGAATGTGAAGAGATTCAGAGAGCTTTTACATTGACTATTTTGACAGGATATTAATATTGCATTTCCATTAATATTGTAGTATTAAGGCTTTGCCTTTACTTTCAGAGTCAAATCTTAATAACCCTTTCCCAGTCTAGACTGGAAAAAAAAAATGGTTGAGCCACTCAGAAGGTTTGATTTTTCAGTCCGAACTCTGATAGGTCTCCGGGTAATTTTCTTCTGTTTGTTTAATTTAAGCCTTACTGTGCCAGCTAAATTAAGTTGCCTTCTTGACAGTTTACTTGCCTCAGCTTCTTTCCCCCTACAGATGTGATTCTGTGACAAGTGAATGTCACAGGGTGACCTTCCAGCTTTGTGGGGACTGATCCGAATCAATCAGAAAGATTGTTCATAGCAATATGAAATGTAGAAGTCTATTCATTCTGATGAAATGCTGTGGAATCAATACATATCCTACACTACTCCTTGTTACCTTCCCTGCATTCATTGCTTTTTGCCATTTAAATCACAAAAAAGATCTGGAGGGATAGGTTTCCATTGGGGAGGAAACTGCAAGCATTTACAAAATAAAACCTGTTAAGTATTCTTTGCAGATCCCAGTCTGTGTTAAATATTGTTAGCTTTTTGCCTTTATTTATAGGATTCTTCCTCCCCTTCCCCTTTCTCTTTCCCATCGCCCCAGTGCATAAACATCAAAGAATGACAGTTCTGTTTGGCACATTACTTGGAGATGTGGAGATTGACCAAGTGTGGCCGACTATACAAATTTGATTTTCACTTTGTAGAAGCTCAGTTATTCCCAAGCAACAGTGCACACACACGTGTGTGTGTGTGTGTGTGTGTGTGTGTGTATACACTTAGATAGATAGCCAGATGGCAACAGTAGAGAAATTAAAATCTTGGTTGAAAGAGCAGCACAGAGCCAAGTGTATCATTTCATGCAATTTACTATATATTGTACAGGTTTCCCTGTCCCCTGCCCTGAAATTCATTTTTAAGAATCCCTGCATTCAGCGAAAAATGTGAGCCTGCATGTATGAGATTGCTAGGTTGTTCTTTAATTTTTTTCTACTCAGAAGGCATCAACATATGCTGAAATGAAAGCCTTTGTCACAACATGAATTGTATTTCTGCCGAGTAAGGGATATCTCCTGCTTGGATCAGAGTTATCTTTCTAGTGAAATCTCATGTTTTATGAAAGATACTCCCCTACTGAGTCATAAATCGACTCACTATCATTTTTATTCATTGTGTTTCAAGATAACACAGAGGGATTTTTTTCACAGTAAGGAATCCTCTTTGGAAGACTTTCTAATTCTACTCTCAAAACCTTTTGTGGGAAGTAGCCCGTTCACTGCTCTACCTTAGTCAAAAACTTCTGGGATAGCTTGGGGAGATGTTTTAGAAGGTAATAAGCCATGAGAAGAATCTGGTGACCACAAGGTTTAAGTGGCCCTTTCAAGGTTCCCTTTTCTCCTGAAATAGCCTAGTGACCTCTATTATCTTAATAGGAGCCAGCAGAGTAGTTAATGGAAATGCAGTGAATATCAACAGGAATAGGTGGCAATATTCAGCCCAAAATTGTGGAGAGAAACACTGAGGGAGCAGTTTATGTAGCCATCTTAGTTTCCCCAGAATTCCTGTGTTCCCGTGTTGGAGCCCAGGGCCTTTCTGAAGAAACTATAGGGCAGCCACCTTTCCAAGCACTTCTCTCCAGAACACCAGGCCGTAAACATGGTTTTCTTTTAAAGAATGCTAGCATCAGCAATGTCTGTCCCCACCTTCTAGTTCAGGGGTAGGCAATCTTTTTGAGCCGGGGGCCGGGTTGCTGTCCCTCAGACAACTGGAGGGCCGAAGCCAAAAAATAAATAATTAAATTTTTTTAAAAAAAATTAAATATATAAATAAACCAGGACAAATGTAGGACAAAATTTTCAAATGGAAGACACTTTTTTTAAAAATGGAGGACACGCGAAAAAATTTGCTGATTTTTTTAAAAAATGTTAATATAAATGCATGTTTTGGAGGCTTCTATAGACAATTGCTCCTCAAAGGCCCCGGCGGCAATCAGCGGCAGGATCAGGCTGGGGCCAGTCCCAAGGCCTCGCCGGGCCGCATCCGGCCCACGGGACGCAGGTTGCCTACCCCTGTTCTAGTTCATGAGTCCCACCTGAGTGTGGATGCCATGTTTTCTTGATGACATGTTTGGAATACCAGCATGAGAAAACAGCAACAGTCAACAACAGTGTATAGAAAGACTGTTGCCAACTATTGCCTAGAGATATATTTGGTGGTGGGTGTCTGTGCTTCATTGGAAGTTGGAAAGTACCTGTCAGCCATGGTACCTGTCAGGCATACTTTTTCCCATCTATTCCTCCTTCCTTTCATTTTCTCTCATTCATTGTTCCATGTTCACTAAGCAGGTACAGAGACCTCGTCAACTTATTTTGCTCTCTCCCACCATTAAAGTATTTACCTGCCTTTTTTTGTACTTGTTTATACCTTGGGGTTCTCTGATACCTCTTTCTAATGCATGTCTGGTCCAGTAACTAGCTATGTAGTGATCCAGACAAACAGAGCAAGTTCATTATTTGTAAATAGGAAAAGTGGTTCATATCCTGGCTCCTCTTTTGTGTATTGACAGACTGACCAGATCTGGCAGCTAGTGACAATGGAGCAATGAATCCAATCTAGACTTTTCTCTGAGCTGTCCAAGGTACTGAACCTATTTGAGGATTTAGCAGTTTACTGTCTTTACTGTTGGAATGATAAAGCTTTGCTACATCAGAAAGGCAAGCCCTTGATTGTATACTGTTAAGCATCTCTCCCCAGAGTGGAGGTGGGAAGAGTATCCAGAGCAGGACAGCAGGAAATCCCTCCTGAAAAGGAGACCTTTGAAGACCGCCCTCCCCACTACATTCAGATCCATTTTTCCTACACATCCAACCCAATCCATACATTCAGTGTTCACTCATCTCAGATGGGAGGCTATTCTTGGAGGTGTGGAGCTCATTGGTGGTCATCCAGCTGGAGCTCTGTCTTCAGTGTTACTCATCTTGAATTTCCTTCCTTCCCATCTTTTCCCTATTCGTTCCTCTTCCATGAATGCAGTTTTCTTTTTTGGGTGGCAGGGTAGGGATTTAATCTTTACATTTTAAAATACCTTTGAATTCCACCTGAGCTTACTTGGTGATTCCCTGAACAAACTGAATACTTCATATTGTGCACCCACAACACTCACTCCAGGGTCTTGGGAAACCAAGGGAATGATGGTATGAATGATAGCTCTCAAAAGGCTGCTAGGATAGCTTATGAAGATTAATAATATCACTACAAACCACCTTGGCGACCCCTGGCCTTTACGTTTTAGAATCTAAAGGACACAGATGATTTTAGAATCATTGCTCTCAGCCTTTTCTGCACGAAGAGAGGGAAAATGGCCTGTGGATGGAACTTTGAGGAGGGGAGGAAAGACATCTCTTTACCCACACCACCCACCAAGTTGTTTACCTGGAACCAACCCAGTTCCCCATACCTGCACTATTCACACTTGGGCTGTAAAGCTCTTCAGAGAGAAAACAATGTAAAATACACAGTTGCTTGCTGATATTCCTTCAAAAAGAGGGCTGTCTTTGTAAAGCGGAGGGAGATCTACCTTATTTTGGGCTCAATAAGTTACTGCTCTTTCTCATTTTTATTTTCAGTACTTGTGTAGTGAAGGCAGTAGATGGAATAAAAAAGGAGCAGTGGAGCTTGGAAATACCGCCCCCCCCATTACAACTTCCAGAAACTACTTGCCAGCAGTGAGTAGCCATGTTGACTGGGGTATTCTGGGTATTGTAATACAAAAAGTGTCTGAGCAGCAGGATATAGATGCTCTAGGAATAGGCAGTGGGGATCCTAGTGACACCACCTTTTCTCATTTTAATACAAGGTAAATAACAAGTTCTATTGTTAATAAAAAGGGGTCTACATACCCTAAAAGCATCAGATCCTGCCTGGTCTTGGAAACTAAGCAGGCTAAGCTCTGGCTAGTACCTGGATGGTAGATTGCCAGCAAAAGCAGGTGCTATTTCAGAGGAAGGAATTAGCAAAATCACTTCTGAATATTCTTTGCTTTAAAAAAATTATTATGTTCATGGGGTCACCACAAATCAACAAGTGACTTGACTGCACATACACACATATAGCTAATTGTTGCACAGCCATTGTTGTTCTTTAGCATATTAGCGCCCTTCTCCTAAAATTTACCATTGTACGAAATAATTCCTTGATTGTAGTGCATAGAAATGGTGATGTCCATATAGTATTGCAATCAGAGGTTGGAAAAGTTATTTTTGGACTGTGCTGTAAGTAGTGTGGGTGATGGGATAAAAGTTCTCCTAATAAAATAAAATAAACAGGGCATCCTCTGAGACGTTTTCCAAAAGTGACTTTCACTTATCCCAATTCAGTTTTTTTAAAAAAACTACATCTGAATGAACAGCTCCTACACTCATGTGACTTTCCTACAAAACTTGTAAAAGTGACTTTCAAAGACTATAGCTTCCCAAATATCCCACTTAACAGCCATAACAGCTGCTAGAGGGGTAGCGGCAGTTGTGGCATACACAACTTTTAAACAAAATGCATTAATTACTTTTTTAAGGATGGGATGACATCAGGCCCCACCTGGAATACTGTGTCCAGTTCTGGGCACAGTTCAAAAAGGATGTTAAGAAACTGGAGCGTGTCCAAAGGAGGGCGACTAAAATGGTGAAGGGTCTGGAAACCATGCCTTATGAGGAACAACTTAGGGAGCTGGGGATGTTTAGCCTGGAGAAGAGAAGGTTAAGAGGTGATATGATAGCCCTGTTCAGATATATGAAGAGATATCATATTGAGGAGGGAATAAGCTTGTTTTTTGCTGCTCCAGAGAACAGGGCCCAGAACAATGGATGCAAGTTATGGGAAAAGAGATTCCACCTCAGCATTAGGAGGGACTTCCTGACAGTAAGGGCTAATCAACAGTGGAACGCACTTCCTCGTAGTGTGGTGGTGTCTTCTTCCTTGGAGGTCTTTAAACAGGCTGGATGGCCATCTGTCGGGTATGCCTTGATAGAGAGTTCCTGCATGGCAAGGGGGTTGGATTGGATGGCCCTTGCAGTCTCTTCCAACTCTATGATTTTATGATTCTATGGCGGTGTACAGACTGCCCCTTTGGGGTGGCCTGCATCCGTCCCTTTCCCCGATGGATCGGGGCCTCAGCTGCCACAGCGGCAGCCGTGAGGCCCCGATCCACTTCCCCGCGGCCTGGAAAGGGGTGTCCTTGGGGCTTCATGCCCCAAGGACACCCCGACAGTGGTGGGGAAAGGGAGAAAGGGGCCACTCAGCTCCTTTCTCCTTTGTGTTGCTGGCGGAGCTGTGTAAAGGCTGCGCCAGCAACACAAACAAAGGAAGGAGCTCCGTTTCGGACCGGTGCCGCTGAAAGGGCTCCACAGGCACCCTTCAGCGGCGCTAAGACATCATGTCCACGCTGCCCCATTTGGAGGCGGCGCGGCCATGACGTCGTAATGGCGACACCCATGTAGAAAGGGTGCCACCATTACAATGTACTAGGGTTGTGGGGCGTCTGGAAAGGACGCCCCGAGGCAACCCTAGTATGTGTGCAGGCCGGCTCAAAGCGCCGGTCTGTATAGCACCTATGATTCTATGGATTAATTAGCTGCTTCTTGTCTCAGGAGGGGCATATAACCATCCCACCCTTACCATTCACAGCCTTATTAGTTTTTTTTTAAAAAGTGAATAAAAATGTAATAATGTACCCTCATTTGTTTCACATTATAGACCTAATGAGAACATAAAATGAATGCAGACTGAAACCAATCATGAATGTGAAAGGTTAATGTCAAGGCATTCATATTAATTATGTTATTAAATTGTATTGTATTGCATAGCACTAGAGGATATGATGTTTATGTCCACAAGCAATTTGCAACTTACAAAATGATGTCCTTTTTTCTAGTTTTTCTGAAGTCTAGCAACTATGGTATTGCAGCTGTGTAGAAAACATTTCAGTGTTTTTGCTATATAGGTAAGAAATCACAAAGATACAGCCAGTAGAAGACCACATTGGTCACTAGTGAAATCCATGAAACAATGAAAAGACATGCAAAATAAGGATGTAAGTGATTTTAAAACCAAAAAAATTTCTTCCATCCCCATCCCCATCACTGGATACCTTTGATTTCTAATAAGCTGTAAAGTGGATGGGTCAAGTGGGAGAAGACTGAACACAAGAGTGGAAGGAGTGTGTGCAAAGTCATGTGTGTATGTTGAAGTCCTCCCCACTGTCTTCGGCTGTGTTTTCTAATTTTATCAGTAGAGGTGGACATGAAATTTGGTTGAACCTAATCATGGTTATAACATGTTACGCATCATGAAGATACCTGGAATTTTTTGAGGGGTAGCTTGGGAGCAACAACATTCTTTTCAGAAATAATCCAAAATATATTTTTATTTTACATATTTATTTTAAATTGTGTAAAATATATGGGAAGGGACAAAACATCTGCTGGAAATGTGAAAGGGAAAAGGGCACTTTTTCACCTTTGGTGGAAATGTGTAGAAGCTAAAAGGTTTTGGAATATGATAAATAATGGAATCGAAGAAATATTAGAAGTAGAGTTAAAACTGAAACTGGAAATACTGTTATTAAATATGATAGATGATAAAGAAGAAAAGATATTTGGTAAAATGATCTTTTATATGCTGACTGCAGCTAGATTGATCTACACTAGATATTGGAAAATAAAAAAAGAAATCAAATTGATGAATGGATACATAAATTTTTAGAAATGATGGAAATTGAAATAATTACAAAAAAATTGACAGATAACACAAAAGAAAGTCCAAAACGAGAGGAAGAGATAAATATGGATACAAAAAATTGGGAGAAACTTTATGATTTCATAAGGGAAAAATGGCCAAACATACAAAATATAATTTAAAAGATACTTAAGAAAAGTAAGAAAGAATTGGAAAAAAGAAGGGAATTATTAGTAGTTAAGAATATGTGCGGATAATATGGAAAATAAGATGAGGAAATAGGAAAATAGTGAAGAACACAAAACTAAATAGAAATATTACATAAGATGATATAAGATAAGCAGAAGGATTGGGAAAATGAAACAGAAAAAGGTTTGACTGAAGGAAGCCGTGTCTTTATTAAGTGTTAGAAGATGCATAGAAAGAGAGAAAGTGATGAGTGATGTGATGTATGTTAATGGATTTGTTTTATATGTTTTATATGTTTGTATTAAAACTTTTAATAAATATATTTTTAAAAAAGGGAAATAATCCAAAATAACTGTTGTAACTCCCTCCTACACACACACACACACACACACACACACACACACACACACACTTTTAGCACTTATTGCTTTCACTCAGTCCTTTCCAACGGACAACTTGTTTACAGTTTACAGTTGTAAACCACTTAGACACTGCTTAGGTGGTATATAAATGAAGCTTGTTAAACAACATTATTTGCAGAGAACTTTGAAGGAATTTCTTATCCTAGGTTTGTTTTTGTTTTGTTTGTTTGTTTGTCATTTTCTTATGGGTTATGTGTTTGCTTGATTTTATGTGTGTGTGTGTGTGTGTGTGTGTGTGTGTAATACAATGAGTATGGAATTAAGAACTTGTGGAATAATGCCACCTTAAAAAAGCAACATGTCAAGAAGGTCACTACAAGAGGCAACTTAAACAGCCACTTAATCTCCACTCTGTCTCATTCTTTAAAAAGTTGTTCCATGTTTTGCTATTTAGCCAACAATACCTGAGCTTGTGTCATATTAATGTGTGATCGTTTTGAATATGCCTGTATCAGTGTGACAACAAAATGAAAAGAGAAGAACTTATTAGCTATTGGTTGGACTCAGTGATTAACAAAAGTGGTTTCAAAGGACTTGATTTATTTTAAGGCCAGAACACCTTTTGTACAGTAAAACAAATGATATAGAAAAATTGTGATCATACCTAGCTAATGGAATGAGAGATATGAGTGATTCAGTCCATGTTACATGGTTTTCTTCAATACATATAGCTTGTATCTAATATAGATATGCATAATTGGGATTGCACACTTACATTGATATGTTGGACATGACAATTCTGTGCTGCAGTGGTTTTTAGGAAATTGAGTTTGTGTTCAAAATGTGGTTGTAGTTTTTAGCTTCTAATTTCCAAGGGACTTAAGTAGAAGAGGTCATCTCTTTGTCTTCAGTCATGGCTTCTTTGATGTATGTGATTTATACAAGAGGAGAGAACAGGCTGGATTATTAGAGCAGAGGACAAAGTGTGGGTGATAGCTCAATTGCCTTTTAGGATGACATTGAATGAGTGATAAAATATTAAAACAGCTAGTTCAGTGGATGTGACATGCAGGAGGCATACTGATGTAGTGGAGGCAGAACCAAGGAGGCATGTTAAATTCTCATCTGATGACACCTGTGACATACCTTCTCTACTTGAAAGCATTCCTCTCTCTCTCTCTCTCTCTCTGTTTCTCTGTATGGGGAATAATAGTATAGCTCTCACAAATGGTAAATGAGGTGGTAAACGTTTGACTATGGGTAAATATGCCTTCAGGTCATCTGTCGACTATGGTGAGCCCAGGGGTTTCATAGGGTTTTCTTAGGCAAGGGATACTCAGAAGTGGTTTGGTCAGTTCCTTTCTCTGAAATGTAGCCTGCAGCATCTGGTATTTGTTTGTTTTTTGGTTTGTTTTTTAAAAAGTATTTTTATTTTTTATTAAATAACAAACTTATAAACAATAGAAATGACAGATCTTCGGAATGAGCAAAAAGAATTTCCACCCAATAATACATTATTTCGAAGTTCTAAAAAGATCCAGAAAGGGAGATCATAGATCATTTTGCCACAGTTGGGTGGTCAGGGTCCCAGACGCCTTTCCAAAAACCAGCTGGGGTGAAGGTGCAGCAAAGTGAGATATATCATTATTAAAATAATCAATAAAAACAGACCAATCCTCAATGAATGTGTGTGCCTTTTTTTTTTTTTTTTGGTCCAGATCTGTTCTTGAAGGAATACGAAAGCTTTACTGACAAACATGTACCCCAGACCTTTTCCCACCAGTTTTCAAGTAACTATTTCTCCATCTTCCAGCATCTCACAGTTCAGTTCTAGCTGCAGAGATTAGGAATATGATGAGTCTCCAGTGTTTTAGATGATTGTCGGTTTTGCTGAAGATTGATAACAGTAATAAGTACAGAAAAAAATTCACTGGTTATTTTATAATGTCAGATATCTGCATCAGAATTGCATTCCAAAAAGCATTGATCCTAGGACATTCGAGCCACATGTATGTGTAGGAGCACCTGGTATTTGTTAGCAGTCTCCCATCCAAGTACTAACCAGATCTGGCTCTGCTTAGCTTTCAAGATCAGTCAGGATCTGTATCTTTAGGGTATTTAGCCCCTATTTGTCTAGGTTGTACCAATTCTGAGTAAGGCCTTATGCCAGCCAAGGGCTTTCCATACAAACGTGCTCACTCATGCTTCCACATACAAAGTTGTGGTCATGCAGAAATATTCTAGCCTACAGTTCCTCCTCATATGATCATTTTTTTGCAATGTGAAAATACATACATATAGAGACATATATTAAAAGGGGAACAAAGAGATTATCTTTAATTTCAGTCTGTAGTGGTACATTTGAGACACTGGTGCTGAATGCATGGGCAGGATACAATGGGTCAGTCCTGTGGTATCCTGCCTGTGGATCTGACCCATTCTCACCCCCAGCACTTATTTGGTCCAGTGCAGTGTCAGATAGGTGTTCAGATACCCAGCCCAACCACACCATGGAGCTCTTGCTGCCTCATCCATTACCATTGCTGCCATTTTTTGTGAAGGCCTGTGCTGTGGGCTGTAAGGGTGGAAAAAGGGAACTGGTCCCATTCACATGGCCCAGTTGTGACTGGGGCCTTCATGGAGAATGGTGACAGGTAAGGGGCACACGCCTATCTGCACTGCTGGCTGCTGCAGCAAAGTTTCAGGGAAACCCCACCATTAACACCACTAACAGCCAGGTTTTTAAGACCAGACAAATGTCCATATCCACCAGAATGTCATTGGGTCTCTCCAATCTCAGCAAACCCTGTTGGCCTGCATCATCTAAACAGGTTGATGCCAGGCTGGGATTTGGAAAAGAAGAGAGATTTTTTGCTCTATGTATACAGCTCCACTAGTTTGTCACTTCAGTTCCCAGTTTCTGTGAAGTTAGGCCAATAGAGCTTTTTGTCAGAGTGAAAGGTAGCTGCCTAGGTTGTGTTAGAGCACACAAAAAATGCTGGAGAAAGACTGTAGCTTTTTGTGTAAGTATGAGCTTCCAGGAGAGCTATACAGTATATTTCTGTCACTGCTTTCATTTAGGAAGGTAGTTAAGACTTTTCATTTTAATTAGGCTTTGAGCTAGACTTGGTATTTTGGCTGTTGTAGATTTTGTTCTTTGTCATTGCTTGCTCATATTGGCTTACTGCTTTTAGTGCATGCTGCTTTTACCTCCCTAGGGAGGAAAAGAATCATTAAAATGATTTAATAGAAGATAGATATGAGATATATAAGATATAGATATATAACCCAAGAAAGCTGTTGAACTATATGGACCAGTAGTCTGACATGGAATAAAGCATCTTTTTATGTTCCTAATATCAGATAACATACACAAGGCAAATGAAATGTGCAAACATATTATCTGAATGAATATAATATGCTAGTCACTTCTTAAAACACCTCTGAGTCTTGTGATTTATCAATCTGCCTTGGATCCATTTTCATATTTGAATCTTCTTTCATATAGTGAGAAAGACTTGGAGAATTCAAACCATGTTTTTAAGGTGTGGTATTAGTGATTATTCAACTATGAAATTTTGTAGCTGTCAAACTAAATCGCCAGAGAACTTCAGTGTTCTTTGGTGAAGAGACCTCAGTACATTTCTCCCTTTCCCGAGGACCAATGATCTTACCGTTCAGCTCTCGAGTGTTTTCATATTCTTACCTCATGTAACATTCTATCAAATGTTACTTCACATTATTTTAATATCTGGATTTTGTGAGTAGGCATGGTTAATTTAAGACCAGCTAAAGGAAAATAATCAGATTGTTGTCTATGATGCATACATATTCATTTTACCCTACTAATATTCTGATCCAGTGAGGTTGGAAAGACTCATTAATACCTAGTGAGACATTTTAAAGTTATTCCACAAACATACCTTTTCTCTTTGCTTGGAGGACTTGATCTTTGCAAAGAGATGCCTTTTGAAGATTCTTTGGGTTCTTCTTCATGATGTCTGTGACATCTGACTATTCATGTACATTTCTGAGCCAGGATTGTCTAGAACAGGAGTGGGCAACTGTGGGAGAGCTGCAGGCTGATTCAGATGCATATTCCTGCTGTATACTGACATAGCATCTCTTCGGGTCACCCATTTTAGCCTTTATATTAAAAAAAAACTGAGGTGTTTTAGTAGTGGCGGGGTTCTAGGGTGGTTAGGGTGTGTGGAAAACTGTGCATTTCAGTGGGTTTGGTAGCCCCCAAAATGTACCCCATTCATTTTTTAAAATAATAATTGGGAGTCAGGGGGATCTGTGAGACATTTGTTGGTGAGAAGACTTTGGTGGCCACGACAGTTGGGTCCAGAAGCCATGCTTTTTGCCCACTCCATTCTAAAGTTTTTGAGCTAAAAAGGAGATGGTCTTCTGAATGGTGTGCTCCAAAGGTTTGCTCCCCCTAGAATCTATTTCCATATTTTGAGATGGCATGAGAATGTTTTCTTTGGCTGTAGAGAGAAAGAGCTGAACCAGTGGATTCAAATGATGAAGAAAGAGATTCTGACTTAACTTTAGAAACATCAGGAAATAATGAAATTTGACATCCATTTTTTAAAATTCGTTAGTTATAAGTTATTAAACATATAAAATCATATCATATATCAAACAACCATGACTCTGATTTACATTTAATCATTTTGTTATTGGGGGACACCGAAACAAGTATCTCTGAAAAGGTTGCCTGTTTTGCTTTTAAAGCATCAATCATAAGGAGGAAGCACTGTGAAGACAATGGTTGGGTTACAGGAGAGATATGAATCTCTGCTATCCCTGAATATTCCCAGCTCTGTAATTCAACCATATATAGTCTCATTGTATTTGGTTCTTACGGCTATCTAGATTTATCTGAGCCCTTATTTTTGTCTTTGCCTTTCTCTGCGATATTCTCTTTTAAAGATGATTTTAACTTCGTAAGCAATGCATTATTTCATAATATATTTGATCTGTTTGATGTTCTATTTTATTATTTTTTATGCTTTTATGGATTTTTACAATGTATTGACGTTATATTTGTTTTGACGGATTGCTTTCTTTTTGTAATGGCATATGCTACACAAATAAACTTATTTACTTACTTACATATCATATATCAAACATATCCAACAATCAAGATATTTCAACCATAAAATATCAGATACATAAAATCTTACATTCATACATACATATTTGAGACAAAACATAACAACTCACCATCCTAATCGATCCCATCCCCCTCTCTCCCCGAAGTCATTCCCTTTGATTCTCTTCTTTTCTTTCCTTCAACTTCCATTTCTTTTCCCACTATTCCTCCATACTTTCTCAATCCATAACCTTCTCCATCTCCTCTTTCACCCTTCACATCCTATTCACTATTATCCACCCCCATTCTTATCCTCTTCACTTACCCTCTTCACTTACTCTCTCTTTCATCAAACTCTTTTAATCTATCAGTTTTCCCATGCCTTCCTTATCTGTCTACCCTCCCTCCATCCTTACCCTCCCATTTTATCCACCCTTCTTACATTCCCTGTCACACATTACCATACCATACCACTTCCTATTTGCTGGAAGAATTCTATATCTTCTCTAATTTTACTTTCCCTATAACCTTCTAGCACCCTTATCTTGGGCAACATCTGTTATACTACTATAAAAAACCTTTTTTTCCCAATACCTACTTCTTCCTCCTTCATTATATACTTATATGTCTCTATTGTATGTTTAATCTTAATAATGTAAGTTTGACATCCATTTTAACTGTCATGGATCAGTTCTATGGAATCATGGGATTTGTCATTTGTTGTGGCACCAGAGCTCTCTGACAGGGAAGGCTAAATATCTCACAAAACTACAAACCCTAGAATTCCACGGCACTGAGCCACAGAAATTAAAGTGCATAATTTTTGCAGTGTGGCAGCAGCCGCTAAGACATACATATAATACATTTAATAATAATTATTTGATGGTAGAATAGATTCCTTTGGAAGACAGTATGCTCTCCTTCACTGAGGCTGCTCTCCTTCACTGAGGCATTTTGATGGAGTTTTGATCTCTCTGGGTTACTTTAATGCTAGGTTTCTGCACTGACAAGGGTTGGACTACATATCCCTTGGGATCCCTTCCAACAACTCTGGCATGATATCATCAAAAGAACTTTGACTTGGTGAGCCTCAACACATTGGTGCATAAAGTATGTGCTGTGATTTTATTAGATGAGCTCTTGAATTAAATAGTACTTGTGTAGTTCAGCTTTGCCCAGAACTATCTCTGAATTGTCTGTTCATTGAAAAAACTAATGCACACTCTCTTCTCTTTCCCCATCATCCACCTGAAAATGGTTCCATTAATTAGTGGCAGAGTTCAGATATGTTGTATGTGGAGATCTTTCTAATTGCATACTCAGGCCTGCCCACTTCTCTAGATGATGACATTTATGAATTTATTCATTGAAATTGCCACATCTCATCTCATCCATGGAAATGCTTTGTGTCGGAAACACAGCTGCATTATGATTTCTAATAATACATGTTAATTGATAAATGATAGTCATGATCTCCTGTTTGCACCTTATTATACTTCCGTGTTTGGAGTTAGAGGAATATCATTTCCTCGTGTGTACAAGATGCAGTTCAGGGGAAAAGTGTTTTTGGAGACTTTTCCCCAAAGGCTATTGCCCCAAACACATTTACCTGAGTTGCAGTTAAACTACGTCTAGATAAACATAATTAAAAAAAAATAATATTCAACCCATGTTTCATTTTAAAATCTCTAGGCCAGCTTTTGTCACATTAAAGCTAAGGAAATTAATCAAAGACTGCAGCTATTCTATTCAGTCTATTCAGTCCCAAATCATTTATGAGAAAACACTTATCAAAAGTGAGAGTTAACTGCATGGCAGGGGGTTGGACTGGATGGCCCTTGTGGTCTCTTCCAACTCTATGACTCTATGATTCTATGGCCTGTTACAGACTGCCAAAATAAAGCTGCTTCGGGTCTCTTTGGAGATGTGCTATTTAAATGATGCATGAGTCCTAAGAGTCTGGAGGTCGCGCCAAAGCCACACTCCATTCCTAAGCACTGGAGTGCAGCTTTGGTGCAGCTTCCGGATTCTTAGGATGCATGCATCATTTAAATAGCATGCCTCCAAAGAGATCCAAAGCACCTTTATTTTGGCAGTCTGTAACAGGCCTATGATTCTAAGTGAGAAGGCACTAAAAAGCTGTTTTCTGGGGCTGAGAGTGTCTTGACTTGCCCAAGGCCTCCTAGTGGGTTTCCATGCCTGAGTGAGGATTCAAATATTTGTCTTCTAGAATCCTAGTCCAGCACTCAGACCAATACATCATGCTGGCTCTCAACATCTTGGATAGCCCCTTAAAATCCAGAGTATAACCTGGAGAAGATGCACTGCCATCTCTGATTTATAAGTCATCAGCCACCACCGCATCTGCATCTGCACCGAAGAAATAATCCAGTTTGACACTACTTTTAACTGCCATGGCTCAGTGCTATGGAATTCTGAGAACTGTAGTTTGTTGTGGCACTAGAGCAATCTGATAGAGAAGGCTAAGCATCTCACAAAGCTGCAGATCACAGAATTCTGTAGCACTGAGCTACGGCAGTTAAAGAGGTGTCAAACTGGATTATTTCTGCAGTGTGGCTGCAGCCAGCTCTGATGCTGTTATATCTTATTTAAGAGAGAAAGTACTTATCTCACTTTTTGACTCATATGTCCTCTCAAATTCTATGACAATGTGTGGTTTAGATTGGTGTTACTGAAAAAGGTTGGTCTGTGTACTGGCTCTGGTTTATGAGCTTCCAATCTACAACTATTTTCCAGGAAAGAAAGAAACAGCCATAGTCAGTGGTCGATGAGTACAAATATAGTGAGACTGGCACGTTGTGGGAGGGGCACCTTGCTGTGTCCCCATATCAGATAGCTTAAGAGCTCTGGTCTAGATAAGCGTATCATCTAGTCTGTCCCATGAAATTGATAACTTTCAGGCTCAAAACATGAGTCATTTTGCTTCACTCTGACATTCTGTAAGCCTCTGTTGCTACCAAAGCAGTTCTCAGGTTTCTTTTTTAACAGGTGGGTTCTTGTTGGATGTAAAACCTAATAGCCAACAAAACCTCATTACCAAATGATGGAGACCAGTGTGAATATGCTTAATTTTATTTTTTAAAAGTAAAGAAAACATATACTGTGCAGAAATTTCAGTCAAAATGGAGCAGTAGGATTTGAACAATGCAACACTGAAATTGTTCTTGCGCTGGGAGTTCCTCATTGATTTCTGTCTTACAAGGTTAATAATTTATTGGATGTAACTGCCCAGCTATATCCACAGTAAGTGGTTCTTGATACTGAATGGAAATAGGAAAAAGGAGAGCCAGGTGCATTGTTCTGTTGTTTGAACATACAGCACCTATTTGGGATCATTTCAGTATTAGCCTATTTACATATGAATCTACTTTCTGATTAATTTTCTGTTAATTTAACACCTAGTGCTTCACTCAGTCAAGCCTATTGACTTCCTACTATATAATCATACTTTGTGCTATGTGGACCTTTCTATTCAGTTCCATTTTAGTTTTTTGTTCCCGAGTGCAAACTACTCCTATAATGAATAGGATATAATTTCCCCCTTTGTGTAGCAGGTTTTCTTTAGCCAGAATTGAATGCACCCATCCTGGGCATGCATTTTATTTCATATAGGTGCATGTGCTACAGTATGAAGCAATTAGCTGAAATGCTTTTAATTAAAGTGCTCGAGGTTTTACATTAAGGTTTCTATGGAGTTATGTATTTTCCCTTAGGCAAATGCTGCTTCCCTTCATTCTTTGGCTGCAATTCACTGTCTACTTAAATTTATAGCTCTTAGATTTATGTTGGTTTACACCTTAACCTCACAATCCTAAATTCACCTCTGTCGAAATGGAAATTACTGCCAAGTGATTTGTTTAGGATTGTGGAACAGGCAATCCCAAAGGCTCATGATGAGATTAAGCAGGATAAATGAAAATATGCTGATTTAACTGGTGTCTGGATTGACACTCCATGTCTTTGTTGATAAATTCTAGGTTGTAGCCACATTCAGAGACAGGCTGCAGATGGGATTTTGGTTTTGGTTCAAGTAGATGAAGATCCAAAGGGCCAGAAGTATGATTATGATGTAGAAGATAGGCCTGAGTATTAGGCTAGGCCAAACAAATCTGCTAATGATACCTGTATTGGCAACATGGTATCCTGGACCCAGAGAGCATATTAAGTCTGGTTGGCTGAGAAACCAGTGTACTGATAATTTGGGAAGTAGGTTGCTGAAGATCCTAGGAGGGATATGTTACTTTTTTTATTCTGCAACTCCTAGAGTTTCCTAGCCAGTCCCCTGGTCAGTCCCCTTTCTGGCTGGAGGTAGTGGTGGTCTGGGACCTATATTTCATAAAGTAACTTTTCCAAGCTCTGGGATCAACATACATATACCAATGCAAATATGCCAGTGCCTTAAAATAGTACAGAGGGATTGTATATTTCTTCTTCCACAAATTCAGAGGGATGATTAAATGATGGCATCTAGTGTTTGGTTCCAAAACCCTCCATGGAGACCAAAATCCATGGATGCTCAAGTCCCATTAAATGCAGTGAGATAGCAAAATGGTGTCCCTTATATAAAAAATGGAAAAAGCAAGGTTTGCTCTTATAGGGAATATTTTCAGGCTATGGATACTTCAATCCGTGGATAAAGAATCCATGGATATGGAGGGCTCACTGTATTACATTTACAGCCTTGTACACATGATTATCTTTTTTTTGTTCATTGTGAAAGTGATGGTTTGCATTGATGTATCAACCTTCACAAATAAATTGGCAAAGATAAGACTAAACTTTTACATCCCTTGATTGATAATTAAAAGCATAACATTTTTCAGATGAGACAACTGACATACTTCACTGAAAGTCATAAAATGATGGATGAATTTTATGGCCTTAGGTCAGGGAAGTGAGAGGTGTGGCCCAGATGCCAAATGTATGTCCCTAGCCCATATCTGTCCACCACAAAAATCCCTGTGCCTTTCACACTCCAAAATGTTGTTGGTGTTCTTAAATGGCTGATAGAACCCTTTTATAGCACCACAAATTCAATGAATTGGGAGCACAGGGGTGACAATAAGGTGGGTGTGGTTGTCCTCTGGGGCTTCCAGACCTTGGTAGTAGTCCACCCTTGCCTTGGAGGAACAGTAATAAAAAGTATAGAGGAGGGCAAAAACAAACCCTCTCTGAACAAACCATGCCAAGATAACCCCATGATAAGAACCCTTTGTTGTAGTGTGTCTTCAAGTCATTTCAGACTTATGGTGACCCTAAGGTCAACCTATCATGGGGTTTTCTAGAACTGAGAGTGTTAACTCATCAAAGGTCACTCAGTGGGTTTCCATGGCTGGGCAGGGAATTGAACCCTACACACCACTACACCAAATTGTTGCACCATGTTGGAAATGACTTCAAAGGCACACAATGACAACATATTTTGAATTTTGCCTTTTGGAAAACTGTACTCAAATTTCTGGCTTAAAAAAAAAGTTGGCTGTGATCCAACATTTGTGTTAATATTTGTGTAAAGGGCCCTCTCTCCATGCAATCTGTCTTCATCTGACCTGGGAGGGAGTGGAAAGGCAGGCCCAAGGCCATCAGGGCTAGCCATGGTCCAGAATTCAGAGGAAGAGATGAACCACTGGAATTGATATCCCCTTCCCCCCCCACCATTCCCTTCTCCTTCTGTGTCATGTCTTTTTAGATTGTAAGCCTGTGGGCAGGGAACCATCTGAATAACTGTCTGTAAGCAGCTATGAGAGGCTTTAGGGCTGAAGAGTGGGGAACAAATACCGTAAACAAACAAACAAATATCTGCATGCAGACCTATGCTATGCTGCACCACATACCTTTGACCTGACTTAGGAGCTCATCGCACACACTTTTGTCTCTGTTCTGGTTGCGGGCAGGGAACGTGCATGGCTGAGCTTATCGCATGCTGTAGGCAAGGTGGCCCCATGCCATTGCCGACCCTAGCCCATCCCCAAGTTGGGCTGAATTTGCGTGAATTTTGTTCAGCTGGAAAGCTTTCTTGCTCAGCTGGAATATTTCCAGCTTAGCAAAATTCACAGACCTCGCCTGGCTCGGGGATGGATTAGGGTCGGCAATGGCATTGGGAAACCTTGCCAACAGTTTAGCATGCAATAAACTTGGCCACGTGTGTTCCTTGCCCTGGCCAGAATGGAGACAAAAGTGTGTGAGATAAGCTCCTTACTGAAAACCCCCTGAAACCACACTGCACAGTGATTCTATGCTTTCCGGTGATCAGGCAAGATCATAGAATGATCTGGCTATATACCCATAGCCAGAAATAAAACAATTACAGTAGGTTTGAGACCCCAGAAGACCCTGGAAGATGTCAACACTGATGTAATAATTTCATGTCAAGCTATGTCCTTGTAGTAGCATGCTTCTCTAATTATGCCTGCTTGCCATGAAACATAGAATGGATGTTCAGAGTAGTTTCATGGGCTTTTCTGTGAGTGTGTGTTTGTGTTTGTGTACATTGAGAGGAAGGGAATACCAACTCCACTGCACCTGAAAAAGGGCATCCATAAGGGATGCAAATCCTCGACTGTTTCACCCTTGTAAGGAAGGATGAATTGTTACAGTAGTTTTATCCCCAATGTAGAATAAAACAAATCTTCTGCAATTTTCTCCTGGAATTGGAACGTCCTGCAGTGTTGTGGATGAATTATTCTATGTAGGAAATCCCTGTTCCCTGCACAGAAAATGTGTTTTCTGTACAGCAAACTCTGTTTCTTACATATGAAATCTGCTTTCTGCATAGAGATCAGGTTATTGTTTATTTTGTGCACCCCCTCCCCCAATTGTTTTTCTCTCTAAAATGATTTCTCCACAACCCTACTTCAGGACATTCAAATACAAGGAGAAAATTAGCAAAGAACCATTCATTTTCTCTCACAGTGGGGAGAAAACTACTATAATTATTTGTCCTTGGTTACAAGGTTGAAATAGTTGAGGATTTCCATCCCTTTCTTGGGCACATTGGAGGAAGGATGTAATTTAAATTGAACAAATAGTAAGTCAGGTGGGCTGTGCTTACCTAGTTGCGCTCCTTTATTAAATCAGGTATGCTTGCTGGTTGATCATCCCTGCTTTGAATGCTTGCCCCATATCTGAAAGCGGTTTTAGATTCCATTGGAAAGCCATCCCTACCAGCCTATCCCTATGTGCTTCATTGACTGAAATGACTAAAAAGTAAATGAGCTGCTCATGGAAAAAGACATGGCTAAAATTATACTTGAATGGATCTTTATGGGGTTCTGTCAGGATTATATCTATGTAATGATAACTACATTTTTGGATCTCCATGCTTTGCTTCCAGTATTGTTTTTTCATATGTTTCTTGTAATCATTCTTCTGGAAGAATATGGCCAAGTCTACATTATTTAAAAAGTTGATTAATTAATTTAAAAGATTGCACTATATGCATTGCAATAAATGCATTGCACCTCCATTGTTTGTAACACCTCCTTCTCTTTTCTTACATAGTTTTCTCCCTTTCACTGGGAAGCAAATAAGATTTTGTTGTAAAATAAATTGGCTATTGTTGTAGGAATTGATTTGCTATAAATCCAAGCTTTGGAAGCAGGCTGTTTAGCACATAGGTTCATACTGCTAAATAGTACCGTTCCAACAATGCGTGGATTGTTCTATGGTATTAGAAACAGATTAGCAATTCCTTGTTGCAAAAAAAAAATGAGAAAAATTATTTTGCTTGAAAGACTTTTCCTCCTTTTTGCTAAAAGGAAAAAAAAAAAAAAGAGAGAGAGAGATAGTAATTTTTCACTTGGGTAAATTCACAATAGTTTAGCCTTTCTGACCAGCATGGCTTTTCTTGATCATCATTGATTCTGTAAAAATAGTCCTTATTTACTTGCTTACAGAAATGGACAAGGGAATGGGGGAGAAGCGAGAGGAAGTAAAATAGCCTGTATTGACCCACTGCTATTCTCAGGCCACTGTTGCAATTTGGCAATGATGTTAATGGCTCTTCTAACCTAGCAGGCTGAAAGAATAGATTGAGAAAGCAGTCTCAAATTGCTAGATGTAAAAAATGTCTTTGCTCCTGAGATATTGTAGCTGTGGAGATGGAAGATCCTGCCACTGCATTCTGTCTAACTGCTGCTCCTGGTCAGTCCATTGAGGGTGTACTTGAGACCCATAACAAGACATTTCATGGAAAGGTTCATTTACAGTAACCAGGTTTATGAGGAATCAGTGCAGGGTCATTAGAATGTAAATGTCACATCTGGTAGGTTTACATTTATTGTCTTCAATACAGTGGGCCCTTGGTACCTGCTATGGTTTGGTTCCAGAACCCTCCATGGATACCAAAATCAGTGGCTGCTTAAAATCAAGGTTTGCTTTGGGAATTTGTATTATTTTTCAATATTTTCAAGCCGTGGATGGTTAAATCCATGAATAAAAAATCTGTGGATACAGAGGACCAACTGTACTGATAAAATATATTTTAACCAAATAGATAAAACAACAAACAAACAAACAAACAAACACATATACATAAATGTCCAGTGTGTTTTGTTTGCCCTAAAGGTACCAAATCCTGTCTGATCTTGGAAGTTAAGCACGGTCAGCTCTGGTTAGAATTTCGATGGAATTTCGATGGAAGACCTCCAATGAATAACAGGTGCTGAAGGCTATTTTTCAGAAGAAGAAACTGGCAAAACTACCACTGAGTATTCCTTGTCCAAGGAAACACTGTGAAATTCATGGGATTGCCATAAATCAACTGGCAACTTAAAGGCACATGCACATGTTTTGTTTGTAGCAGTATTTTCATATTTATTAGCTAATGAGTTCAAGAACAGTCCCTAGCAGTAAATGCATGAATGTCTCAAGTGGATCTGGGTATGTGAATGTAACTGCTATAATTTATTGGTTTGGCCTAGAGGGTGGGACACTCCAAAGAATGCTGTACTTGCTAAATGAATTCAGAAAGAGAAGGACAGCTGGAGAGGAGAGGTGCTGTAGCTATGAGGGATAAGGGTTAGGATTTTTCACTTAGTGCAGGATTTTCACTTTTGTATTTAGGAGGAAATAAAAGGGTATTTTGTTTTGAATTTGCATTTGCATTTATTTTGTGTGTGTATATAAAGGTTTTAAGGTTGCACTCAAAGTTGCAGTGCTGTTGAGCAGCACAGGCAGACGAGTCCTGCAGTCAAGTTCTGTACTAGCACCTAATTGGATACATGGAACTTTTGGGATAGTTTAATGTGAATTAATATATATATATATGGACTTGAATTGTGATTGTCTTTGCAATATTCAATTAGAATTGGTCCCATAGAACCCAGAAAGAGGTATGTGAGGACATGTGCACAAAGTTTAAATCCACACCTTCTTTTTCATCATAGTCTTTTAACTGTGCTTCACATGAGTAGGGGCTATGCATTGGCTGGATAGGTCTACTTAGTTAGAATGCATCTCTTTCCTGTAGCCATTACATGCATAGTTTCTTTAGTTGATGTGGTTTCTTTCAGTGGAGAAAATTTGTCATGCTTGAAATAACCCTTCCTTGTTTCAGCTAAATGATGGACAGAAGCCTCAGGTTCATTATATCCTTGCTGATCAAAAAGCATCTATTCAGTGGTGGAACGTCTGGTCTGTTAACTGAAAGTCATAATTTCAGTTGCTTTAAGAATATCAGGTAACAAAACTTGGGAAGATTGCCTTAGGCTCTTAAGAACAGCTATTGGCCAGAGTGGAGAGTACACATGAAGCACAGCAAAACTACAATTTCCAAATCCCACAATTTCCAATCCCACATGGACAGTGACCATGCTGGCTAGAGGATTCTGAGAGCTCTTGTCTAGGCTCCGAATCAATGGCCTGAAAGTATAAAGCAGCTTCATATATCACAGTTTATCTAAATAAGTGATCTAAATAAGTGATCTAAAATAATAGATTTAATCACTGTGTTCCTTGGAAAGAGCAAACTCTCTCTCTCTCTCTCTCTCTGTATGTGTGTGTGTGTAAGATTATTTGTGTACCAAACTAGGTAAAATATTGTACATTTACCTAAATGGGAAAAATATCTTTCTGAATATTTTAACAAACAAAATGAAAATCCTTCAAGCACAAACATTTCTATAATTAGTTTCTAGCATGGTCAATTACTAACTGTCTGCTAATGCTGCTTAACAATCCGTGTGCTATTAAAATTCATTTCCAGTTGCAATGTGTTTATCACTGTCCCCAATTCACCAAAGCACTTAACCTTAAGCAAGCCACTTTTCCAGTTGAAGTAAATGGGACTACTCAAGTGTTCACAGCTGGAACATTTTTAATTATCTTGCTAAGGGCAAGTAAGTTTGGCATCTTGCATGACTGATCCATTAACAACTGCTAGATTTATACAGATAACAACACAAAATTAAGAGGGGGGGGGATTTCTATGGACTTATTTTAAATAATCTTACCACTGATGTTTTGGGTGCACCATTGTGCTTATTACTAAAGCCAGGATCCCAAATTATCCAAATGGTTTGCATGAGACCAGTGTTTGCTTTTGTAATCTTTAAAAAAAAATTAAAAAGCAAAATGCCCTCAGTTCTATTTTGCCATGGGGCAAAGTGCTTTTAAACTTTCCTTATATTCAAAAAAGTATAGCATGCTGCAAAAAGCTGTTCTACAATGGAACACACTTTGGAGTGTGTCAGAGTCTCCTTCTTTGGAGGTTTTTAAACAGAGGCTAGATGGCCATCTATTGGGGATCTTTTGATTCTGTGCTCCTTCATGGCAAGGGTTGGACTGGATGGCCTTTGGGGTCTCTTCCAACTGTATGATTCTATGAAAAGAAAACGGACTGTAGTTTCACCATGGTTTTCAGTCTGAATTTTCACTGTTAAGTCAACAAAAGAAAGGACAGGGCTAGCCATGGTTGAGTGTAGAAAAATGCAAGTGCAGCTACATAGATTGATTAAAATGATTGTTGGTGGAGAACAATGTAGAGCAGCGGTGGACAAAGTGTGGCCCATGCATCACATTCAGCCCCATGGCTGTTTTTGTGCCCCCCCCCCCCATGGCTCTACAAGGGTCAAAGATATTTTTTGTTCCAAACTGACCAAAAATGCCCTTCGGAGGACATTCCCATCACATTTGGTGGCTCCCTGGGGGGTGGGTGGGGGGTGGGGCAGGGGTCAAAAATGTTTTTGCCCTCATATGCTATACAGGGGGCCTGGGGAAAATTTTCACCATGTTTTGGGCCTCCCTTGGACTAATAGAGGCCCTGGAGAAGCTATTTTGAAAAAGGAAGTGGAGAGGAACAGAAAGTCAGGCAACCTAAAATTCTCCAAAATGCCCCCCCAAACATGGTGAAGATGCCTTCATGTTCCTTAAGAGCATTTTAGGGGACCCCTTTTTGATTTTTGCAGAGCTGTGTATATTGGGGTTTCAGCCCTTCAAGTTCTCCTGGGGGAACAATGTGTCCCTCTAGCCTTTCACAGTTGCCCACCCTGATCTAGAGATAGAGTTAAGCCCAATACATTACAGTAAAGATGAGTTTTGGGAAATACATCTAACTCAACAGCTACTCTGGGAATCAGTCCCACAGTTCTTTGTATCCTGGCTTTAGGCTGCAATTCTTTGTACAGTTTATTTATCTTAGAAGATGTATTAAACACCATCGTTGGTTTAAATGTTTTTCAAGGCAGTATTCAGTAGATTAAAGTGGTCCAAAAAGTGTAAATCCAAAAATAGACACGTAACCAATTCAATCTTAGCAAATTTCTTTAAGAAATTAGCTGACCTGCACTCCTCAGATGACCTTGTGGATTGGAATTTAACTACATCCACAATTCTGGACACCTTAAGATCTTGCAGTTCACTTCTTGGGAGCATAAACATATCATAATACAAATTTAAGTATGCATTTTGAGAGCAAACATTGAGACAGAACACATATTTAAATGCATATTTTAACGAAGTGTAAAGTATACTTCTCTCAGTATGAAATATGCTTATCTCAGTTTATGCTGTAAATACATAAGAGATGTTAGGACAATGATTTAATAATACTGTAATAATAATAATAATAATAATAATAATAATAATAATAATAATAATTTTTACCCCACCCCTCTGCACAACACAACCGGGACGACTTACAACATTAAAACATACAATCCATATCCTACAAACCCACTCCACCCCCCACAAAATACAATTAAACAATTTGCAAAGGAATTCTGAAAAGGAATTCACAGATTACTACAGAAGGAAAATGCATACGTATTGAACCATTAGCCCAATCACAGTACACAATTATAGCACTGTATTCCACTTTAACTGTCATGGCAACATCCCATGAAATCCAGGCATTAACAGTTTAGGGAGGGTCATTCTCAGCCAAAGAGCTCTAGTCCCTCAGAAGCTAGAAACTCCAGGATTCAGTATGATGTTGCTGTAGTAGATGAAGTGGAACATAACACTATACAGGATGATTTAAAAAGAATGGTTCAGAACATAGGCTTGTAGCTTTACTTTTGCACTATTCTTTTAAAATTTTCCTGTATATGTGTAGCGTGAATGGGCTTCATGTTTGTCGAACGGTTGAGGGTTGCCACCACTTTAGTTCCTCATGTTTAACTTGTTTTAAGGGAAGAAGGTATAGGATAGTTTTCTCTAGGCTGTGATAAATTCTACCAGCTGAGTTGGGCTGGTGCAAATGGGAAGAACAGTTTCACTTTGGTTTTTGAAGCATGTACCCAAATCCTCAAACTCAATGTTCAGGAGAGGAAGAAACTGAAGTTTAAAAATTTTCCTTGAGATGAAAAGTGAAATGTTTAGATTTTCTCATCCTTATTAGAACTGCATCCTTAACCTTCAACTATAAATTAAGTTATACCTCTGCGTGTCCATTGAACTGTGGGTGAGATGTATACAAATGTGTTTACTAAACACATTTCAGGAAATATCAGCTATACTGTGTCTATGGCCCAAAGGATAATGAATACATTATTTGGTAATGGTTGAAATGCTGTGTGATAACAACTGAATTTATTTTTGACATTAATTATATTAAATTCTTAAGATGCCTATATAAAAGGGAGCTATGTACAAATACCTCAGCCTTCTGAAAGTGTATGAGAATGACATGCTTTGATTTGCTTACTGACATGATTCATTTTGGAAATCCTGTATTTGCAATGGAAATGTAACATACTTAGGAGTTGGTGCATGCATAATCTTGTCTCTAGCATTTTCTTTAATAACCTTCTCTGGACAGATGCCTCTTCGTGTAAATGACTTATGGCAGAATGTAGTATAGTGCAAACGTAAATAATCAAGAATTCCTAAGGGATAATGTTTTATTTCCTAACTGATCAACATATCCAATGCTAGGCTTCTGTGAGAACTCTATGAAATTCTACATGTAATAGAGTTCAAGCACTCTCCTCTGACCAGAATTCCTTAAAAGCAAAATGTTTCCATGCCATGTCAAGGAAACATTTGTGGGCCACAGCTTTTTTCAACAACAACATAAGCTTTCTCTTTCCCCTTTCTGTTCCTTGTCTTCGTATTCCAACCCTTTCCATACAGCAATGTTCAGAAGTAATATATTACAGAATATTCTCCTCTGGAACACAATATATATATATATTCATGACTGATCGAGGGGGGAGAGGGGAGTAGTGTGGTAACATAGTGGCTATTATTGATTTGGATTTTGCAATGAATGTGCTAGACTGGACCATGAATTACAAGGTTGCTTTGGGCAAACATCAATCCCTTAGCCTCACCACGACCCCCTTTATAGCTTACGGACATTAATGCTGAACTATTTTAGAGTGGTACTGCAAGACTTGCAATGAGATAATGCAAGTCAATGATCTGAATATTCAAAAGCATTATATACATGCTAAGTATGATTTCCGAGCCACCATGGTGGTATTTTTCCCCCCATAGTGGTAAGAATGTGATGCAGAATGTAGCAGTGCTGCTAACAAGACCTCCCAGGTCAGACAGACCTTTGATGAGGAGCCAGACTAAATGTGTCAAACAACTATTGGACAACAGCAATAGTCTGAGGTGGAAGATCTTTCAAAGACAATGGAAGTAGCAGTTTATCTTGTTGGTACTTCACAAAAAAAAGCACTAGAAAACCACTTCTTAATAACTTTTACCATGAAACTCTTGTGATGAGACTATCCAAATGAAGCAAAGCTCCCAGAACATGAGACTTCCAGGTCAGAGGGCACTCCACTTAATAAAGTAGGAAGCAATAAGAAAGGATCAAACCAATGGATTGATTGAAGGAAGCAACGGCCCTGAGTCTTCAAGACCTTAGCTGGGCTGATAAACATGCTGTCTTTGTAGGCCTCTTATTCATAGCGTTGTCATATGTTAATACTGCCTTGATGGCAATTAGCAATCATCAGAGAGCCAGTGTAGTGCAGTGGTTTTGAGTGCTGGGTTATGACTCTGGAAAATAGAGTTCAAATCCCCATTTGGAATTGTGTAGTCTTCCAGATATTGTTGAATTGCAACTCCCAGAAGCCATTATAGTCAGCATGACCAGTTGTGTGTTGAGAATTGTTGTGTAACAACATCTGGAGCAGTGTGTCATTTCCAAATCTGTTTTAGATGTCATGGAATCAATCTAGGAAAGATTTCAATGTTCCAGTCTTCTAAATATGGGACTGTGGGCTATCATTATACATGCTGTTACTTATAGACCCAAAATGGCACTACCCATGCATAAGAAAAAAATATCTGTAGCCTAAGAATAGAACAACTTCATAAACATTTAGGGAACCATTAATGTTAGAGTAGGGGAGAACCTCAGAACATCCTAATGAGTACTGAATATGCTCAGTAGTCACAAATGCTAACAGTAAACTGGAATAGGAAGTAAACGAAGCATCCTGAATGAGAGTATTGCTGAATGACTTGGACAGTGAACTGAAATAGACCATGCTGCAATGTTTTTGTTGCAATTTGTTTGGTTTGTTATCATACAGAATTTGTATTCTGTGGTTTGTGGTATTTTGGTTTGCTATTGGGTACAGGTACAGTCTACAGATGTAAAATTGAACATTGTTACACAAGTGGTAACCTCTTGGTACTGCATTTAGATTTCAAGTTTGCCCAACATGAATGAATAAGGAATTTAGAATCATAGAATCATAGAATCGTACAGTTGGAAGAGACTACATGGGCCATCCAGTCCAACCCCCTGCCATGCAGGAAATCTCAGTCAAAGCATACCCAACAGATGGCCATCCAGCCTCTGCTTAAAGACCTCCAAAGAAGGAGACTCCACCACACACTGAGGGAGTGTGGGGAGGGTTTATAGATTAGTGGTAGAACATATATTTTTCCTCCCAGGAGTCACACAGGTTCAAACTCTGCCATCTCAAATAAAAAGAGATATTTGGATGTGGCTGCTAGTTAAACCACACCAGCTTTAAGTGTGCCTTTCCTGTTTGTAATACATTGATTGATGGATTATAAAAGATTTACTGTATATCCCTTCCTTTAGCCCTGAAAAGTATCCTTAGGGTATTTTGCATGTCTAAAACAGAATATCACCAATTATATAGTTTTTAGAAAATGACAAATGGCATTAAATAAGATAGAAGAGATATGGAAGTACTGGTAATGTGGTGTAGTGGTTAAGACATTGGACTGGGACTTTGGAAATCCAGGTCTAGGCTCTGATCCATGGGTGATTGTGGGCCACTCAATTCTAACATATATCAGAGTTGTTATGAAGAAGGTATGGGGAGAAGAACCATATATGCAAACAAAAAGGGAGTGTCTGCATGTCAGAGGATGAGACAGGAAATATTCCTTCTATGAATTTCTTTAGATTATTTTACCAGTTTTTTTTTAAATCAAAAATGGGATGGCTATAATAATAAGACTATCACATAAGGCTATAGAAATTTTTGGGTTTTTATTTTTAAAGCATCTGCTCTTGTTGATTGAAACTGGGTTGTTTCTGGCATTACTTTTCAATACAGTCATCAGAACATTAACATACATTGAATATGTGCAAGTTGACATACATAAGAAGCCTTCAACAGAAAGCAGTCAGCTGCACCATCTGGCAGTCATGGTGCTGAATCAGATAGGAAAACTCTCACTCTGAATCCTGTATATTTGATGTCTGTTTTGGTTGGATGTGTTGTTTCTGTGCTTTAGCTTCTTGAGGCAGGAAGGATAAAATAAATTATGCTCTGTTGCTTTTGTATAAAAGACCTACAAATGGCCTATAGTACAGAACCAAAACAAGGGTTAGTTCCCTGACAAACATAATATAGCTAGTGGCCATAACATCTGAAGGTGATTTTATTACTTAATTTTCTGGTTTATTCCTATATTGGTGTAGTCCTATACATTAATGCAAAAACAACAGGAACAACACAAAGCAAAACAAAACTGGTTTTAACATTTCCCCCCTCCATATTATTTTTTTTGGGATTTCTTTCACTGGTTTTCTTTTTCAACCTTGATCTGTTAGCATTTTGCCATTCTTGTTGAGCCGTGGTCCCACCATTTGCTTGGTCATTCATTCACATTGAGAATAATGGAAAAATCTATAAAACACTCTTTAATAATGGTTTGTGTAAACAATAGGTAAGACAGCTGCGTGCCAATATGAACTGGACTTTGCCATGCAAATAGCTAGCCAGTTCAGTACAACTATGATATTAACACTTCAATAAACTAACACACACACTGCCATGGAAAGCTTGGCTGTATTTTTTTTTCAGTGCCTTGGAACTGAACTGTGTGATTCACTCACTAATAATAATAAAAGAGAGTTTGATGCATCAGAAAGAAAGGTGGGTTGAGACCAAAGAGAAGCAATCTGACTATCTTGCTCAGCTAGGAAGCTTCCTCGGTGGCCTAAGGTTGTCTTAGCCTACCTTCCTTTATTGGGCTGTTTTGAGTATAAAATAGGATCATGCCTATTTGTGTCACTAAGGTCCTTGGAAAATAAGCAGAATTCAAGTATGGATCAGGATCCAATAGTATGATGGATCTTTTTCCACTAGTGGAATTTCCCCACCCCACTTCCTACATGCCTCACCTATGCATCTCAATATCATACTCCATAATATTCTACTGACAGTTGTGGGTAGGAGCAAAGTCTGTAGGAGAACAGAGAAAGGTGTGTGGGGGGGGGGGGGGGGAGAGAAATTGTGCATAAGTTAATAAAGTCCTGGGGTGGGAAAGGTCTGCAGGTCATATACAGTCTCCCAAGGCCTTTTAAAGCATCCCCATCTTCAGCTATTTTTAAAGAAATGTTCCTCATGGCTCCTAGAATGTATTTGGTAAATACTCCATAATGATAAAAAGGGGGAGACATAGTGGGAGTGTGGTCCTCCAAGGCCAATGCAGTCCCCTCCATCTCTAACTGTTTCTCATCCCTGTTTTAGACCATGAGAATTATATTAAAAAAAGCAGAATTGTCTTCTAGAATTAGGACACACAAAACTAGAATTCCTCAGTATAATAATTCTTATAGTATTTTGTAATGATCAGTAATCCAGGTGTCCAAAATCTTACAGATAAGGTCAAAAGCATGGTCCAAAAATTCTCAGATTTCAGACTGTAGAGGCAATACAAAAGTCTGCTCTGGTCCTTCCTGTGGTGGTGAAGCTGTGTATATGATGCATTGTACAGTGAGGCCTAAGAGAATGGAACAATGTCCGACTGCAGAGATCTTTCTGTGGTCATTAAAGTCACCCAGCTGTTTGTGAATAGGGTTAATAATTTACACCACAGAGTTAATTTAACAAAGGGAAGCAAGAAACATTCTCCGAGTAAAAGTATTCATTCTGGCCAAGCCTATACATGATCAAATTTTGCAGCTGAAGTTATTAACCCCTAAGAAAGAGTTCAGTGTAGAAACACTGACAGCTCTTTAATTAACAACTACTCCTCAGGGCCCTGTAATGTTAAGATAGCACCCATAGCTAAAGCATTAGCTGTATTTTAAAAAAGCAGACTAACACTGCAGAAGCCCATCCATGTTATTGTCATATTGAGTGCCATTGAGAAAGGCAGGATACAAATTTAAATGCATTTATTGATTAATAAAGTAAATAAAGTAATACAATCCTTCAATCAATAATCAATAAGAATAAATAAAAAATGATTATTTAACGAATAGAGGGAAACCCACTGGGTGACCTGGGGCAAGCCATATTCTCTCAAGCTCAGAGGATGGCAATGGTAAACCTCCTCTAAGATCTTCAGGGGAAGGCTTTCTCCCAGTCCTGCTACCATCACAGGATAACTTGGTGACTACTAAGGCTGCTTCCATTGTCTGGAACTTTCTTCTGTCGAAGGCTAGAATGGCCTCCTTCCTGCTTTTCATTATCTGGCAGGCAAAGATGCTTTTATTTATTATTGTTTGTCAGAAAGTCTTTCAGATAATCTGGACACAAGCCATATATGCCTGGAAATGAATTGGTAGCCAGTGGAACTGTTTAAACAAAGGAGTTATATGCTCCCTTAACTGGCCATGTTCAATATTCTGGTTGCCACATAGGTTTTAGGTATACCTCTAGGCAGTGGCATCCCTAGGGTTGGTGTCACCTGGTGCGGGAACTCATGGTGTCACCCCCCCCCCCCCATTGACATCCTCCTATTTCCCTCCATAAAGAATCCTACTGTTACTTGTAATCATAATTCCCATATACCACTGAATTTAATGTTAATAGTTGTGACATAAACAACTAGCAAAATTAAAATTATACCTATTACAATATCATATGCATAGACTAAATGTATTTACATATACATAGTGAAGATTTGGTTAAAATGTAGTGTTTTTAAAGAAAATGTAAAAAGAATATTTTTTCAAAAAAATTCAAAAAATTAAAAATATATTTTTTAAAATTTTTAATTTTAATTTTAAAAAATTCTGGGGCCCTCCTTTCTTCTCCCACTGAGCTTCACCTCACACTCGCCCTCTCTTAAAGCATTTTAAAGACATATAGGCAAATACCACAATGTCTCTGCCAAAATACAGGAGTTTGAGCAGCATTGGTGTCACCCCCCCCCCTTAGGGTGTCACCTGGTGTGGACCATACTCCCCACACCCCTTAGTGATGCCACTGCCTCTAGGTATAGGCTTTATAGTACCAGAGTACTGGTTATAATCCAAGTGAACAGTTTCTGGTAATATAGTCCAGATTAGTCATGGAAACGTGGTAATCAAAGATCAGCCAAAAGGTAATTATCAGTTTTATAGGTTGTAGCCAGGGGCATATTAACATAATCTTGGAAAGGAGAAGAGAAGAGATGAAACCCAAATACCTTAAACTCAAGTAAAATACTCTCAACAGGTTTCTTTAAAAAATATAGCTCCTTTAAAGCATTTTATTTGCCTTGGTTTCATTCTCAGGCATCCTGGGATCTATAGTTTTTTGAACTAGATAAGATTATCTGGCAGAGAGCGCTTGTGATAGCATGAGTTCAAGGGAATTAGGAGGATTCTAAATATCTTCCCAAACTACACACCCCAGGATTTCCTAGGATTGAGCCATGGCAATTATGGTGCTGTTAACTGTTATAATTGTGCAGTGTGGATACACCCTCACATAGCCAGGCTGGGGGTGAGTTTCTACAAACCCACAACAACTCACAATTCCCTTCTCCTTTTGCGTTGTGTCTCTTTAGATTGTAAGTCTGAGGGCAGGGAAATATCTAATTAACAATTTGTAAGCTGCTCTGATAGCATTTTGGCTGAAGAGTGGTGTAATAATAATAATAATAATAATAATAATAATAATAATTACTGTGTTCACAGCCCACATTTTCTCCAGGGAGCTGAAGATACCATACATTTTTTCTCCTGCCCTCTCCAGTTTTGTCCTCAACACGGGAACTGATGCAAGGCTGTTTCATAACTTTCTTGGCCCAGTGTGAATTTGAGCCTGCATCTCCACAGACCTCATGTGATACACACTACTGGACCACAGTGGCTTGCTGGACTATCCTAGCAAGGTCTTCTCTAGTGTGACAAGATGGTTGGAATAACAAGAAAGTTTTTTACAAAGCTAATTGGCCAATCTGATGACTTATTATGCAGCAAGGTGACAGAGCCAATATTGTAGCCATAGTGGCCCAGTCTACAAATATTGGTGTTGAAACACAATGCTGTTCTATAGATGATGAAGTACATGGCTGCTGTGGTCCCTGGTACTGTATAAGATCCACTCTTTGACACTTTACAGAAGTGAAGCAGTGTGTTCGTTGTATGAAAATGTTGATGTGCATCTCTTCTCACAGTCTTAAAAGTCAAACTTTAGTTCATGGAGGGCCATGATCTCTCCCTCCTTCCTGATTTAATGACATTCTAGTAATCCCCAAATTCCAAGGGGTTTATTCATAATCTCTTTTATGGTTTTGCTGAATAAGGATTTTATGCAACTTGTTTCCCTTTGCTTAAAGAAAGTTGTTAATGAAACAGTACTTAGAATCAGCTTGGATTTACATTCACAGTACTGGCATGTCACATGGGGAATAACTGTTCAGCTTAGAGCAAGCATTGTGCCTTTTTGTTAGTGGATATGTATCTTGAAAATCTGTTTGGCTAGAATATTTTTGTTTCCTAGGCAGAACTTACATCTCCATAACTCTTGGCATTATCTTCTTTTATGCCCTTCCTTGCTCATATTCCTTATTTTTGCAGTGTTTTATGGTTGCAACTGTTGAACCAGTTTAAAATAAATTAAATTGGAAATTAACCAATTGCATGATGAATTCATTTATTTGTTTTCCATATTTGCTGGCAAATTGTAGTTAGAACTAATGTCAGTTCTGTCTCAGTAACATCAATGAATATCAGGTGCTATGAGCTATATTTCAGAGAAAGGAACTGGTAAAAAAAACACTGAGTATTCCTTGCCTAATAAAACCTATAAATCAATAGGTGGACACACATAGAGAGGCACATAGACACATAGTGTGTATGTTTTTTTGCACCAGGCCAAAAGATTGCTGGATTGTAGAGTTCTGGTTAAAAATTATTTCTGAGCTGCCAGAAGTCAGTCCATCTCTGATTTAAAGAAATAAGAACAATGCTTGCTTATCTTACTTATCAAACACATCATAAATGGTTCATAGTGAATGTTAGAATGACAGATGGATAATTTGCTATCCCAGAAGCCTGGAATATGCATGGAAAATGTGTACATCATATCACCACAAAGCTCTTATAATGTAAGAACTGGCCCACAGAGACTGTGAATTGTGAGATCAACACTGACTCACCACACACGGCAATGTTGTGCCAATTATAGCATCCAACTTGCATTGAGAACTGCCAGGAGCATTTCTGGTTCAAAAGCACCAAACCAGCACCATGAGAAACTCCGATAAGGCCATGTCTTCAAAGCAATAACAACAATAGCAATAAAGGTAACATTAGCAAAGGATTGTTGAGTGTTTCATCCTTTGTGGAATCATTTCTCTCCATTGCTTTCTGCTGTCTGACAACAATGTCTCTTATTCAAAAAGAAAGTGAACAATATGACTTCAAATGTGAATGTCATTAGACACATGTCTTTTTATAACGTGAGATCTGATTGATCTGAATAACTGCATTGCTTAGAGGCAAAATACTTATATCCTGGTTGACAGTGATATAGACTCCACTTGACATCTTCAGAAAGTAAAATTCCATTTTAAATTTTCCATAGTACTCTCTCTCTCTCTCTCTGTGTGTGTGAATATTATAGAGGAACAACATAGTAAGATTTTCATATTGCATAGCTACAAAGCCTCTTGAAATTTTATCAAGAAATCTCTCTCTATGTCCCACTCAGAGGAGTTAATCTTCCTAAAATAGCCCTTTTGATGCTCATTCAGCCCATGGTATTGATCACTTCACTGCTTCTGAGGCATGGACTGTACCTTAAGCATTGATCCTTGACACTGTAAGACTTCTATGGGAAGATAGAGTAGTGTACTGCATTGATTTCAGCTTTATTGTTCTGTACCATTGCATTTAAAATACCCCATATGTATATAATGGATGGATGTCTATGTATGTGCGTGTACACACACACACACACACACACACACACACACACACAAATCATGTTTTGATTTGATAAGTTTTTTTTTAAAAAAAGATGCAGCTTTCTAGTAATCATGAATAAATTCTGGAATAATAAAGGAAAAAATCATTTCTTAAAATTCTCCTTCCTTCCTTCCTTCCTTCCTTCCTTCCTTCCTTCCTTCTTGCAGATTCTAGATATTAGTTAAGGCAGACAAACATTTCTAATTCAAAGGACAAATTTACATGCAATTTTATTAACAGATTATAATATAAAAGTAAAGGGAGTGACAATTATTTCCATATTATTTTGATTTTTTAAAAAATATTCCAGTAATTGGGTTTTTAAAAGGCAGTTTACGCATGATGAAACAAACAGGCAATACAATATATTGTATGGTATAATCACTTCTCAGAAGAATTATAATATATTAGAAATATATTTATCTGTGATTATACAATACATTACTCTCTTTGCATTTGAATTTGCATGATCTGGCCAGCTGCTGTTTGGAAGTCAATGTTTGAAGCTACTCTGCATCTTTACTGTAGCTTCAGGACTTACTGAAGCACTATAAAATACTCTTACATTACTCACAACCTTTTTATTCACAGAAGGCCTTCATTGACCTTGTGACCCTCACGATCAAAAACACCTTTAAATGGATTCTGCTGCACCCACTGGACTGAATGAGAGGGGCTGTGCTTATGAAATATACCTTGCCTTGAAAAATAAGTGAAGTAGAGTGTGGTCCAGAGGGCTTAAATATTCTAACGTCAGCAGATCCCATTTGATCTTGGAAGCTATGGGTCAACCCTGCTTAGTACTTGGATGGGAGACCACCAATGAATACTAGGTTCTGTACACTATGCCCCGGTACAGACAGGTGCTTTGGGCTGGCCTGGGGCCAAAATTAGTGGTAGGTCATCCACCTGCTCCCAGCCCTACTACTGATACCTGTGTGCCATCTTGCTGTGCCCCCATCCACATGTGGTGATGATGATGTCCTTGTGGCACCATGCCAACATCATGATCGCACACAAGCATGCCAGTGGTGTCCCACATGCAGCCTATGTTCTTTTAGGCCTCCCGGAGGCTACACCATTTGGTTGGTGTGGTCTCCATCCGGGGTAGAAAGGGGTGGCGTCTCATTGCCCCTTTCTGCCAGTCTGTATCACTCTTTTATCTCGGAGGAAGGAACTGCAAAACCACCTCTGAGTATTCCATGCTCATGAAAATCATGGGGTCACCATAGGTTAACAGGTGACTTGAAGGCAAACACACACACACTATGATCCAGAGTCATCCCTGGTGTGAAGATACGTTAGACATCCATACCTGTGCCTCATGACATAGAAAGAGGCTTAAATCCATTGTAAATGAACATATGCATTCAAGGGTTTGGACAGTTACTCTCAAGCTTGTTCCTTGTAGACATAAGGTTGGCATTTTGGTTTTCACTGATAGCACTAATAACCTTTTGGTATTATTCTGTAGTTTGAAGGAAAAATCATCTGGAAAAGCACATATTTAAAGGGGCATTCCTCAATGGCCCCAATTAAGTATTTTAAGTAAATTTCAGTTGCCAAGAACATTTGGAGCAGTCTGGAAGGCAGTGGAAAAGACACTCCAGTCCACATATTAATTCAAGCATGTACATTGGGCCATTTCATATAGGAATCCACAGAGATTGAATACCTCAGTCATCCTTTCATTCTTGTAGAGATTTCAGGTTTGTATCAATAGCTTTACACTTCATTAGGCATCTACTTTTTCAGGTCAGGTCCTTGAGGTATCACTCAAACAGAGGGGAAGCAAAAATATCAATAATCTGCATTTTAATTACAGACCATTTCTGAGCATGCTTTACACCCTGTTGTAGGAAACTGTATTTGCCCCTTGACTTATAATAGGGAGCAACAGATATAGTTCATTGTTGCTAAACTAAATAGCCTTATTGATTTTTTCCCCCTCAGGTACTAAGGAACAAGTTGTGTTGTGTACAGTTCAATTTGATACCAGTCACTCATTTCATGCCTTGATGTTAGTACTGGCATTACTCCAATTCAGGTGGAAAAGTGAAGGTGAAAGGGCCAAATTGTGACTTACTGTCAGCTATGTTTACTATTTCTCGGTGCAAATCCTGCGTTCCATTGAATGAACTTTTACAATTATATGTTCTCTCAATACTTGATATTTTCTATGAATCCTGAATGCTGTTATGTTTTCTTCAGGGATCATTACAGCTGCCAATCAGTCAAAAACAGATCAAAATTGACCAGGAAGTTTCTTTTATGCAATATTGTTGAAATTAATTCAGACAGCATAACAGTGAGAGTATAACAGTTTTCATTCATTTCAATTCTTGTAACATTCCTGGTGTGGCCTGAAGGCACCAGATACCATCTGATCTTGGAAGCTAAGCAGGGTCAGCCCTGGTTGATAGTTAGATGGGAGATTGTCAATGAATACCAGGTACTGTTGGCTGTATTTCAGAAGAAGGCAATGGCAAACCACCTCTGAGTATTCCTTACCTTAGAAAATTCTATGAAATTCACAGGATCACCAAAAATTTACAGGTGACTTGAAGACACATGCACACAAAATTCTAATAGAGACCCAGTGTAGTTTAGTGCTTTGAATGTTGGACTAGGGCACTGGGGGAATCAGGGTTTGAATTCCCACTCAGCCATGGAAACCTGCTGGGTGCCCTTAGGCAAGCCATATTCTTTCAGCCTCAGAGAAAGGCAAACGGTAACCTCTTTGAACCAATTCTGACAAGAAAACCCTGTGATAATTTTGCCTTCAGGTTGCCATAAATTGGAATTGACTTGAAGGAACACATCCACAACAACAGCATTCTTAGTCAACTGGAGTCACAATTAGTAGTTAGAGTAAAACATTGAATAACACACTTTGTCATCTGTCATAAATTGGACTCATAAGCTCTGTTGCCCCCTTGGTTTATGAGCAGTTTATTACTATGACATCATTACTTTACTCATGCGTTATGAGTATTTTATTGTTCTAATATCTCTGTTTTATTGATCATGTGAGTTGCTTGGCATACTTAGTGAGAGAAAGAGTAGAGCTTGGAAAAGCCACTCTTTGGGGAAGATAAAAATCCAAATTGTTCAGCCAGCATGGGGATGTAACCTTAAAAAAAATAACTTTTCCAACTTTTAAAAATCACATTGCCATGTTAGGTGGAGAATTTGGGAGTTTCTCTTCCCCAGGGAGTAGCTTTTCCAAGCTTGGAAGAGCCAGGTGGATGAACCAAATTGCTAAACGTATAGATTTCCTCTGATAGATCAGCTGTAATCAGCAAACAGGCTACAGCAGGAAAAAAGCCAGATTCTTAGAAACAGCTGAATTCATGCTTTGATAGGGTCTAGACAAGAAAACAGAGTGAAATAAAAAGGAGGGCAATGTTGTTCAGGACCCACTATGGTTTTTTCCCCATGCCAAAAATGGTTTCTCCCTGTCAGAGCCTGACTATGAGTAATTTCATATAAGGCTTAGGATTCTTGTCTTAGGCCCTGTACAGACTGCCTGTGGGCAGAGTCACGGCACAGCGTCCTGATGCTGGATACCCTGACTCTGCCCCCAGAGCATTATCACTATTCCAGGTGGCGTGCGGCATCATGGCACAACTCTGGGGCTGCATCCAGATGATGTAGCGCCGAAGGGGCACTCTGCCACTGCTATGGCACTCTTTGGAGGATGCAAAAAGGAGCTGCTTTTTGTGGCTCCTTTTTGCACCTTCCAGAGGCTGGATTGGGGCTACAGCTGAGGTTGCCATGGCCCCGATCTGGCGAGGAAAGGGGCGACTGCAGACCACCCTTCAATTTCTCGATCAATACAGTCATTATGTCTGCCTGTAACCTTCTTGCAACTCTTTCTCTCATCTTTGATCCTAGACAGTGAATTGCAATGATGCATATTAGGGCATTTTGCATGGTGTCCCATTACTCAATGTGTTCTCTTGCTCAACGGTGTGCTGGATGACACATCATGCAGTAGGAGACCCTTTTGTTCAACAGAGCCCTTGTGCTATGGTCCTGGTGGTGTAATTGCATCCCTTCTCCCCTCTTGTACACCAGCACAGTTCAACTTCTCAAGTCAGTTTACAATGATGTAACTTCATAACAAGATACCAGTTTTTGGATGGCTCTTTTCTGAAAAATGTGAGCCCCTATTTTGCATGTACTCAAACTAGGTTCTATTTTGGGAGTCCATTTTTTGAGGCCACATAAGCATTCACACAGCTTTTATGAAGGCTAAAATGGATGGGAGCATGTGCACACTCCAAAACTTCATCAAATATGTTTGCATTTTCAATGTGTAGGCTTCTCATTTTGAGCCATAAGAGCTGTTTTTAACAACACATGCCTGATAAATAGCATGTTCAACCTGTAGCCCCCACCCAAAATTATTATAAAAATCAGGTTTTATCCTTTACCTCCTGTTTTGATGTGAAGAGGTAGATAAAGTATTCATTTGGAAAGGACTGGTAAAGCTTTGTGCCTCCAAATATTTAGGACAACTCTATATGTACTCTGGAATGGGTACTCCTGTGATTTGAAACATGGTGGTGAGTGTGAATAACTGGAAAGTATACTCCAGACTTCTTGATATCTCTTTTGGCTATCATCAACATTGTCATGTTATTAATAAAAATACTGGAACAAACTTTTAATCAGAGCAAATTAGAAATATTTTTTGTGGACAGATTTCTAGTGCTGCATTTTTATGTGGTAATTTTTCCATGCCAGATAGAGAGAGACACACACAGAAAGAGAGGTAGACAGACATTTATCTAAAGTACTGTATTTTCTGGTGTATAAGACTACTTTTTAACCCAGGAAAATCTCAAAAGTCAGGGGTCGTCTTATACTCCGGATGTCGTTTTATAGGGTGGGTGCTGAAACTTCCGAGCCGGACTGGAGAATCTGCAGTTGCCACATGTAGTGGGGGGAGCTCACAAACGGCTGCATCCCCGCCGTATGCGGTGACTGTACGAAAGCAGCAAGAGCGGCGTTGTACAAGTATGGTAGAAGAAAATCCACTTACCAGGATTTGTGGAAAGAAGTGACTTAATGTGGTCCCAATGATGAGGTGAGGGGGTGCCTCACCAGGAAGATGTAAGTCAAGGGCGGAGCAAGCTTCAGGTGTCCAGGACACCCAGGGTATGGAAATAAGAGCCGTGTTTGCGCTACCGCTCTGATAGTCTTGGAGACAGGGAGGTCTGGGCAGGCAGGGAGAGCTGACCAATCCAAGCAGACTTTATATACAAGTTTTCCTGCTAAGTACCTGCATGTCATAAGCATTGGAATTAATATTACCATATTTTAAATTTTTATTTGGTGTGCATTGGAAGAGGGGTAGTCTTATACAGTGAGTATATCCCAAACTCTATATTTTAACTGGAAAAGTTGGGGGTTGTCTTATATGCCCAGTCATCTAATATGCCGGAAAATGCGGTATTCTAGACTGTTGATTAACTGCAATCACCCATTTTAGGGGCCCGACAGACTGCCCCTAAAGGGCACCCTGTAGCTGCCCCTTTTAGCACTGGATTGGGGCTGCGACAACTACATATTGCAGCCCCTATCTCTGCTTTCCACAGCGCAAAAAGGAGCCACAAAAAGTGGCCCCTTTTTGCACCCTGGAAAGGGTGCCATAGCTAGTGGTGCATGACTTTACCATCCTCTTTTGGCACTACAGCATGTAGATGTAGCACCAGCGGAGTGCTGTGATGTTGTGCACTGTGTGGAATGGTGCATGCCACCATACTGGCCTGGGGGTGAAGTTGGGGCATGTGCTATGTGGACACTGCCCCCAGGCTGGCCTTTCTCGCAAGTCTGTACAGCCCTTAGTTAGCTGAATATAAGATATGAACTTTTGCAAATTGTATGTTGATTACCATTGTAAAACTCTAGTGCTCAGAGGAATAGACTAACAAATGCACTACTATGTTTGTTTCTATTCTACAAAATTTCTTGCTTCTCAGTTGCAAGTGCAGCAGTCAAGATAAAATGTGGTAAATTGCTTGTGCTCACAGATTCACATTCATTCTTCAGAGAAACATAATGTTCAGCTTATATTGAATTAGTTTTTTTCTCCACTTGAAATAGAATTGATAAGTACTGCAGAGAATGAGTGACTGAAGCTGAAGGTACTGCACTTATACCTTAGCAAAAGAATGTTAAATTGTTAATATGTCAAGTACCGCTGTCTCCAACTTTGTGTTGTTGAAAAAGTTATGTTCCTTCAGGTGTAATCAGTTTTGGTGACATATGTGGGAAGTATATGCTATTATCTTTAGTTTATTATAAATATTCCAATAAAATCATTTTCACATAGAGCTTAGAATTTGTTTGAACATAATATTTAAACAAAGCATGCTTAATCAGATAACATTTGTAGCATAGTAGAAAATGTTGCAGAATGTTTACCAGTTCTGCCTTAAAAACAAACAAAACCACACCACTTCTTGAAATTAGCTGAGCTTTATAGATTTGCATGCTGAGAAATCCTAATTAATATATTTATTATGTTTACTTCATTTGGACTATCTCTAATTTTAGCTGAATTGATAGAAGAACCTACAAGATTAGCATGAGTTGGGATGTTATAACAAGAGTTTTTGGAAGAGGAACAAGGTCTAATGTTACTCAGCCAAAAATCCTGATTTGTCCTTCCCACTCCAGAATAGAAACTCTTCTGCCAAAAGACCCACAGAAACCTTAATCACATATTTAGTACCTAGCCAGAACTTAAAGGAATTAGCATATCACAATTGGCCAGAGTCCTAAACACTAAGCTAATTACCCTTGAGCTCTGGTGAGTGCAGATTAAAGCAGACAGTTGAAGCCATGAATATAGTAAATGTGTCACAGCAGCCCTCTGTCTTGAACATAGTGACTCTGAGTTTCTCTGTTCCACAAATAGTTTTTGGATTGAATACCTTTCTTTCTGTTGCAGGATAGAGAGCTTGACCTTGGCTTCCATACATTTCTCCTAGGATTGTCTAATATTATCATTTAGAATTATGGGGAGAAAGGTTTTACTGAAGAGGGTTCAATGTGTTGTGGATTCATATGGTCCTATTTCAGTTCCTTTTCTTATTGATACTGCTTTTTATACTGCGTTCGTGCAGTTGATGAGCACCTATTGGACAGTGCATGTGCTGTCAGAGCATTGGGCATGTGTGTTGATGTTTAATTAGTATTTGATGAAGTTTCTAAAGCTTAATTTGGTGCTTAATTTGGAGGAAATAGTTATTCCTAGGAACACCCTTAGAAACAAGGCTACCTCTTATCCTTTTTAACACCATTTTGCTATTTCCAAATTTGTTGCATTTATTCAAGTAGTTTCTTTTTCCCCCCCAGTACTTGAGAGCACAATAATTTTCCCCCAATCATTTATAATTCTCTTTGAAGGCCAGTTGCAAACCACGGTTTATTAATTTGAATATCACTCCAAATCACATGTGGCACAGAAAATTATTGGAAACTGTAACTTCTAATTCTGGGTTGGTTGCATGGTTTGTTGATTCAGGCATGAGAATATGACTTACCCATTGGCATCCACTGGATTTCCATAGCTGAATGTGGATTTGAACCTTGCACTGTGGGAATTTTCATCCAACATTCAAACCATAGGGATCAAGATGTAAAACTATTAACAAGTATTTCAGTTGTTATTGTTAAAGAAAGGAAATGAGTGATGGATGCATTCATGCAAATCTTGAATGCAGTTTAGAACAGTCCACTTCACATCTGAGCTCTGACCCATCAGTAACTTCCTCAGCAAGAAACTGTTGAGTTGTGAATCATTACACTTTTCAGAGGCAGATTGTTAAGCCTAACAGGGTAGAATTTGTTGTAAATATGTAGCGCATATACTGTTCAAAAAGTGACAACAAAGAGAAAACAGAAAGGATGGATTGGCCTTCCTTTATTGTTACAAGCAAAGGCACACCTGTGTATGCGCTTGCCATATCTCTTTACAGTTTTTATTGTTAAATGAAGTGGAATACTGAGATGTAACAACAGAAAATCTAGCAATAACTATAGTGGAAAAAGAATGATTTTTCAGTTTTTAAATGGTCCCACAATCTTGGGGTAACCACATAAGCACTTCTTTTTTTTTTTTAAAAGCATAACAGCAATAGCAATAGCATGTACATTTCTATACAGCTTATCAGTGCACTTAAGCACTCTCTGAGTGGTTTACAATGTAACAAGCTGGGTACTCATTTTAGCGACATCCTCAGAAGGATGCAAGCCTGATTTGAGCTTGAGCACTTGACTGGTATTGAACTCGCAACTTTGTGGTTTGTGAGTGAGAGGCTGCAGTACAGACATTTAACTACTGCACTACCAGGGCTCTTCTGGTGTTCTTTAATTGCTCTTTAAAAATAATTGTTCATTAAAAGTTCAGTTCAGTTTAGTTTAAAAGTGTCATTAAAAAAAAGAAGAGATAAAAGAGAATACAGATAAAAAATCTGCTTATGTTAATTTATGTGTGTAGATGCAAATTCAGAAATGGTTACTTGGGGGTAAACAGGAACACATAATACATCAAATGGGTAGTGCTATGACCAAGTGTACTATGTTCTTGCTTTGTCTGGGGTCTAGGTGCTAAGTATCCAAATGGAAAATTCAGAACTTCTTCTGTCCCTTCTTAAGATTTCACAGCTTTAAACCACACTGTGGACAATCATCCATAAGACTATCCTTTATAAAGAAGGTCATGTGGCAGTCCTAACAGGCACTTAGAACTAATTCTAACATACAGTTGTATTGAAATACATCAAGCAAAACTCTGAATATGCGATGGGGCTCTCCGGGCTCCTCCCAGCTAAGTGCACCCGCAGATCTTCTAATGATCAAGGGTATGGACTGGAAGGATGGGAGAATCAAAATATTTTCCTTTAGATTTCTTATGTGTTTGGAAGAATTATTCATCTCATATAAGACATGCTTGCATCCAATATGGAAACATTTGTTTTTTCCACAACATACTATTTGTTAAGAATACATGAGCCCTTCAGGATCACACTGTCTAGTGTATGTAGCATCCTGTTTCTAACAGTTTTTGACCATGAACTGACATGTTCAGAAGTTCTATTTCCCTGTCATTGACAACAGTCATCGACAGACCCATCTTTTATAGCAGTATTGATCCTCTAGGTGTTGTGGTACCATATTTCATTTCAGTGTGAGCCAGAATAATCAGTGGTGAAGAAGTATGGGATTTGCAGTCATTAAATATATACAAACCACATGTTCCAATGATTTACATTTGTCAAATATTAAAAACTATTTAAAATAGTGCCAAAACTGTGGTACCAAACTGCACAAATTAAATGTGCATTGTGTAAAGTCATCCTTTGTTTCATCTGTCTTGCTCTTGAATTGTTTAGCACTCAACTTCATTGCCTCTGTTGCTAACATGAAAGCATATTATTTTTGAGGGTAAGCTAGGCATAACAGCATTCATTTTGCAAAATATCATTAACACCTCTGTGTAATGAGTAACACTTCCCTCCATGTAATGAATAGCATTTACTAATTACTCTTCTAATTTCTTTTGGGGGGAATTTTGTGAATTACCCTGAATTGTAGAGCATTTTTTCCTAAGTAGATTCCCCCATTCCAGGAATGAAAAAGAATTGAAAAAATCAATAAGAAACAGTTAATTTTTTTGAGGTGCTTGAGTTGCTCCACAATACCTGCATATTGATATATTCTGAAAAAGTAAATTTCCAAATTTTGTGCTACTGATATGATGTAGAGTTAGGGCAGAAGTAGAATCTCTGTCCACTTTTTCTGTATTGCTCATTATTTTATGAAATCTGACAGTAATACTTTTTTTAGTCATTGTTCCCTCTCCCAAACTAAAAAGCCCCAAATGCTTTATCTTTTCACAGTAAGAAATATGCTTCCCTTTGTTGCCTTTTCTGTACCCCCCATTCCTTTTGGAAGCACTATAGTATCATTTTTGAAGACGAAAGCCATCTAGAATTGCAAAGCACTTTGGAGAACAGCAACGTAATCCCAGGGGGATATATCTGCAAAAAAGTTATGTCATGGTAGGCAAGATGGTAAGGCTAGTTGTGCATTATGGCTTATCAAAGGAATTAAATATAGAATCTGGGTGGGCAATAGAACCTTGTCTCTAGTTCTCCCTTCTGTTACATTTCCAAAAGTGTTTCATCAAGCCATTGAATTTATTTTTGATTTTTTTTAAAGGCAGACAGACTTTTTTTTCTTTTTGAGTCAGTTACATCCTATTAAGCTTCTCAGTTGTTTTCAGCCTCTGGCTGTGAAATAGGAACCACTGCAACATTAAGCTCAGTGTATTAAGAATTAAATAATAGCTGCCCCAAGCCTGTGTCAGGGTTCAGTTTTTAGATAAGAAGAGGGTAAAGAGGCCCTGTTTTTTGTGCCGGGTAGGAGGCTAGAAATAAAAGGCATCCTGGGTTTCTAGGAGGTGTGAAATCACTCCGCCTGGAGCCCTAAAGATCGCATAATTCCATGGGGAGCATTTGTTTAATTAAGTGTAGCCAGAAGTTGTGGAAAGGGTCAGACCCCATCCGGTGGGGCACAACTGCTTTTCTTGTTTGAAAGAGTCATCTTCATTTATGGGCTCTTAGATCCTGCCTCACTCCTATGAGGCCAGTATTTGATGTAATATTTATGGGGGATTATGTTACCTGGGTTATTTTCTCTTCTGCCACTTGCTGTAGCCTTTGGCCTCCTGTATCCAGTTTAGGGTGGAGATAGAAATAGGCTCAGAAGTTGAAGGACAGGTGTTTTATTTTTCTCAGATGCAAATCTGGATGACTCTGGGTAAGGAAGAACGTAGGTCTTTTCTAACCTTCTCTCATGCTAGAGGTGTGTTTCTACTTCCACTCAGTAACAGATGGCTGTACCTTATGCATTGCTTGGAAGAGCGACTTTGGGGATTTGACTATACTGGCTGGGGAATTCTGGGAGCCACAGTCCAAAAAGTAACTTTTCCCAGCTCTAGCCTTATAGTGCTGAGACAGTTTAGTCCATGTAACCAATGTTCCACATTAGGAACAGTTCATGTAGACCCAAGATCTTTCCTAACTTTTCTACTTGAAATTTTGTTTTAAATAAAAGTGTCAGGACTTGAACCTGGGGGTGGCCTTCCCTATGCAAAAAATGAACTTTACTGCTAAATGCCATAGTAGTGTTGGAATTCTGTGACTGAATAGCCCAGTGTCCTTCACTTTAGTTAAAAAATAGTAGGGGCATACCTGAAACTGCTTTAGGGCATCCATTTGGGAGGGGGAGAGATAGTTGAATTCAAAGAAAGTTGAAATCCTTCACTGATACATATCCCAAACATCTTTATTAAACAATCATCTGAAATGTGCAGCATTGTCAGCAATGACACTCCTTCTCTTTGGCTATTTCCCCAACTTAGGGTGCTTATATTCCACAAGTTGCTGTTGATCATGGACTGTAGCATCATTGGACTATGACTCTGGAGACTCAGTCATGGAAAACCACTGGGTGACGTTAGGCAAGTCATATTCTTTCAGCCTTAGAGGAAGGCAAAGACAAATCTCCCTCTGAACAAGAAAACCTCATGATAGGGAAGCCTCTGGGTCACCATAATGACTTGAAGGTATATAGCAGCAGCAACAGGCAACTCTTTTCCATACTAGTTCAAAGGAATCTAAAATCACCTACTAACATTTGCCAGGTACATTTCCTAAACAAGCATCTTGAATTATGCCAGGAAGATGGATATGGGGGAGGGGGTGGTTCTATGCAACTGTTTGTATAAATGTATCAAAGCCTCCAAATTGCCATTGGAATTGTAATTTCCAATTGTGACCCCTGAGCATTGGTTGAGCTGACCAGGGGCTGGTGTTGTGTTCCTTCAAGTCATTTCCAATTTATGGCAATCCTAAGGTGAATCTATCACAGGGTTTTCTTGGAAAAATCTGTTCAGAGTTAGTTTGCTTTGCCTTCCTCTGAGACTGAGAGAGTGTGACTTGCGCAATGTCACCCAATGGGTTTCCATGGTTGAGCCAAGATCTGAACTCTGGTCTCCAGAGTCATAGTCCAACACTCAAACCACTATACCACACTGGCTCTGCCTACCCCAAGATAAATCCTGCAGTGCTGATATAATTCTAGTGATATCACAATGGTAACACAAGTAAATGTTTCTGTGACAATTAAGTGTCTTATTTCTTTTAAAAATGATAAAATACTGTAAGAACATGAAGGCAGAGTGATGATGGTGCTGTACGAGAATCATGTGCAGTAAAAATATGAAATAATAGTAGACGGTAGTCCAGTAGACTGTAGTCCAGATGCCCCAGTATATCAGGGAAGGCAAATCATTCTGCCTTCTACTGACTCTGAGATGTTACAAGTCTTGTTCCTGTTGGTCCCACCTGTAAACTGTGGGTCAGTAGCCATGCTTTTTGAATGATGCACATACACTGCCTCTTCTTGCTTTCCTCCTCATCTCTTTCTCCCTCACCCCCACAATAGCTCCCAAAGATCCACTTTTCCTTACTCAGCAATTCCTGATTTCCCACCATATGTTCAGGCAAAATGGCAGATGTGCTATGCAACAATTAACATAGTATTCTGATTAGGGAGTTACATTAAGATCATTCATAACTTATCATCTCATACTTTAAATGTCTTTCATCTCTGGCTAAATGGTGCTGAGACTTGCAGCTTTTTCTCCATACAAGTATCACACCTTCTCTTCAAAGTATGGAAGATTTGTTCCTGCTCCATGGCTGCTTTTCTGTCATAGGGTTATGATTTTCTTTTTAAATGCAGCTGTTTGAAATCTCTGTTCATCTGGAGGATGCAAAAGTTCTAATATTTTCAACTTCCTGAGATACAAGTCTATTAAGCCAGGCTGACTTTAATTCCTTCCACAAAATTAGGTGTATTGGTGTAATCGACACATAAATGTATCATACGAATTGCTGTGAATTTTTCACATTGACATCACTGTTTTATTGTCTTCATTTTCCTGTGCAAATTTGCATCTATTTACCCTCCCTCTGCCAAAAATGCATAGCCATTCAAGTCCATGCAAAGCAGACAGACAGCCACACATTTGATAATGCACATCCTCATGGATACTCGCTGATACCTGGGTAAAAACTGCAAATATATTTTCTGCAGAGGTTATGGAGTCCATCCCCCACTTGCAAAAAACCCTCAAACTCCTCTGAATTGCATTTGGTGGGATCAAATTATAATCAAATAGAATGAGGAGTATTTTAACAAGTCTCATGACAAGATCATCTTTCTACCTTATGTTTATCTTTAAAAAAAGGGTAAAGGTAGTCCCTTGACATAAATGTCTAGTCATAACCGACTGCAGGGGGTGATGCTCACTTCTGTTTGTAAGCCAAGGCCAGCATAACTACACTGAACGCTGTTACCTTCCCATTTAAGTGGTGATATTTATCTTTTTGCATGCTTTCGAACTTCTAGGTTGGCAGAAGCTGGGACTAGTGATGGGATTTCACCCCATCATTCAGTACTCGGGCCTCGAACTGCCAACCTTCCCATCTTCCAATCATCAGAACTGGCATCTTAACCACTAAGCCACTGCATCCTCATGTTTAACTAAACAACAACACCAACAACGATTTCTTACCTGCCTCTCCCCATGGATCGAGGCAGGGAACAACAATAAATCAACAATGAACAACATTAATTAACACACATTAATTAAAACATGCAACAGTTTAAAAGGACAAATAAGATGTACAAATTTTAAAACAATCCACATTTAAAATTCATCCTCTAAATTCAGAATTTAACAATCAAAATAAGCCTACTGGAAGAGCCTGGTCTTCAGTGCTATTTTAAATTTGGACAGCATATCCAGTTGTTGAATCTTCTGGCAGGTCTAGAGGTGGCTGGAAAAAAAGTCCTGTGGCTGACAGTTGCGAACTTAGTCTTGGCTGACTGGAGTAAATGTCCGCCAGAGGACCTGAGTATATGGGGCGGATTATACAAGGAGAAGTGATCCTGTAGGTAATCTGGATCCAAATCATGTAGGGCTTTAAAGGTAATACCCAACATTTTGTACCGTGCCCAAAAATTAATTGGCAGCCGGTGGGGTGAATCTAATATTGGTGTGATATGATCACTCCTTGATGTCCCAGTAATCAATTTGGATGTTGTGTTTTGAACTAACTGAAGTTTCCAAACTTGGTACAGAGGTAGCCCAGTGTAGAGTGCATTATAAAAGTCCAACCTTGAGGGTACCAGCAATCACTACCATCTTTAGTTCCTTCAGTTCTAGGTGGGGGGGCAGTTAGTGAAGTGATACATCTGAACATCATTCTAAAAGCTTTAGGAAATTGGTTTGTAATATATGGTGCATTAAAACTTTAAAGAACTGAGGGGAAAAACCACCTTTAGGACTTGGATGCAGTTTAAATTCAGCACCTAACAACCTGAAACTTTATAAATGATCAAGAAGATATTTTGAATGTCAAGTCAAAGGCTTTCATGGCCGGCATCCATAGTTTTTTGTGGGTTTTTCAGGCTATGTGGCCATGTTCAAGAAAATTTTCTTCCTGACGTTTTGCCAGAATCTGTGGCTGGCATCTTCAGAGAATGCTTTGCCAGGAAATATTGGGTGTATATATACTGTGTGAGCCTGGGAATGCAAGAGCCATTTTTGGATGTCCTTGTCATCCGCAAACCGAACCTACGTTTGGGTCACACAGTATACTGAAAACCCACACATAAGACTGATACCTGCACAAGAACTCCAGCCATCACCCAGGACAAAAAAGAAGCACAATCAAAACACTGGTAGACGCATCTGCGAACCCCACTTCTTGGAAGATGGACTGAAGCATCTGGACCGGGCTCTACAGGCTAATGGTTATTCCAGCTCAGACATCAGAAGGGCTGCCAGGCCCAGAAAAACTCAGAGGAATGAAGACAAACAGCCACCCAAAGGGAAGGTACTTTTACCATACATCAAAGGAGTCACAGACAGAATAGGCAAAGTGGCGAGGAAGCACAACCTTCAAATGGTTTACAAACCGACAAAGAAAATCCAGCAAATGCTTTGCTCAGCCAAGGACCAGAGATTCCCTCTCACAGCCACAGGAGTTTACTGCATACCATGCAGCTGCAGACAAGTCTACATAGGGACCACCAAACGCATTGTGCAAACAAGAATCAAGGAACACAAGAGGCACTGCAGACTGGGTCAGCCAGAAAAATCAGCAGTAGCAGAACATGCCACAAACCATCCTGGGCATAAAATACTGTTTGAAAACACTGAAATCCTGGAACATGCCAACCACTACCATGTCAGGATGCACAGGGAAGCCATTGAAATCCACAAACACCGGGACAATTTTAACCAGAAAGAAGAAACCCTTAAAGTGAACAAAATTTGGCTACCAGTCCTGAGGAATAGCAAAATAAGGACTCAGCAAATGCAAATGGGAAACCATTCAGAGTCAGGGGCTTTCCCAGCAGATAATGATCACCAATTAGCAGACATTAATCCTTGTTTGCATTAGCCTCCCAGGCTGAGGCCAGCCAGCAACAAAGAACAATACACTTGCAAATCACTCCTGCATTCCCAGGCTCACACAGTATATATACACCCAATTTTTCCAGGCAAAGCATTCTCTGAAGATGCCAGCCACAGATGCTGGCGAAACGTCAGGAAGAAAATTTTTCTGGAACATGGCCACATAGCCCGAAAAACCCACAAAAAAGATATTTTGATTAACCCAAAATATTGATCTCTGAAATTGGTTGATGTGTTCTTATATTCCAATTTTTAAAAGCATTTAACAAAAGAAAAGAGGAATATGTTACTCTTTTTACATCAGGGATCACTGCTTGAGCCACAGGATATTACACATAGGCTGATGATGCTGTGACTAATGTCTACTGTTGGCAGTATTTATTTCTGACTTTTGATCTTTGGTGAAATTGAACTGTTCGAGATTTAGGACAAGGAAACAAAGGATACTTCAACACACTGTTGATCTATAGAATTCCCTACCAAAGATGAAGTGATGGCCATTTATAAGGGGATTTAGACACATTCAGGGAGGATAAGATTATAAATGGCTATTCATAACGAAAAAAAGCAGATAAAAAGAAATAAACTCATTTGAGACGTGGTGCTATAGAAGAGTGCTGAGGATATTGTGGACAGCCAAAAAGACAAATGAATGAGTCCTTGAACAGATTAAGCCTGAACTACCCCTAAAAACCAAGATGATCAAATTGAGATGGTCATACATACCACATCATGAGAACCATGGATCATTGGAAAAGACAATAATACTAGGAAATGTTGAGGGTAGTAGAAAGAGAGGAAGACTGGAGGTCAGATGGATAGACTCAATTAGGAAGGTCACATGCATGAATCTACAAGACTTAAGCAGAGCAATGCAGGGCAGGGGATCTTGGAGGTGTCTCATCCACAGAGTCACCATTAGTCAAGGTCAAATTGAGGGCAGTTTAAAACAACAACATTCATAATGATAACTATATGCTGCCACTGGAATTGGAGCCATTGTTTTTTGCTTCGCTGCTCCAGAGACTGGGACATGAATGGATAGATCCAAATTAGAAGAAGAGAGATTTCACCTAAACAGTAGGAAGACCTACTTGTTTTACTGTAATAGCGGTTCAGCAACGGAATAGGCTATTTCAAAGGATGGTGGACTCTCCATCTTTGAAGCTCTTTAAGCAGAAGTTGTATAGGCATCTTTTAGGGGTGTTGTAATTAAGTATTCCTGCATGGCTGGAGGTTGGAATAGATGGCCTTATGGCCTCTTTCAACTAGCATGCTAACATTCTGTGACAGTTAATGTTGAAATAATTGTGTATCCTAAAAGGGCCCTTGGTCTTGTATCTGTCTCTCAGTGGTCTGGTCCACACATTCTTAGTTTAGGTCCAAGGTTGTAGATTTCTCTGATGACTTATCCTAATGGCACTGAGATCAGAGTCCAGAATACCTGCTGAGCAACATTTTCTACCTATTCTTACATTTTAGGATAGCCAACTTAATGGAAAGTCTGCATTGGAGGTTAGAGCAACTGAAAGCTTGGTAGCTTTTGTGGAAATAAATTAACTGGGATATTATTTTGAATACAGCTATGATTAACTTAGCATTTATTACTTCAGACATACTAAGCACAGCTGGACACTAGAAAGGGATTAAAGGTGCCGCAGCCCATTCTCTTCCATTAGGCTTTTGTCAGCAGTTGAGCAGCTGTGTGAGTTTTTGTCATTGTCTCTGCAAGCAGCATTCCTCCCCCTCCCACCCCACTTCAGAAGTGTTAGCTTTTCCAAACGTGTTCCTTTCAAGGAAGGCCATAGGACCACATACTTAACTTGCTTCATTGTCTTTGTCATATTTGGCAATGTGACATGACGGAAAACTCACAAATATTTCCTCTCATTAAGTGGAAAAGTGGATCCGCTCTCTTTGTCTCTTTCACTCAATTGTTTCTCCCCTTTCATTATCTGCCTCTCCTGTTAGATTGGTGCATGTGGAATACATAAAACAATGAGCAAAAGGAACCACTGCTCTAATGTCATAGACATCAGTGGAGTTTACCCCACATTTGGCTTTGGTCCAAGGTGTCTAAGGAAAAGAGGACTGTGCCCCAGCATTTTCTTTGGTAGCTCACCCTCTTAAAAATGCAAATTCCTGCTATTGCCATATTCTACATTCTTCCATACTGATATGATTGAATTGCTGCCTCCTTTCCTTTCCATTAGGCTAAAATTGGATTTGGCAAGGACATTTGTATTAGAGATTTGGAAAAAGGAGTCTTAGAACTGAGAGCATTTCAGTGGATATATGTGTTGAAAAGGTGTTTCTTTTCCTGTTCATGGACAGTGACATTTTATTGCTTGAATGGTTTTGGGGGTAGTAGTGATGAGGAGGGACATGCTAGTATGTGCTAACCACTCTTACACCTCCCTCTCTGCAGTTGCTTCTCCTTCGTTGCTTTTAATAGCTCATAAGGAGGGCAGGTCCAAACCACAGTGAAGTATCTACCTCAGGTGATGGATGATGTGGGATAGAAGTGAGGCTTTCTAGGACACAACTGAACCTGCTGCCACACTGCAAAATTAATGCAGTTTGACATTGCTTTAACTGTCACAGAACCATTCTATGGAATCTTGGGATGTTTAGTTTGTTTTTCTGTAGCTCACAAAACTACAAATCCAGAATTCCATACTAATAAAATAATAAAATGTTATTTATATCCCGCCTCTCTATCAAAGATAATTGAGGTGGCATTTAGCCACGGCAGTTAAAGGTGTGTCAAACTGCATAAATATTTCAGTGTAGATGAGGCCTGTGTATGTCATGTGGCCTACCCAATTTACATTATTTATTTAATTGATATGTCATGGTACTTTTCATAGGGGATCCAAGTCAACTCACGATACAGATTTTTTTAAAGGCGTGTATCCTGTACCTTGTGCTCTCTGTTTATTTTTGGAATCTGTGTCTCAATTTCTTTCCAATAGGGAATCCAAGGCAACTTACTATATAGGTTAGAACAAATGCTGCCATCCTGTTAGTGACATAGACAGTACTCTTGTTTATTTACTGAATTAATATTCTGCCTTTCTCCTAACCGGGGATCCTATGAGACTCATGACATAGATTAAAATAAAAACTAACATCCTGTTAGTGACACGCTCAGGCTTTAGGTCCAACTGAAGTCTTTGGGGTGGTTGCTGTTGTTATTGCAGAGATAGGAATTCACTACTCTCACATGCAAAAACCCTTTATGGCTCACTTTGTAGTGGCCTCCCTCCATGGTCATGTACGGGTCTATGAGAGCACGGGGCATTGAAGGTGTGTCTGACTATGTCCCTATAGCCATAAACAAATGGAAAAAAGGCATCCTCTGGAGGAAAGTGATCCTACAGGAAGAAGCAGGAGTCATGGGAGGATCTTTACATCTTCCAATGTATCCAAAGTGTTGCTGTTCTTTTCAGTGGGTGCCCCCCGCTTACTTTCTGTTCCCCCCCCTTGTTGCTCTGAATGTCCAGAACAGCCACCGCAGGAGGCCTGAATTATAATTTTACCAGGACCTCAGGACATTGGGGAGCATTGTTGTTGTTGTTTTGTGTCTTCAAGTTATTTCCAACTTATGGCAACTCTAAGGTAAACCTATCATGGGGTTACCTTGGAAAGATTTGTTCAGATGAGGTTTGCCATTGCTTTCCTCTGAGGCTGAGAGAGAGTCACTTGCCCAAGGTCACCCAGTGGATTTCATGGCAAAGCTGGGAACTGAACTCTGGTCTCCAAAGTTGTAGTCCAAAATTCAAATCACATAACCAAAAAGGCTTTGGGGACCATGTACATCCCACACAATTCATTCTAACCAATCCGATCTAGCTCATGGTAGAAAAATGTGTGGCGCTTCAGATGTTGAATCGCAACTCCTATCAGCCCTAACCTGCCTAACCAATTGTGCAAGATGATGGATTTATGTTTCCACCATCTGGAATGCCTCTTATTCCCACCCCAAACTACTCAAGATTATCTTTACCTGGTTTAGGAATAAGTGGCTATGTGCTCAGACTACTTACACTGCACAGACAACACATAGTGTGCTGTGAGCACTTTGTGAATGAAGCTGTAACTCTATCCCTGATTTGCCTGATTTGTTGATTTGTTCCTCTTCAAAAAAGGCAGGGGGAAATCATTACATTAATGAATCCTGGAAGTTGCCTAATATTGTATTGGACTATTTTTTTTGTAACTAGGCTATCATTCTCTACTGTAGCTGTCAGCAACTTTTGGGAGTCTGTAGCAGCAGCCTTTCTTTCTTGTTATGTTATCTGTTTAACCAGAGAGAAGCAATCACACCCATGACCTTCTGAATGTGAGGTATATAGTATATTGCCCACCGAGCTGTGGCCCCCCTTCTCTCTTTGTCACATTCCCTTGTTAATTTATATACTGTAGGAAGTATATTATTGAATAACACAGATAAATCCCACTTGTTTTTCATTTATTGAGGAGTAGTGACATGTCTCATATCTGCAATGAGGCCAGGGCTAAGCAGAGATATTAATGTGCATCTCCTGTTTGGGATGGTAGTATTTCATCTGCTGAATCTGTGAGGTGTTGCCCACATTGTGTTCAGAATCCTGCTATTTTGGTGCAGTGGCCTCAGTCACTCCAACACAGAAGCAGTAGCTTTTGAATGGATGTTATATTTGTTCTTTAAAAGTTCAGTTCAGTTTAGCTTAAATGTATTGCTTATAACCTTAGTCCATCATTGTAAGACTGAAACAGAGGAAATTGACATCATAGAATCGTGATTCATAGAACTGGAAGAGACCACAATATAACAATAGCCTAATAATATTAATAACTGGGCAATAATAAAATTAAATGAATTAACATCAGTACTTACAGAGCAACCTAGTTAAAACCGGGCAACCAAAGTTGTACAATAAGTGTGGATTACTAAGCCAAACACTAATGGTTTCAGTCCTAAGGTTAAAGTTCCACTGTATCAATTTTTAATTATAGACATTAATCTAAGTGTTAGTCTCTACAGTTAATTACTGGAATTTACATATGTTGACTTGACTTACAAATTTCCCATTGATTCAGTGGATCCTTTCTTGCCAGGACTAACAATTGGAATTGGTCTATTGTTTTTACAGGTAACATGTGTGGTATAGTAATTTGGACACTAGACTTTGGAGGCCAGGGTTCAAATCCCTGCTCAGCTAGGTGACTTTAGAAAAATCATACTTTCTCAACATATGTGGTCTTGTGCAAGTCACATTAGCATCAGAGCAAGGCAAAGGGAAACCCCTCTGAACAAATCTTGCCATGAAAGCCTCACAACAGATTTTCCTTAGGATCTCCAGAAGTTAGAAATGACTTGAAGGCACACAACAACAACAACAACAACAACAACAACAACAACAACAAAACGTGCAAGGACAAAATCAGAATAAGTGAAGGAATCCAGTTAATTCAATTATTTACATTTGTCTTTTAGAATTTTGCACATGTTCTGTATTGCTTAGGTAGCAACTCTTCTGAATGTCATGGAGTATTTGCTTAAAAATAGAAACATCTATTTTTATGGGGACCACTGTCTACATATTACCATTTGTTAGCCATGCTTCATATTGTAACTACAGTAGAAAGTGAAATATAAACATGGCCTGGCATCCTGTTCAATATTTACGAGATTGTAAGCTGGACTTGCTGGGTCATAACTTTTAGGAGTTCTATTTATGGTTGTTAATGACTGAACATGACTCCCAAAACCTACCTGCTAAACCAAGCAGCACCCCAGCAGAAGAGTTACTAAGATTTGGCTGCTGGGAAATTATGACTTCAGTGCTCTCCTAATCATGGGGTGTATTGAGACAAGCAGCTGTGACAGGATTCTGACAGGATCTTTCCAGTTGCCTTTTTCAACATACCACATGAGGAGGAGAGCATTGCAATTGTCATTTCCTGGTGCTTTGATCTACAAGGAATCAGAAAATCTTCAGCTGGGGTGCTGTCTGACTTAAGATGTAGTTTTTAGAGGGATTGGCTACAACAATGGATCTCAATTGTCATAGCTACATCTGATGATGCAGGCCACTGTTGTTGTTTTAAAAAAACGAATCAAACAGCAAACCAAAACCTGACCTATGGGGTTATAGACTACTACCCAGACTTCCCAAAGGAACATACTGAGTTCTCACAAAAAGGAACAGACTTTGGAATTTAGGAAAGACATTGTGCCAAGTTCTTCATTAAAATGTTGGAAGCAGTGGCAAGAATATATGGCTGTTACATTATTTCCTTCTTATTCGGCAGCTTTCCTTTGTTAGTTTGGCAGATTTAAACATAACAGTGCTGTCTAGAATGTTTGTGAGGTGAAAACACGTAATATGTCTGTTATCTATACATTTGCAGTGGAAAAGTGAGAAAGCAGAGAGGGGAAAATTGGTTTTGCAAGAGCTCTTACTACAAAGCATTCAACCTGAAGAACCAAGTCAAAGCAGATGATTGTCAGACCATGCAGCTCATCAGACCATGTAAAAGGTCGATCCTATTCTTGAAGTGATAGAAGTATGAAGTAAATGCTGTCTTCAAAAGATGGGGCTGGGAGGATGATTGTAGAGTACAGTGCTGCTGTTTTAAAGTTAGGGCAGCTTCTCACTTGAGCTATAAATACTGGAGCACAAAATATGTGCTCAATCCATCAATTGTGAAAGGCTTGTGTGTATATAAATAGCTGTTCGACTACACAGAAGCAGTGACCCAGACAGGATTTGGACCCCCAATTTGATTGTTGCTGTTCTTCTTGGAATTCCTTTCTTCACCTTAAGACTGTATTTCTTCAAGTTTTCAAACTTGATCCCCTGTGCTAAACATGCTCTGCATAGGTTTGCTGAGAGTATTGCTTTAGTGAAGACAGATCTCTGTTAAGACGTCCTCTGTTTAAACTGGTTTGCAGGTATTTGAAGTGCTGTCTGGGATAAATGTGGTTCGGAGCTCTGAAAGAACCAACAGAAGCCTGAGTGAAGATCTTGAATTTGCCCAAGAACAATTACTTAGTGCCTAGACATCACACTGAACAAGCACAGTGTCCTCTGGTTACACTTAATGACATTCCACTGGTGTGAACATATTGTATATTTATTTAAGTAATACTAATTATTATTTTAAGGATTGGCAGCATGGTATAGTGGCTTGACCATTGAACCACAACTCTGGAGACCAGGGTTTCAAACTCCATTTGGTCATGGAAACACACTGGGTGACCTTGGACAAATCATATTCTTTCACTTTCTCAGCAAGACAATGACCGCCTCCCCAACATAGTTGCTTAACTAAGTAGCTGATCTAGAATCTTGTCATTGATTCTATATCTGAGTCTTTAGACATAATTAGCATGCACACATTTAATGCTCATATTTGCCAATTTCTCTTGTTTTTTGGTAACATGCGTCATTTTCTTTTGAGCTGTACCTCCTGAAATCTCTAACTCACTATAGCCCTTTGTAGATAAGAAGTCTACAGCAAAATATTTCTCTGTGGTATGGTAATAGTAGTTGCTATTGCTTAAATTTGAGAAGCATTCAAATTTGTGATTTCTCTACTTGAAATCTGAAGTGGTATCATCCAGGAAGGGACTGTACCTAGGACTGCCAGATTTTTGGCCCTGGCCCTGAGCTTCCTATGTTTGTGAGTCATCTCCAAGTGGGAGATAAAGGGGCAAATTATCCACTTTTAGTGGGCTCAGCTCCAAGCAAGTGGAATGAGCTCAGTCTTTTCACAAAAATCCAGTCCTTTCCTGCATCTGGCAATGATTCAGTGCTACCACAGCCTGCTTGACATCAGTTGTAAAGCAGAGACAGAGCTGGGTATCCTCTGCTTACTGATGATATCCAACCCCAAAGCTCCAGATGACCTCTCATAGCAACTTTTTTATAAATGTTGAAAATGTTAGGGGACAGTATTCACACACCCCTCCCCGTGGAGCCCCACAAGCTTTGATCAAAAGGCTGAACAACAGTTAGCTAGCGCCACTCTCTGGTGCTATTGACCAAACAACCCAGAAAGATACCATGGTCATAGATATGAAATAACAGTGAAACTTCCAGGAGGACCAATAAGATCTAATGGGCTCGACAGAAGGTCGGAAAGGGATGGTGAGACGCCACCCCTTTCTGCCCTGGAAGCAGGCCACTGCAATCACACGCCGCAGCCTGTGCACGGCTCAAAAAGAAGCCCTGAAAAGAATGGGTGCCATTGGATGTGATGCACGAGGCACGTCATTGACATGCACACCATCTGAATGCGCGTGTGCCAAGATGGCACCCAGGCAATGCGGTAGGGCTCAGGAGTGTGTAGACGCTCTGCTCTCCCGAGCCCGAATTTTGGCCCCAAGCCGGTGCATAGTGCCAGTCTGTACCGGGCCTCAGTTCCAATATAGGTCATCCATCAAGGCAACCAAGGCTGTTTCTGCCCCATAACCAAGCCTGAGATGGGTCCAGGTCATCTATTTCATCCAATAAACTTTGTTGTCTTGCCACCACTCATTCTGTGATCTTACTTAGAAAGGGGAGATTAGAGAGTGGCTAATAGATACCTAGGGAGGTGGGAATCTAGCACTTAGACTAATTCCACCCTCCACCCCCCAAAAACGTTTTACAGTTTCTTCTTTTAGAGAGCCCTCTTTCAAAAAACAAACAAAACAAAAACAAAAACAAAAATTTTACAACTGCCAGCACCAGCCTTTCTGTGACAGTTTTCATTAGCCAGGATGGGCTCAAGTCTAACAAACAAATGGCTGGCCTCACCCCTCCAAGCAACTTCTCACATCATGCTTCTTCAAATGCAGAACATTTTTATAGGAAGTCTATTTAAGTTGGAAGGGGTCAAACATGAGTATTTAAAAATATAATTCTAAGAGGATGAAAGATAGCCCATAAAGGGTCACTTACCAGAAGCCTTTAAAAATGTTATAGGCGGGTTACAGACCGCCCATTTGGGGCGGGCTACACCCGCCACTTTCCCCGGTGTATCGGGGCCTCAGCTGCCAGAACAAGCCGCTTCCCCGCAGCCTGGAAAGGGGTGTCTTTGGGGCTTCAAGCCCCAAGGACACCCCGCAGCGGCGGGGAGGAGGAGAAAGGGGCCGCTTGGCCCCTTTCTCCTTTGGTCTGCTGGGCGCAGCCGTCTGAAGGCTGCGCCCAGCGAACCAAACCAGGAAGAAGCTCCGAAACGCTAAGGGCGCACTATAGAGACAGCACAGCCATGATGTCCTCATGGCGGCGGCTGTGTGGAACGGCTGCCGCCATTTTGTGCGTGCTGAGCGCGCACTAGGGTTAGGGGGGTGCGGAAGCACTGCCCCTTCCTAACCCTAGTGTGCGCTCCGCATGCACAAAACAGCCCGTTTGTAATGGGCCATAATCTTTTACCTGTTACTGAATGTATACATTTAATTTCATACTCAGTTACTGCTAGGGGGCCTAACAGATGGCCCAGAAAAGCCCGCTTTCAGATGGCTTGTGGGCATGGTGTTTTGATGGTGTACATCCCCAAGGTTCCTGGCAGTTGTGCTGGGCAATCACATGGGGGCGGCTTCCAGCCACTCCAGGGGCATTGCATTTTGATGACCCTTTTGGGTCAGTCTGCACAGTCATCTTTCAAGCATATTCTACTCTCCCATCTCTTCTTTATGTTCATCCATGGATCTTTTGTTGCATTTAACTACAGTACTCCAATGCAACATCTCATACCTGCTCACCCCCAATCATATGTTTTTATTTGAGCAATGCAGTTCTTCTTATCTCTTTATCAAAGAGGGGAAATTGTGAGTTTGAGAGGCATACTTATCTTTATAATGATTACATTTGAATATAATTAATGTCTCCAAATGATTTTGCAGTAGGACTTGGAAAAACCTATTTTAAATTATCAACAGCTAGTTTGACTTCCCTTACCTGTTCTGTGAACCAGACAGAACATATTTTTGGAGAAGATAACATTCCTGAATTAAATGACATAGGAAGCAACTTTATTTAGCAACCTTTTAATCAGGATTCCATGCTCACAGCCCAAAGTGTGAAATCTTCTTTTATGGTTCAGATTTTGGGAACTGAGAACCATATGTTATCATGGTTTTGCATTTCTTAGATCTCCTTAATTGCATCTGCATAGCAATTAGTCTAATGCATAAATTTAAGAAAATAATGCATTCATTTGGTCTTACTGTGCTATAGTTTTTGTTTAGAAAAACGTAAGGTGGCACAATCAGTGCATAACTAAAATTACTGTGTTAAAATAGCTGACTTTTCAAAAAATGTACGTTTTGCATTTTCGATCCTTTTTACAGTGTGTGTGAACAACTGCAAAGAGTTCCAGATGTGAATACCCAAAAGATTCTGAATTACTGTTTAATTGGTGTTAACAGGGCACTCTGTGATGCTGTTTTGATGTTAGCTGAAGGTATATTAAAAACCTATGAACATCCTTTTGACAGGAAGGCAAAGCAAAGAAGTTTGCACAAACTGTGAGGGCTATTTCCCACAGCATATTTATGTGCTTACAAGGCAGAGCCTTTTATTTGGTGGCACTCTGACTCTGGAATGCCGTGGAGCAAGAAATATACCTGGCGCCAGCTTGCTGCAAAAGGGTTTTTCTTTAGTGTTGTGTGTTTTTCAGTTATCTTTAATTTGGGGGTGAAACAGACGGGCAGGAAAAAGCATCTTAAAGCTGTTTGCTCCTGAATACAGAGCAGAATTTGGGTATTCATGAGGGGACATAGTTAAGGGCTTACAGTTGTGCATTCTTTACATGGATTGTACACCCTTGTCAGGGAATGTTATTCCTGCCGCCATTGATCCCCTCCCTGAAAATGTCCCCTTGCAGTAACTAGGCTTTTAAAAAGTCTCCACTCTCACCATTTGAGACATTAAAAATCCTTAATTGGCTCTCAGGTAGGGAGGAATAAAGGGGGAGATAGGTGAGATGGGAAGGTCCTGTGTGCTAAATCTAGCCCATGGGCTACAGGCTTTATGCTTTTGACTTGGATGCTTTCCTGGTTATATTGGATACATTCATGGATAAGCAATGGGAAAATTATCATTAAGACATGCCCACTGTTCTCTCCTTCACCCATTATGCACTCTTGTCTCTTTTGTATATATTCTTCAGTGTCTGTGTTTACCCAAGAGTTATATGTGTCCCCTCCCTTGGGGGGGGGGAACACAAGAAGCTTCCTTTTTAATATTTCTTCTATGCATGTCAAAGCAAAAACAAAACAAAACCATTTGATTTAAGAAAAAAGAGAACTAGAAAAGAAAGGAAAAAAGCCAAACTAACATTTCCTTTGAAAAATGGATTGCTTTATCATTAGTATTTGAGAATGTAGATGAAAATTGCCTTGAGACTTTTCATTCAGACTATTCTTCTCTTCCATTGGCTTTTTATTAGAGAGAAGAGGGAATGAAATGGACTTGATGAATCTAGTTTAGACCTAATTCTATTCTGAATAAATCATAAATGGGAATTGGTTTTATTTCATGTTTAAGTTGCTGTGAGCTTTTTTTTTTTTTACTTTAGATACTTTGTGTCACAGGTGCAATTTCTTCTGATGAATGTTTTTCCTAGATGAATCTGATGTCCACTAGAGTAGATTAATAAGAACATAAAAGTAATTAGCTTATAATATGTTCTTTCCCCCTTTCCTTTTAAAAAGAATATATCATTAAATAGAATTATCCTTTTGGATTATTGCTGACATATTTAAAATGTAATCTACGGAGAGGCAAACCATAAACTTTGTGATGTTGTTGGGTAATGGGGAATTAGAGTGGGTGTCATAATCCATTTCATTGCAAACAGCTTGTGTAGAACCAGTTTGAAAAATGCCAGATATGCCATGTTATGCAATACAGTGAGAACAATTTTGTAATGATGAAATAGATGGTACTATAAGGATTCTCATGCATACACCCACATACCAACATGGAAATATACAGAGTGTGAGAGGAAAAATGAGAGCAAGAACATCTACATGAAATACTTTTTGGGTTGTTAAAATGTAAAAAGATAAAAGTAGTTTCTTGACATGAATGTCTGGCTGTAACCGACTGGAGAGGGTGGTGTTCATCTCTGTTACTAATCTGAAGAGCCATTGTTGTCCGAGGCCTGCTCAGGTGGTCATGTGGCCAGCATATGTTCAACTGTACATATCTGCTATTGTATGAATGTTTTAGTCATATTTTATGATATATTTTATATATTCTTGTATAAATCTCGAAATTTTAGTCAACAATAGATCCAAGAAACCTGGGTTGAATTATCCATGGGTCAATGTAGGTACTATACAGTACTTTTAACTCTTATATATAAAAAAGAACCTTCCCCTTTTCTGAGTAGAGTGGTAAAAGCAAGAGATTATTGGGGCACCTAAAATATCATTGTATCCTCTCCAGGAAGGTTCAGTGGGAAAATGGCAGTGGCAGAGGATCTTTGGTGCTTCTCCTCAAAGGGGCATGGAGAGTGTATATGTGTTTCTTTCCTTAGTTTGCCTGTAACTGCTCATCCCCACCCACACATCATATAACTGTTTACTATAGTTCCCTCTTCATCTATCTAGCACCTAGAGTGAACATAAACAGTTATGCTGCTGGAATTTTGTAAGTTCTTTGGCATTGTTTTCCTTTGCTCAGTCCTTTACATCCTTTGTTACATGCCCCTACATTTTATATTTGGCTTATCCACGGGTCATATCATAATTTTGTCCCCCAAACCTGCCCTTATGTGAGGTTGATTATTACACAAGTACATACAGTAATTAGATGTGTATCGACCAATGTTTACATGAATCCTGCTGTTTCATCAGAAGTTACTATGTGTTAAAAGAACTTTGATGGTGGTAGCAGACCTCATGAGCTACCTCTGCTGCAGCCATGTGCCTTCAAGCTGTTTCCAATGTATGGCAACACTACAGTGAGTGACCCAATCAGCCTATATTAGAGTATATAGCCTAGTAGACATAAAGTGAGAATATGATCTTTGAGAAGGATAACTGGTCCCATTATGACTTTGTGCACATTAGCAAAAATGAGGGGATATTTCTTCTGCTTGATAGCAAAGGCTAAGTCATACTTGCCAAAAGAGGGCTGGAAAGGACATAGAAGGGAGTACAATTCACTGGAGCTAAAGGTTGCAGATTAAGACAGAAATTCAATATATTTCATCATAATGGGAAAGACTGTAACCTGTGTGTCTTCTCAGTCTATTATGCTGGCGTGCATCACTGAAAAGCTCTTGCTTTCCACTCTTGCAGTCCATAGAATCCAAGAGTCATGGAGTTGGGAGAGACCATAAGACCCATCCAGTCTAACCTCTTGCCATGCAAGAAAACATCAAAGTACTCCTGGCTTCAGCCCTCCAGCCTGTGTTTAAAAATCTCCAAAGAAGGAAATTCCCTAACACTCCAAGACAATATATTCCGCCGTCGAGCAGCTTTTTCTGTCAGAAGTTCTTCCAAATGTTCAGGTGGAATCTCTTTTTCTGCAGTTGGAATCTATAGCTCTGTATTCTAGTCCTTGAAGCAGCAGAAAACAAGCTTGCTCCATCCTCAATATGGTATCCCTTCAAATATTTAAACATTGCTATCATGTCATGTCTTAACCTTCTCTTTTTCAGGCTAAACATAGTCAGTTCCCTAAGCTGTTTCTCATAGGGCATGGTTTGCAGACCATTCACCATTTTGGCCGCCCTCCTATTAACACACTCCAGCTTGTCAATATCTCTCTTGAATTGTGGTGACCAGAACTGGACACAGTATTTCAAGTGAGGTCTGACCAAAGTCTATCCTTGATCTAGACACTACACTCCTGTTGTTGCAACCCAGGTTCTTTATCTCTAAATGGATGAGGACTGGCACTAAAATGAACCAGGTTCAAGCAGTCTATAGTTTTTGTGGGGTTTTCAGGCTATACGGCCATGTTATAAAAGTGCTTTTTCTTGACATTTCGCCAGGAGCTGTGGCTGGCATCTTCAGAGAAGCAGGTCTGTTGTTCAACTTCAAATAGAGGCTATCTTCTGTAAAGTATGGTGTGGGGCCACCCTCAAGCAAAGTTACACAGATTCGGTAAAGCATTCACGTTTTCATTTGGGAGGTACAATTTCCAGCATTTTAGTGCCTCTTATAGAATATCAATTCACCTGTCAAATCAATTTTGCAGTAGGTGGAATTTCTTTGACCTGGACTTGCTCCAGAAGTCCCAGATGGTAGCTGTGGGCAGGATTACTTTTTACCAGTTGTATCTGGTCCTTGCCATTATCTTTTTTTTTAAAAGAATATAAAAACAGTTTCAAGTTGCTGGCTTTCTTGTTCTTTTGTATTTTTCTATGGATCCCTGTTGCTACATATTTCTGACTCAATACCTTAAATGGCTGCAAGATTCTTAGAATATTAAAGTCATTATAAATAGAGGGGGTTTCAGAAAGTAATTGTACAAGCTTTAGCCTGTAGGTTTTGAGACTAGTCTTTTGATTGCTGAGTTTCTTTTTCTGTCCTTTCTAAATGGGAAGAATTTGCAGATCCACTCATGGTGAGGAATAAATTATCCACTTTTTATTCATATTTCCATCTTAGACAATTTTAAATTAAAGGAAAGGGTTTATGGTTCAAGTTACCATTTCCCCCTTTGAATCCTCCTCAATGTTTTTAGTTTAATTTGACTTCTGCAATTAATGTTTGAAGCATCTGAATCTTACTCAGTCAGCCTATACTGAAGTCAGTATAAGGATGTATGTGTGTTTTTAATTCAATTTTGGCACCATTTTTTCTGTTTTGAAGAAAGAAAACTAGCAGTGTTAAGTCAGGGCTGGTTCTGTGTATTGCAGAGTCCATGTTGGGGTTCCCACCAGTATACTGACTTTCCTTGGAAATCATTCTGTGCTTGTAATTCATGGCTTAGAAAGCAAGCAGTGGACATCAAAAACAAGTACTTTTGCATGTACCATGTTGGTTTTATGTTTTCCAGTGTTGCTGGTGTTGGCTGCGGATACTAAAGTAATTATAGTATCATAGAATCATAGAGTTGTAAGAAACCACAAGGTCCATTAAGTCCAACCCTCTGCTATCCAGGCATGCACAGTCAAAGTATTCCTGACACATGACCATCCAGCCACTGTTTAAAAACCTCCAAAGAAGGGCCCACCACACTTTGAGGCTGCACATTCCACTGCTGAACAGCTCTTACCCTCAAGAAGTTCTTCTTCTTCTTCTTCTTCTCGTAACCTTTATTTAAAAGCGCTGTAAATTTACACAGCGCTGTACATACAATCTTTTAGTCAGACGGTTCCCTGCCCTCAGGTTACAACTCAAAAGACAACGACAAAAAGGAGAAGGGAGTGGTGGTGGGGAATAGGATCAGGTCCAGCAGATCTTCTCCACCTCCGAGCCTGGACCAAGAGATGGACTGGAGGAAGGGCTTGGCTTCTTAATGAATGGTTAAAAGGAGGCTTCCTGGGTCAGAGAGGGTTCGCCCTGGGAACGCTTCTCTAAACAATATAGTCTTTAACTCATTTTGAAACTGGGTAGAGAAGTTATGAGGTGTGCATGTGGGAAGAAGGTCCACAGTAGTGGGGCAGCAAGCGAGAAGGGACGAATTGCGAGGAGGGCAGTGGTAGTCCTACACTGTGACAGGAGACCTTGACTACCAAGACGAGGGTGCGGAAGGATGTAAGGAGAAAGAAGGTCAGATAAGTAAGGAGGGGCCAATCCATGGAGGGCTTTGAAAGTCAGTAACAAAACTTGTACCGGATGCGAAAGTTCTTCTTGATGTATAGGTGGAATTTTTTTTCTGTAGCTTTTACCATTGCTTTGTGTCCCTATCTTGAGGCTGTAGAAACTAAACTTGCCCCAGGTTCATATGCCACCCTTCAAATATTTAAACATGGTTATCATTTCACCTCTTAACCTCTTTTCCCCAAGCTAAACAGAGCCTAAGCGCTCATCAGAGGGCATGGCTTTCAAAATACACTGACGGTTTGTTCTTGTGGCTGTGTTATTTGCTCTCAAGATGACATCAACATAGGCAACCATATGAATGTGAGACCCTCAAGAGCTCTGCCATAAATGGTTTGCTGAGATCTTGCAAACTCAGGGTTGTGACTTCCTTGATTGAATCTAATTACCTGTAGGGAAATCTTCCTCTTTCAGTTTACTTCTAGGAAATAAACCATATTATCAATAGTTTATTTCTATTAGGGTATCTTGCATGTTTTTGACTGTGTTGTACTGTACTCATTTTAGTTTTCAAGCTGGTGTCCCAGATTGGAGGAAAGGGGTTTAAAAAGATGAGTTATAATGGGGATGATGATCATGATGGTGGTGTGGTGGTGGTGATGATGACAGGCATTTTAACTGACAAAAGCCAGAGTTGCCCAGTTCAGATGCAAGGAGAACTAAACAAGATGGGATTCACACCCCCACTAGTCTTGGGAAGACCATGCTTTCCTTTTTGTGAAAATGCTGAAGAAACTAACCTGTACCCAAGTATGTAATTTTGGGGCCAATTTTTGAAATGTTTCATCACTTTTTCATGAGGGAGGATTTCTCTCTGATGGCCCAATGGGCTGTTTTAGGCCTAACAGAGTCCTTTTACCCATCAAGTAGTTGGGAGCCATGGCTAGTTTGGGGAAAAGCCCCTCATGGACTTAGACAGGTCAGGAACATGCCCCCCCCCAACACATCAAAAAACTCAGAACAATAGTTGCAAACTAGAGGAAAAGAGATCCACCTCAAACATTAGAGAAACTTTCTGACAGTAAGAGCTGTCAACAGTGAACACACACTCTCTCGGGAGTGTAGTGGAATCTCCCTCCTTGGAGGTCTTAAACAAAGGCGGGATGGCCACGTTGTTGGAGTGCTTTGATTGTAAGTTCCTGCATGGCAAGGTGGACTGGATAGCATGGAGGTTTTTTTTCCAACTCTATGATTCTATGATTCTATGCTTCTAGTGACTAAGAGGGCTTCAAAATAAAAAGAAGGGTTATAGGGATGTTCGGGGGGATGTGCTGAGCCCCTGAAGCTGCACTCCCTCCCCAACACACCTTGAAGTAGGCTTAATAGAGCCTAAACAAGTTGTTCATGTTAAGGAAGGACAAGGGAGTGAGAATAGCCCTGATGCTATTTCTATTTTTGTGAAGTATGGTTTCTGAAACGTAATAATAATCTTAATAGGCCAATTTGGTTATTTTTCTCTTTCTTCCTCATAATTCCCAGTGCTCCAACTTTAATTTTATCTTGCTCAATTCAAGCCCATGCCAGGAAGAAATGTGAATTGTGGGTTGCAATGGCCTAGTGGTAAACAGTATTTCTGCATAGAAAACAGCAATTCATGCACAGAAAATAATACTTCTGGGCAGAAATTGCTGTTTATGTGAATTTGTGCAGAATAGGTACCAAGTACAACCTGATTACACAGGAAATAGCATTTTCTGTGCAGACAATTATACGTGTGTGCAGAAATGTGGATTTTTTTGGGGGGTACAGAAAATGTGTCCTTTTATAATGGCAATTAATGTTTGAATCATTTGGGATAGCTCATCTGAGTGTTACTTTGCTTTTGGAATTTCATTTGCTTTTGAATTACTATTTTTTAAAAAAATGAAACTGTGGATTGTTGAAGCGGAGAGTAGAATCTGTGACTATGGAGGTCTGACTGTATATTGTATACTGGATCCAGTTCTTAAAACAGGTAGGCAAGGTGTCTTCGGCATTTTAATGAACCACGCTGGTGATTCACATCCATCAGTGAGTTTGCACAGTGAGATTTAAAACGTTCTGGTTTGCCTTTAAATTTGTATGACTGCAGCAAGCAAATCATCCTTCAAAAGAAGTACTTCTGCTTTAAAAATTCCATAATCACAAAAAGTCAACATGGGTTTCAGAAGAAAGAAGTCATGCCAGACAAATCTGATCTATTTCTTTGAAAAATTACTAGCTGATAGATGAAGGGAAGGCTGTGGATAGATATATCTTGATTTCAGTAAGTCCTTTGACAAGGTTCCCATGACATTTTGCAACAAGCTTGTAAAAATGTGGGATAGACAAGGTAACTGTTAAATGGATTTGTAATTGGTTGACTGGCCAACCCAAAGGGTGCTCAACAATGGCTCCTTTTCATCCTGGACAGAAGTGACCATTGGAGTCCACAGGGCTCTGCCTGGCAGTGTTATTCAACATCTTTATATGACTGGATGATAGAATCAGGGGCATACCATCAAATTGCAGATGAGACCAAATTAGGAGAATAGCTAATACTCCAGAGGACAGGATCAAATTCAAGATGACTGAATAGACTAGAAAGCTGGGCCAAAGCTAACAAAATGAAATCAACATGGAGAAATGTAAGGTACTGCACTAGGGCAAAAATAAATAAAATGCACAGATATAGGATGGGGGACACCTGGATGAATGAGACTACATGTGAAAGGGATCTTAGGCGGGTTCTAGACCGCCGCTTGCTCCGGCGGGAGCCGCAAGCCATACCGCGCGGCTCCCGCACGGAGCAAAAAAGAAGCTCCAAAATGGAGCTTCTCTTCCGCGGCGCACTGATGACATCGCGAAGCGCCAAGGGCGCATTGTGACACATTAGGCCGCGCGACGTTCGGACGACTCAGCGTCCGATACGTCAATATGGCCCCGGCCATGTAGAAGGGCCAGCGCCATATGTAGGACACAGTCCGTATTAGACTCAGGGGCGTCTAGAAGAGACGTCCCTTTTTAAAATGGAACGTCCTGCGGACGTCCCAACTGCCGGTGTGAACGGGCCTTAGAGTCCAAGTAGACCACAAGTTGAAATAAGTCAACAGTGTGATGCGGCAGCTAAAAAGAGCCAATACAATTTTAGGCTGCATTAATAAAAGTAAGTGTCTAGATCAGAGAGAAATAGTGCCACTCTATTGTGCTTTGGCCAGGCCCCACCTGGAAATGTGTCCAGTTCTGGGCACCACAATTCAAAAAGGACATTGAGAAACTGGCGTGTTGCCAAAGGAGGGTGACTAAAATGGTGAAGGGTCAGAAACCATGTCCTATGAGGAATGGAGGGAGCTGGGCATGTTTAGCCCTGGGGAAAAGAAGGTGAAGAGGTGAATGATAGCCCTCTTTAAACATTTGAAGGGCGTCATATTGAGGAGGAGCGTACTGTTTTTCTGCTGCTCCAGAGACAAGGACCCAGAAGAATGGATGCAAGCTACAGGAAAAAGATGCCACCTTAACTAGGGAGGAACTTATTGACGTAAGGGCTGTTGACATTGGAAGACACTCCTTGGAGTGTAGTGGAGTTTCCTTCCTGGGGAGGTCTTAAAACAGAGACGGAAGGCCACTGTCAGGGTGCTTTGATTGAGATTTCCTGCATGGCAAGGGGTTGGACGGATGGCCCTTGTGATATCTTCTAACGCTAGATTCTAGATTCATAAAAACCAGGTACATGGAGAAGGCACAACTTGTTTTTGAAATCAATTAGCACCCTCTGCAACGTGCAGTAGAAGTGCTAATTGGATTCAAATGCAGACATGTACTCCCCAATATGCTTTGTTTTTTAATGGAAGTGCTCATTCAAGTCTCTTTTCTCCCCTGCCATTGCTATACCACCACCAATGTCAGTAGTGGTGAAGTGGAGGGGAGGGGTCCCTGCGGAATAAGGAAGTGGCAATATGGTCACTTCATCCATGGACTGAAAATCTCTGTTTAATATTCTTAAATAGAAAATTCTAGTAGTTGTGGTGTGACAAAATGGATTGTGTAGTGGATGGAAAAGAATGGAACAAAATAGGATATGATCAAAGGAGTAAGCAGAAGCAAAACTGATTTAAATTCATTAACACACAGGTGAAAAAGCTGGATCATGGGAACATACAGCTGCAGATCTCAGTGTCAAAAACAGGATGCATAACAACTGTATTTGGTATCTGATGCGTGTATCTCAGTATCTATCTGAATTTCACATTTCAATTTATGTGCACTCAAAATCCTGTTACACATTATTTATAATAGAGGAGAGTGTGCGTATTGCCACATGAACTGAATCAATGAAACTGCAGTGGATGTTCACAAACCCCCAAGGAGGCTATATACAGAAGAATGAGGAGAAAGGGAAGGGGTCAAGAAAGAGGGAAGACAATTACATTCTTTAATCTGAACAACCCAGTTTGTTTCAGGAACCATTCAGCTTTTTACATTGAGTGAATTGAATTACTCAATGAACATCAATGCATTAGTATTAAGGGACATTTCACTAGTGCAGCCAAAAAGCTTATTATAATAAGGACAATTTTTTATATTACTGATGTAATTTTACAAACTGAATATTAGTTTTCTTTAAAACTGGATCATAGCCAATGGCCAGTCAGTGGCTTGTGGAATTGTAGTGAGACCACCAGCTAATTTGGAAGAATCTTGGTAAACCAATTGAATGTAACAAAATTTATGTATGATTTCACATAACAAGAAGTAGAGGAAAATGTGAGAATGTATGAGAAACACTGCACTTCAATGTTGCCGCCTCTTTTTCTCTGTGTTTCTCTGTACTGATCTAGTCAACACTCTCTTTGGATAACGGATCCATTCAAATACAACTACAATGATGGATTGTTCTTACAGCCAAAGTATGTTCAGACTGGTCTCCTCCTTCTTCTCCTTGTCCAGAGGAAGGAGATTATTCAAACTTTGATCTCCTGTTTTATATCCAAATAAGGGGGGGAGGTCTATATTACCATGTTATTTTTGTAAAAAACCCAGCTTATTAAACCAGGATTTTCTAATTGTTAATTAACTATAGCTTGCAGCAACCATATCTCCCCCATGTTAATTGAAATAGGAAACCAGAGTAAGTAGAAATCAGGTCCCATGTCAGGGTCTGTGGAACGTTTTTAAGAGGAGGTTCTCCACAGTGGCTGGCATGTTGTTATTTTGGTCACCTGCAGGTACCATCAAGGAGAATGCAAATTAATTTCCTATCTATATCACTGCAACATCTAAATATAAAAAACTCTTATGAACCCAATATGTACTTAGGAGTGTCCCACCATGTGTTTCAGCAGGCTTGCTCCTGTGTAAATATGCATAGGATAGTTTGCAGTTAGTCTTTAATTGTGGAGGGCTTTTGCTGTCTAACATTTCTTAGTGCTAATATTATTAGTACAACTTTAATTGATAATGCCTGAGGAAGATAACACTCATAGGAGTCTAGTGGGTCCAATTTTGCTAGATCAATTCAGGAGGGAGAGGTCAGGCTATCTTGTCTTGGGTGCAAGAAGTTTTCTTGAGTCCCCAATCCTGTCTGTTCTGATGCCCATGCCGTACAGTACTAATAAATCAGACATAGAAAATAAAGGCTGCTGTTGTAGATGGGCCCTGAAGAGTAACGTGGTCACATCATCATGATACTAAGACAAATTGGTGTGTGTGTGTGTGTGTGTGAGAGAGAGAGAGAGAGACATCTTAGTGGGCTCAAAGGGGGCTCATATATATATCTTAAAAAGTTCCACCTCAGGTGAGTAAACATATCATAATCTGTCGGCCTGTCACTCCTTAGCCTCCCACCTTAAAAATAATTTTGGCTTCATCTTACCCAAGGGTAGCAGGTTGCCTTAGCGTGGCAGGGCAGATTTCCTGGGAAGCAGTGTTCCTCCTCCAATGGTGTGGAACAGCCTGGGAGCTGCTATTACTGCTCCCTCATACCATCCTTCAGTTGCTTCAACTCTGCGTGGTGAGACTGAAATTGTTGTTGTTTATATTCTCTCTGGCCTTCCCCCAAATTGGGACCAAAGTGTCTTATAATCAGTGACACACTAGAGGAGTGTGTGTGCTGTGTGTGGTGTGTGTATGTGTGTGTGGCAGACTACATTAGGTGACATCTCAGAAGGGGGTGACATCTGGCCTGGCCCTTCACACCACTGCAAGAGTATGTGTGGTAGGGCTGCCATGTGGCAGAAGGCACATGCTTCTGCTGGCCCTCCCTGCTGCCCGGGCTCCCTCTGTTGAGGAGTCAATGTCAGTGGGGAAGAAGGTGAGGGTGTGGATGCGTGCACACTTCTGCCAGCCTCTCTGCTCACCCTTGTCCCTTCCCCAAGGGAACCAGGGGCAGCAGGAGAAAGGCAAGGGTGGTGCACGCATGAGAGCAAACAGGGAGCCTCTATCTGTGCACACCTAACTGCCAAGCGTCCACCCCCTGGCAGTCCTTTCAGGTGTCACTAGGCGTGGATGGCAAACTAGCTGGAGGCAGATAAGGAAGGCAGCGGAAGGGAAAAGGGGAAAGGGCACTGCAGTGGGTAGTAACCAACCCTAGTGGTGGCACTGCTTATAATTATTAAAACAATTGTTAAGTATCTACAAAATACAAAACACAATTAAACAAAAAAACATTAACACTGGGATTAAAACATATATTAAAAGACACCAACACCCCACACAGCAATTAGCAAGCCAGCACATCACTCATCAAACACCTGTAGGAATAAAAAGTCATTGCTTTTCTATGAAAAGAAATTAGGAGGGGCCAGTCCAATTGCCTGGGAAAGTCCAACTGCTCTGGAAAAGGAGTTCCAGAGCCTGTGGACAATCACCAAAAAGACCCTCTCTAGTTTCCACACCAGATATACTTGTGATGGTGTTGAGACAAAGAGAAGGGCTTCCCCAGCAGATCTCACAGAATGAGCTGGTTCATAAGGGAGAATGATCCTTCAGATGAAGCATTAGCTAGGGAACTGAAGTGGGAAAGCAGTATAGAATAGTGAGTCTGGGTTGAAAGGCACATAACTCCCTTCCTACTCAACTATTATCACTTGTGCAGGTTGTTTGTTGCTTTCCCTCACTATTAGAGCTGCATATCCATATTGATCTTCAACTATTTTTTAGTTAAGATGGTCAGGAATAAATTCCAAGCATTATACAAATGCTACATGTTGAATATTAAGTGTGGCACGTATTCCAGCACACATAGTACTCAATATGGATCATGTTCAAATAAATGCATAATGAGTTTGTAGGTTACAATTATGCCAAGGTTCATATTAAGTAGCATACAAGAAGATTTGGAGAAACAGTGTCTCTTCTCTCCGAATTTATAACAGTAACACACTTGTGGGAGGACAAAACAGGCACAAACCTTGAAGGAGCTTAAAGCAGCATGTATGATAATGTTCTGATGCTTCTGTGTGGCAAAGATACTTTTGAAGATGAGATTGCAGCATCAGATCAAGAGGTGGTGTGAAAGTAGTTCTTCGGATCAAGGGGGAAAATTAGACAGCTCCAATATTACTCAGCAAAAACTACTCCAGATCAATTGCCAGGTTATTTTAGTGGTAATCCATATGCTTTGTGATATTTTCTGAAGCTTTGTATTGTTTTTTAAATTGGTTGTTTAAAACACAATGTTTTAATGTAAAAATAAGTTAGATGGTTCGCAACAGTTTTGTGAAGAGAATGCACAGTCTTGTATTATTTACTGTTAAGTGCTTCTCCTGTGTCCTAAATGGTAAAGAATGGTAAGTTGTCTATAAATCCAAATGCTCAAATGTCCTAAGTTAAATTATTAAGAAAGACAAACCAGTTTTGTTTCACATTTTAAATAAAAGAAGGAGAAACTAGAACCACTGCTCCATCTACTGGGTGCAGAAAAGCACAGACAAGAGTTCATTTTAAAGGAATGCTCATAACAAAATTAGATTTAAGCAAAAAAACTGGCTTCATTCTCATTGAACAGGAATGTAAAAGATCTTAAAAAGCAAAACAAAGACCCACAAGTATAATGGCAACCAACTACTTTATTCAGAACATAACTGTAACTAATTACCATATATTCTCGACTATAAGTTGACCTCATATATACTGTTAGTCGAAGGCAAGTTTTGGGGCCAAAATTATGGATTTTGCTATGACCCATGGCTAAGTCGAGGGTAAAATTTAGGGGAACATAGCAAAGGATTTAAAGGATGAAGCAAGCAAAACAATTCCAATGAACTTATAAAATCCAGCAGCCATAACTCTATGTGCTTATCCTTAAGATTGGATGGATAAGAGAGTAGAGGGGGTTGGTGCTTCAACATATATACTCTTGTTTTTCATCAGGAGATGGTTCCTTCTTTTAAATAAGAGTTAAGATACAGTACTTACATTGACCCATGGATAAGTTGAGTCAGTTTTTTGGGGTGAATTTTTTTTACCTTAATTTCTAGACTTATATATGAGTATATACAGTACTTTTAGATTAACTGTTCAGGCTCTGATGAGGCCATAACTCTTAGGAGCATTTACATATAAGTAATTTGTATTATGTTAGGGGCAGAACAGACTGCTTGAAAAGAGTGGAATGGGGCGGCCCCAGAAGCCAGTCTCTCCAGAGCCGCAGCAAACCACTTGCCATGGCCCCAATCCGCTCTGAAGCTGGCCCAAATAGGAGCGGTAACAATCCACTCCTATTTGGGCAGGTAAAAAGCCACCTTAAGTAGCCTGTCTGCAACCCCAGACGGCTTTTGGGTGCTCTAAGCAGTGTGCAGTGTGTAAACACCATGTCCTCTGGCGCTGAAGCCAACCCTCAGTGATTGGCGTGGGCAGCTTCCGGGCATCTTGGGATATGGGCATGTAAATACTGCACTCTCAAGCTGCCCAGAATGCAGCTTAACTTGCTGGTTGGTTCCAGCCCTTAATAGTGTTAATTGGTTGTGTTAACTTTTTTAATTGCTGTAGTTTTTTTAAGGGGGAAGAAAATAGGGGATGTGGGGGATGGGGAACGCAGTTTAATTTAGTTTAGGGTTAGGTTTGTAGATTAATGTAATTGAGGGTTTTTTATTGTCTGTTTTTGATTTATAGTTTTGCTTTGTCTGTTTTATGTTTTTAAACCTTTTTAAAAAAGAAATATTGTAGTACAGTGTGCTTACTATGTCCACAGATCTGACCACCTAACAATCACCATGCCCCATATTATTCAGTGGTGGTGCTTCTCATCAGGGTTCCTGATACTTGAGAAACATGTCTTTCAACCATTTGCTAAATATCTGGCCGTGGTGCAGTTGCCCGAACCACAGTGTGTGTGGTGTGTGTGTGTGTGTGTGTGTAGGATGATTTGAACAAGAAAAAATAATATGATGAGAATTACATACAAGAGGCCAGCCATACTGTGTGGTGGTTTGAACTTTGGACTACAATCCTGGAGGCCGGGTTCGATTCCTTGCTCGCCAAAGGACGCGCCACTGGGTGACATGGATGAATTACATGCCCTCAGCCCCAGAAAACTTGTGTTAGGTTCACTGGAGGATCTCCACTGTAGGGTCTCTATAAGTCAGAAATGCCTTGAACACAACAACAACATTATTTGCACACTTATAATAAAGTTTGGTTGTGTGACATTATTTAAAACATTAAGTGTTGAAATGGCATCCTCCCAACTTCCGTCAAATGGAGGCTGAATTCAGTTGATTTCTTAATTAAACAAAGCAAAGCAAAATGCTTAGAAAGACTTCCCACTCATAAGCCAAACTGCTCTTATTCCCCCAGGAGGCACTGGTCTTTTCACAATAGTAATAATGTCCTACAGGATATCTAAAGTTAGCACTTAAAATTTAGGTGAAACTCATTATGTTTCATGGTGATAGAAGACAAGCTTTGCTACATAGGCTTGGTTTTCAAGATAAGTGGACTAAAGGAAGTTAATGGCAATTCTTTAGAACATTCATAATGGACATCCATGCCTTTTTCAAATGGAAAGGAGTGGACACCATAAAAGAAAATGAAGAGAGAAAGGGAGAGGGTGGGGAATGTCCTTCTTTGGAGGTTTTTAAAAATAGGCTGGATGCCCATCTGTCTGGAGTGCTTTGATTATTTTTTCCTGCATGACATGATGTTGTGGCTCTTCTGAGTCTATGATTCATACATATGCACATTTAGAAAATGCATTCCAGTTCAATTGGATACACAATACCCCTTATCAGGGTATTAAAGTCTATGTGTCTGATCAGCTGCTCTCGTAGAGACAGCTGATGCAAATGTTCAGACCTCCTCTTGTTCCTTCTTATGGTACATACCTTTAACTAGGACTTGTATTGGACCAGGCTTCTAAAGGGACATGTCCTCAAGATCCCCAAAATAAAGGGCTGTCCTATGCAGTGATGGACACGTGGGTACCATAACAGGATTTTCAAAAGCCACAGTGGGCGAAAATCTGTTCTTTGGCCCTACGAATGTCCACTGCCTTTCCTGTTGGTTATTCCCACTTCCCTTGGGGAGGCAACTATTGTACATTACTCAAAACATAATTTCCTGCCAGTTATGGACTTGTAATTCTCAACCACTTAAGCAAACAAGACTATTAGATACCGCTTCATACTGCCTAAGCAGTGTCTAAGCGGTTTACAACTGTAAGCTAATTTGCCCCCAACAATCTGGGTACTCATTTTAGCGACCTTGGAAGGATGCAAGCCTGAGTCGATCTTGAGCCCTTTTGCTGGTCTTGAACTCACAACCTTGTGGTTTTGAGTGAGTGGCTGCAGTACAGGCATTTAACCACTGCGCCACCAGGGCTCCTTCAAGATGTCCATTCCAGTTAAGGAGAAGCTTTACAGGAGTTCTTCTTATGTAGTAGTGAGGGTCTCCCCCCCTCCACACCCCATAACCCGCTTCCCCAAAATAAAGAAGAGTAATTTTACTTAATGACAGGAAGCAAAGGCAAGTGAGGGTGTAGATGGCTGTTTTATGACAGGAAAGAGGTTTCAACCAGGGAGAAATGACTGGTCTTGGAATCTGATCAGACATTTCAATTTTAAGACCCTTGGTGGCATAGTTGTTAAATGCCTGTACTGCAGCCTCTCATTCACAAACCATAAGGTGGTGACTTCAATACCAGTCAGGGCTCAGGTTTGACTCAGGCTCGCATCCTTCCAAGGTCGCTAAAATGAGTAAGTACCCAGCTTGTTGGGAGAAATTAGCTTACAGTTGTAAACTGCTTGAGACTGCTTAGGTGGTATGACGTGGTATATAAATGAAGGTGTGAAGTGGGGGGGGGGAGCTTGCATTTCAAGCACTCCTTGGTCTTACACCTTCCCTAATATCACCAGGAGGTGAAGTGGATTTATCATGTAAATATTAACATGAGTATTAATCCCTTAGCATGCCATTGGTTCAAAGGGGGTTTACTGTAGCTTTTCCCTTTTTTTTTTTTTTTTGGAGCTTCTGCCTACAATTTTATTTATTCACTTTCAAAGGGTTAGCTTCAACATTCGTCCTGCCTAGAGTAGACCCACTGAAATGACTTGGACTGGTTGCTCTCTATTCACTTAAATGTCATTGATTTTCTATTGCTCTTATGGCCCCTTTCTGACAGTTTTACAGTTACAGGTGAAGCAGACACCAGAACTGGAGCCATGTTGGTAACAATTTCCAATCTAGAGCACAGGGATGGCAACAGTCTATCATGAAAGATCGTGATAGGACTGCATTTCCAAGCCACAAAATAAGTTGTCCACAAAAATTAAAATGGAAGCACACTCACTCCCCCATTACACATGGGGAAATGCAAATACTATTCTTGCCCCTCACAGTACAATTTATTGTGTAGTGATTGAAAAAGAAATCATTTTTTTATGAATAATATCTGAAATTGCAAATTGCAATTAAGGTGAAGGGGTATATTGTCCACTCTTTTGTTTCTTATCTATTTGCATTTATTCAATGCCATGTTGTGCTCACACTGAGTTCTAAGAGACTGGCAGCATATAATCTTTCATTAATCAGTCAGCAATTAAATTTACTTTAAAAATACTGTATTTTGTTCATTATAGGTCTTTCAAAATTATCACGACAATATGTCTGATCAAAATTATTCATTTTCTCCCCTTAGACACAAATGCCCAGACAATTACGAGTGCTTCTCAGATGCTGCCTGTCAGAGAAATTAATGGATTAAACAATGCACTTTAGCTGCTTTTGTCTTTTTATCCAATAAAAAATTTAGTGGCTAGGGAATCAGATCCATTGCTTCAATAATTTGTGTGCTGTGTGGAAGGAAACCTGTAAGAACAATGTACTTAAAGAGATTAGAATTACTACCACCATCCAGTGGCTTTTGTCTGCTGTAATAAAATACAAAGTTTTTGCAACTGGAAAAAGAGGCATATTTACATTTTAAAAAAGAAAAAAATAGATGACTAAGGGGCTGTAGAGACAGCCTGGTAAGAGGTGGCTCTATGCTGCCCCTGACAGCGCTGGGTTGTGGACGCGGCAACTGCACGTCCCCATACAAGGGGTGCCATATGTGTCGCAGAGCACTTGACACCGCTTGTGTGCAATGCCATTTGGGCGCTGCACATGAGGGACATCATCATGGCACACGCTGTCTGGACAGGCGTGTGCCAAGATGGAGGCCCACAGGCAGCAGTAGGGCTCTGGGTGTGTGAACCCTAGGGTCATAAACTGCCAGTCTGTACAGCTTCTTAGTCTTCCAACCATAGTGATCATTGAAGTAAAAGTTGCTCCCTGGAAAGTTTCAGAGTGTTACAGGGGGAAAAAAACATTACAAACCCAACTACCCATGTTAATTACTTTTAACAATTCTGAGGCTGTATGGTCCTGGAGCAACAAGCAGCTCAGTTGTTCTTGAATTCCTTTGCTAATGAGGGACCAGTTTTGAATAGTATCTGAGCCAGAAAATAGGGCATAAGGGCAACTGTCCATTATAGAAAGCCCCATGAAGAAGGGGGGAACAGACTGACATGGCTGAGTGCGGGGCTTGACGTGAAGAAATGTTCAACTACACTTGTATAAACAAATACATCCCTATATAGGGCATTAGAAGGAGGCAGGTGGGGGGGGGGAGGAAAAAGAAATGTGGCTGAAGTTTTAAGACTAACCAGTTTTTATTGTTGCATGAATTTTCAGGGATATAAAGGTGAAGACAGGTACTTAGGATTCTGTAATGTGTTCTCTCTTGACTAGATTGATCTGTTGTTTCTTCCTTGTAGTGCAGACTGGTATTTTCAGGTATTACTTCACATCTCTTAAAATGTACAACTAGGTGGTTGCTCAGCTTCCATCACTTATTCAGAAAGTGCGCTCTCAAAATCTTGAGGAAGCAGGTTTTTGGATGTCTATTCCAAGGCCCTAGAGTTTTTCTGATTTGTCCCAAAGTAACTTGACATGGGCTCCTCTTCCATGGCATTAGATTCAGAGAGGTCCTTCTTATCCTCTGAAAAAGGTTCCTCATTTGGGCACATGATGTCTTGTTAGAATTGCTTAGGAGTTGTGTTTTTTTTTAATTCAAAGGACAATGACACAGTAAGAAAACACACATGAACACACATCTACATTTGCTTGGTCTTTTGGAATTACTTCTTACACTCCTGGGACACGTTAGGCTCACTCTGTTTTAAGTGCCCTGAAGGCACAGGAACCAATCCCTTCCTCCCTTGCCTCTTCTCCATTTTACTTTACAGAAGTAAATAGAAGAAACAGGTGGTAGCTTGGGGCTTGTTCAACCAAGTAATGCTTTTCCACCTTTCATGAGAAGCTTTAAAGCCTTTTTTACAGAAAGAGTCTGTCAGGACTGCTTGTGTGATGATAAAAGCAGACCTGATGACACATCTGTTGTATTATGCATGTTTCCTCACTTCTTTCTACTAGAATGCAGAGAAATTCCCATTCAGCCTCTCCTGGGGGTGGGATTGCTAAAGGGTAGACTGAATATACAATGCAGGGAAGACAAATGGATGGTGAATGAACTGTCCATTGCATTGAACCACATCAAAAGTACACTGGTATTCATATGGTTGCTTGAGCTGCTTCTCCTTCACTTGCCTGATTTCTGTACAATTTTAAGAACAGCTGTATGGTGAAAAAAGACATATGTAATTTATCTGTTATGGCTGGGCAATATTCTTTTCTCATCCATGTGAAGGCCTTCTCATTTTATAAGCATGATGTTCTTTATATTGCTTCCTCTCTCCAGTATCAATCCCCCCCCACAAAAAAACCACGCATTGCTATGTAATCTGCATTTAATTGATCAAACAATATTATAATCAAATGCTTGTTTGCTTTTGATAACTTTTGAAAGCTCATTTTCATTAGTTTAATCTTCTTAAGAGAGAGATGAGTGGATGGGGTGGAAAATCAACTATGTATTTTGAATTCAGCAAGGCTGAAACCTCAATAGAATCTACCTCCAGGCTTTCCTCAAACATCACCAGTGGGGTTTTTAAAGATTAGCAACCATCCCTAGCCTTTACCTTTTATCTGAAGCTTCAAAATTGCTTTACCATTCTTGATCTTTGTAAATCCTGACATTGTCTGCTTATTAGAAGGAAGCAGGTAGACCAGGATTTACAGACATTTAATTCAGGATCAAGGGAGAGCATATGTGATATGTGTTGAAATGTTAATTCAAAACTGGTATGTTTATCCATGAAACTAGATTTTTGAAATGAGGTCTCTGAAAATAATTTTATTATCTTTGGCGGTTTACAGACCGCCAAATAGTACGTCATCAATACGTACTAGGGTTAGGAAGGGGCGGTGCTTCCGCACCCCCCTAACCCTAGTACGTATTGAATACGTACAAGATGGCGGCGCCCTGTTCATACGGGCGCCGCCATCTTTACGTATCGGACACTGAGCATCCGTACGCGTCGCGGGCATTGTGATGTAGTGAGTGCGCCCCTGGCGCCTCGCTACGTCGCAAACGCGACTTAAAAAGAAGCTCCATTTTGGAGCTTCTTTTTCGGTCCACGCGGGAGTCGGGCCGTGTGAAGGCTCCGGCTCCCCCGCGGACCTACTGGCGGCGGCAGCAGAGCGCCGCAAAGCGGAGGTATGTACCCCGCCCTTGCCTCTAATTCTAGCATTCCCCAAACATGATAAAACCTCTTTGTGATGCTTGAATATAAATTCTAGGAATGAACAAAAATGTTTTTAGATTTTCAATTTCACATGAATTTACCAGTTTCACATCTCCTGGGACTACCAATGAAACAGAATTTCAGTTTCTTTCATTAGTGAGGCTTCCCTTAGAGGGAAGAAATATGGACAAAACCATGCATTCATTCCAAAAATGTGAAAAATTAAAAGTATCTACGGTAGATTGAAAAAGAACATAAACACAAGAACAGATGTGCATGTGTTGGTAAATGTTTATATTTTGGTGAGCAAAATTGTGTACAAAACATAAATGAATTTTCAAAATATGCATGAATTTCAATGTGGTGGGGAAAATCAGTAGGAAACTGAGGCGCGTTACAGACGGCCCAGAAGGGGCCGTCTCGTGCCGCCGCCGGTTGCAGCATTCGGGAACCGCAGCAGCCAAATGGCATGGGTCCCGGTAGCTGCCAAGAAGGAGCGTCATTTCCGGGGCGCGACGTGCAGACGCAGAGCGTCTGTTACATCAAGATGGTGGCGGCTGTGTAGAACGGCCGCCGCCATTTGTTACGGACAGAGTCTGTAACAGGAGTAGGGGCGTCTAGAAGAGACGCCCCTTTTTTAAACTGAGACGTCCTGAGGACATCCCAAATGGTGGTATGTAACCCGCCCGAGGCACTCTATGAGAACACAGCTAGAAGTTTTTCACAGTCCTAAAGAGATTCTGATTTGAGTTTCCAAGAATATGGACTGATTTAAATCTCTGTACTCTAAATCACTGATCAAATCCAGACTGAAGTTATGAAGAGAAAACCCTGATTTAACTCACTGATTTACGTTAAAACATTCCCAATACTTCTCCATTTTACTTGAATACTGCAGCAGATATGATCCATGAAATAAGCTAAGCTGTAACTAGGAGGAGATAATTGCATACATTTTAGAGAAATTACTTTGTATTACATTATGAAGTAGTACATACCTTTAAGTAGATTAGGAATCATAAGTAAATCATTCACACAGACATAAGAGCACAGTTAATTCAATTAAATTTAAAATTTTATATACGTGTCATTTGCTATTAAATTATTGCAGGCTAATGACTGTCCTTTGAATATACATAGATACAGCTTCCACTCAGTCACCTAGGGGCATCTATTCTTATTCTTATTTGCATTATTCTTATTCTTCTTATTCTTATTCCTGTCAGATTAACCTTTGTGGTGGGACAGAGAGAAGTCCCCCCCCCCCAGCAGATCTCAAAGCAAGGGTTGGTTCGTAGGGGAGAATACAGCCCTTCAGATCTGGAGATATCTAGGTGCTCTGCATGTAAGGTTGCCATAATTTGCTACCACCAAACCAGGACAAATGTAGGACAAAATTTGCCTGGAAATGTAGAACATTCAGGAAAAATGGAGGACACAACCAACTAGAAGCCAAAAACATTAATTATTAAAAAAATATAAATTCTTATTTACCCCCCCCCCCCAAAAAAAAAAACCTATCAAAATGGAGGAGATTTTGACATTCTTCCTAGACAGAAGGTACACAACAACAAACATAGTACATCTCAGGAAGTAAAATTCAAATATATCGAGATTGTACCTGTGAGACTAATGCATCTGAGGAAGAGGACTTTAGTCTAGGAAAGTTCATGCTGCCAACTTCTTTCTCCTTGCTGCGGTGGCCCCGCATGGCTCTGCTGCTGCCATAAGAGGCCTTGCCATGGCGGTCTCCTTCTTTGGGGACTAGGCCCCTCACACCTCCCCAGCCATCGGAGAAGGCCGTTGCCACGACAGCAGTCTTCTCTGGGGTCTAGCCGGCCAGCTAGTCCCCTCATGGCTCCTCAGCCGCCGGAGAAGTCCGTTGCCTCATTTCACTTTGAGATCAGAAGAACAAGGTTCCCAGCCATATGATCAAGGCTGGGCACCTTGTTCCCACCTCAGCCAAGTTCACTGTGGCTTTGGTGAACAGCAGAGTAGAACATCTCAGTAATGGGGGAGCTCAGGTCAGCTATGGGGTGTTGTAGATGGCTGTCCCTAGAATATCCTGGCCATTGCAGACAGGACACAAATCTGTAACTATAATACTGAATGCCAGACCTTTCCTTAAAATCTCTCAACTCTAAAGGCCTTCCTGAATAGTAACAGTAACAATGACATCCACAATTTGCTCTAGATCAGGGATTCCCAACTTATGTTTTGAAGAATCCTTAGGCTCTGCGTGCAGTTCCCATGTGCTCCATGGCAGTTTCAGGCAAATGAAAGAAATAAAAATTGAATGAAATTAAAGAATAAGAATATATTCTTATATATATTCCTAAACTCCAGTAACTTGTAAGACATAAGGTAGGCCTCCTGGGTCTTCACCATAGAAATAAGGACACCATGAGTCAAAAAGGTTGGGAACTCCTGCTCTAGATGGTTTGCCAGCCCTCTCTCTGGAACAGGTGTTTCAAATGGGAGGTGAACACAATTTTGTATACGTTTTGCAGTTGTGTGTGTGTGTGTGTGTGTGTGTGAGAGAGAGAGAGAGAGAGAGAGAGAGAACTACAAAATAACATCTTTTCTCTCTCAAATCCCCTCCCTTAGCTGCATTTTTTATTCATCTTCCATAGTATGTGTAGACTTTTCTCTCTTTCTCCCTGTGTGTATGGGCAGTTCATTAGAAAAGCAAAATCTTCTCCTATGGAAACTGCTTTGCCAGCACAGGCAGCACCTATTTTATGGGAACCTGTCCTAGAATATAGCCCTCTGAGGATTAGCTTTCCAATTGTTATATTTCTGTGAATTATAACATGATACAGAGTGCTCATAAGCCCTGATGAGGTATCAACTGAAGGTGGGAACTGTAGTCTCTTTTCCCCTCAGGGCTGCAGTTTTGACTTCTGGCTCTGCATGCATAAAAATAATTGTGTCTAGGGGAAAAGAGTGCCAGAGGGAACCCATTGTGAGTTGGATGAGCAGAATTAAAACCTGCAAAATCAGCACTCAAATATATTCTGTAGCTCTCTGCTAAATTTTGCTGAATAGCTGCATTCTTATATGCATCCTTGAGTCAAAGTTTTGAGCTTTAGTTGGTATAGTCTTAGATGGCTAAGGGGTGAAGAGAGGCATTCTAGGTTAAGATCATGCCTCAGCTGTGACTTAATTTAGGCAGCCTTAGGCAAACCAAACTGACTGTCAGCCTCTTAATACAGGAGGTAAGGCTAGCTTCAGTTCTGAGCAAGCCCATGGCCTTAGTGCTGCATGGACCTCCTTTAAAGTTGCCCCTTGAAAGCATAGGGGTATGGGTAGCAATGGTTAATGACTATGAGAAATGATTTAAAATTTACCACAATGCCTTCATAGCTCCAAATTAGCATTGTGTGGGACAGTTTTGGAAGTTAAACAGTGGCTCCCATTTGAGGGGAGTGTTCCCTGGTATGCGTGGAAATGGCTTAGGTTCTGAGGCCTTAACAGCTGTCAAATGGTCTAGGGTGCTGATGTCAGGCCTGATGAAGAGAAACAGAAGCCTGCAGGCAATATTTGGTGTGTCATATTCTACCATGTATAGATCTCCCTCTTCTCTTAATCAGCAGGCTAAAGAAGACACTCCTCCTTAAGGACTGACAGAGAGGGAGAAACATTGGAGATTGTCACATTAGGAATGGGGTGTCGTTGTCTCATAGTTTTCTCTATCCTTCCTGCCCAGTTGTGGGAAGGACTTTCACAAATGATCTGCACGATGAAAGTGATTCACTAGCAAGCATGCTGAATCTGTTGTTCAGCTGCTCGGGATGTGCAAGTGAAAGTGATAGCGCAAATCACTTTCATGTGAAAGTGCTTTCAGCCATCATTTCCAGAAGAATCCATTATTACAATGATGGCTGAAAGCACTTTTCTGCTCTCTTTCATGTGAAAGTGATTTGCACTATCACTTTCACTCAGGTCATGGATGAAATAAGGACGATGAAGCAATCCCACCCCATCCCGTCTGTGTGTGATAATCTCCATTTTTACATTAGAGCTCCCAGAATTCCACTGTGTTATAATGAGACTCACCCACTCAACTGCTTAATCGGATGGCAGCCCAGTGGGTCTTTATGATCCATTGGCACCAACTATTCTTTGACAGCCACACACCCACTATCTAATGTGTCCCAAACCTAAAAGACTTTTCTCAATGTTGGTAGCATTTTAATATGTTTCTGAAATCACCTCAGACAGCTGCTTGTTGAAACAAAGTCAGGCTGAATCCAATAAGTCTTTTAGTGGATGCTCACAATGGAAACTATGGCTGTTTACAGACCACCCTTTTGGGGCGGCCTGTTCCCGTCCCTTTCCCCGCCGGATCATAGCCTCAGCTGCCACAGCAACAGCCTCTGAGGCCCCGATCCACGGCTTTCCAGGCCGCAGGGAAGTGGTAAAAGGCCGCTTCCCTGTGGCCTGGAAAGGGGTGTCCTTGGGGCTTCATGCCCCAAGGACACCCGACAGCGGTGGGGATGAAGAGAAAGGGGCCGCTCAGCCCCTTTCTCTTTTGTGTCACTAGCGCAGCTGTGTAAAGGCTGTGCCCAGCAACACAAACCTGGAAGGAATGGGTGCCATCAGTTTGTACGTACTAGGTACGTACTAGGGTTAGGGCGTCTGGAAAGGACACCCTTTCCTAACCCTAGTACGTACCTAGTATGTACTTTTTGCGCATCTGTAATGTGCCTATGTATAGTTACACATTTTAACAGCTTCTTTAGCTTAGTTCTCACAGAACCTTTATTAAACTTTTGTATCTTGTAAAACTTTCTGGTTACCTGTAACTCCACTAGTCATCAAATACTATGTCCCCCACAGGTTACTACAACAATATAATTAAGGACATTCTTCAGCTTTTTCTTGGGTACTTAAAACCCTTTCTAACTGCCCTCAACACAGCCTCAATAGTTCTTCACCACTCAGGGCACACTAAACATCAAACCTTTTGAAACCTACTCTTCCCTTTTATATACTCTCCTGGGAGCAGTTCCCACCTTTTCCTGGCTTCGGTCCCATCGGTTCGTGCCAAGGGTCTAATCTACATGGTATTTCTACACTCTGTGACCATTCTTGATGAGGAAATCTGAGAGTCATGGTCCCAAAAAAGTAAATTTACCAAGCTGTGTTCTCTTCTTCATCCATATTTTCTCTCTTCTCCCCACCTGGACACATGTTCTCATACCTCCCATCAGTGGTGTCCATACCACTGATGTCACTTGGTGCGGGGGGGGGGGGGCTGCTGAGGGAGTGGTGGCAGCCAAAAGAGCACTCTCAGGTCTTTCTACTATTGTAGCAAAACTAGAAGAGGTGGGCTTGGGTCTTCTCACCCCTCAGCAGGAAGTGGGTCTGACCGGATGTTACCCTTCTTCTGTGGTGTCACCCAGTGTGGGCCATACTCCCTGCGGCCCCTGGTGACACCACTGCCTCCCATGGCTTGCATTTTCTTCTTTTCTCTTGTCCATGCTTGCTTTAATATTTGTAAGCTGAGGAGAAATTCACCTAGGTCCAAAATATATGGCAGTAATAATCCAGTTTGAGTCTGTTTTAACTGCCCTGTCTCAGTGCTAGGGAATTCTGGAGACTGTAGTTTTGTGAGACATTTAGCCTTCTCTGTCAGGAGAACTCTGGTGCCACAATAAACTACAGTTCCCAGAATTCCCTAGCACTGAGCCAGGACTGTTAAAACAGCCTCAGACTGGATTATTTCTGCAGTGTTTTGGACCCTAGTGAATTAGTTATAATCACTGTGTGCAGCACCCTCATATTCTCTTTTCTTTATACACTGTGCAGTCCTTAGCATTGTGTGGCCAATGTTTTTTTTGCTATAAGAAAAGCAGTGCAACAAGTATAGCAGCCATAAACACAATTATTCTAATGGAAAAATCAGGTGCTGAGTGCCTAAAGCTATGTAGGCAAAAAAAAAGACCACTGAGAAACACAAGAGAGGTATCAGGATGCTATGGGAAACCATGAGAGCTCAGGTATACCAAAATAGATGCATTATGGTTAGAATCCTGTTAATTAGCTCCAGCTAGTTTGAATTTGTGATTGAAATGTGAATCAGTACACAGGTAAATCCAATTGAGTTGATGGCTCTACTCTAGTGGGGACTAACAGTAGTTACTGCAATAGTTAATAGAATAATTAATACAATGTTTGTTGTGTGTTTTCAAGTCATTTCCAACTTATGGCAACCCTAAGGCAAACCTATCATGGAGTTTCCTTGGCAAGTTTCTTCAGACGGGGTTTGCCATTGCCAACCTCTGAGTCTGAGAGAGTATGACTTGCCCAAGGTCGCCTAGTGAGTTTATATGGCCAAACCAGGACCCCTGGTCTCCAGACCATGCTCAAACCACTAGTCCATGCTGTCTCTCAGTAAATATAATAGTAATTAACTACTGTACTGCATAGTTTTTCTTCCTTACCCTGTGTGTATGTGTGCATGCATACATTAGATATTATGTGTGGCTGTTGTCATTGTTGTTTTTGCTCTTTTACTTGTAAAGTGACATGCATTCTGATGGTGCTACATAAATAAATGATGATGATCATGATGCTGATGATAACAGTAGGATTTAGGTGAATAATTAAGAAAGTAAAATATTAAAGGACAAACCTCCCACCCTCCACAAAATACTGATTAAAAACAAAACATGGAAAGCTGAGTGGCAGTTTTTTTAGGGGAAGGAATGGGGTTAAACTGGAAGCTGGTGAGGGAATAAAATGACTTGTCTCAGAATATGGCATGGCTGACTGACCCTTTAATCAGGACTATTCCACATTGCAGCATTGTGTCACAGGTCCTACTAGAACAATATGCCCAGATCCATTGTAAGAGTTCCAGAGGTATAACACATGGGAAGTAATTTGAACAGTTAAAATGACTTCATATAAATGCTAATTACTCATTGCACACATCAAGTGCTATCTCTTTATGAAACAGATAAGAATGCAGAGTGATTTCTGCAAAAGTTATAAGAAAATAAAATTTGTGGAATGAAAAAGGCGGAGAAATTCTATATTAAAAAGTCAGAAATGCACACTTGGGAGACACTGGTGGAGTAGATAAAAGAGTTATGTAGAGATGTTGATTGGTGTCCCATATTCACTCAAATCCCTACTTAGCCATGAAGCTCCCTGGGTGATCCTTGGGAAGCTGCACTCTCTCTGCCTAGCCGATCTCTTAGGACCTTTTTTATGAGGATATTTAAGATGAAGATTGTAAAATATCGTTTACTGAGAAGCATCATAAAAATGACAAATAATGATGGGAAGCTGGAATATGAAAAGACCTAACATAAAGTTAATTTCTTCAGTGGGAAATAAAAAGACTTCAATGCTTATGTGCAATTATCAAGGCAATTTTGTATTTTGATGGCTGCCATTTTGGCTGTATATGATATCTGCTTTTCTACAGCCCTGCATAGCTTCCAGTTTACCATCCCAAACAACCCATTAACCATACATAGGTTGGCCAAAGCATAAGTATTATCAAAACCCAGCAACACCTCATCCTAAAAGGGACATCCATTTGCATGTTTGGACATTATTATTTAGATACATATCTGGAAATGTACAAATTCATGCTATAATTTCAATAGCAACACAAGATACTTTAGGTCCTAAACCACTGTTTGGCTGCTGTAATGTACTGGATGAGAGCAAACAAATTAAAGCTTAATCCAGACAAGACAGAGGTGCTCCTGGTCAGTTGAAAGACAGATCCAAGAATAGGGATTCAGCCTGTGTTAGATGGGTTTACACTTCCCCTGAAAACTCAGGTTCGTAGTTTTGGGTTACTTCTGGATTTAGCACTGAACCTGGAAGCCCAGGTATCGGCGGTGACCAGGAGTGCCTTTGCACAGCTAAAATTCGTGCACCAATTGAGCCTGTTCCTGGAGAAGTCAGACCTAGCCACAGTGGTACGTGCTTTGGTTACATCCCATTTGGATTACTGTAATGTGCACTTAATTGGGCTGCCTTTGACAAGTGCTCAGAAACACCAGCTGGCCCAAAGAGCTGCAGCCAAGCTGTCAACTGGAGCTGGATACGTGGAGCATACAACTCCCTTGTTGCAACAGCTCCATTGCATGCCAGTCTGTTTCCTGGCACACCTCAAAGTGCTGGTTATGACCTATAAAGCCTTATACGGTTTGGGTACAGGCAATTTGAAGGACCGCATCTCCCTGTACCAGTTCCCCAGAATATTGAGGTCATCAGGAGAGGCCCTTCTCTCTGTCCCACTACCCTCTCGGGTGTGTTTGGTGGGAACAAGAGAAAGGGCCTTTTCAGTGGCTGTTCCCAACCTCTGGAACTCCCTCCCTAGGGAGACCAGGATGGCTCCATCCCTGCTGTCCTTCTAGTGGCAGGTAAAGATGTTTTTTATGCCACCAGGCTTTCACATGATATGGATGCTGTTTTGTTTTTGTTTTAGAAAGTTTTAAACTTTAAATTTTAATAATATAATGTTTTTAATTGTTTGAATTGTTTGTTTTTTAAATTTGTATTTTGTATGCTTTATAGTGTTTTAACTTGGACTGTTTTAGCTTTGTTAGCTGCCTTGAGTTCCTCTCCTGGGAGGAAGGTGGGATATAAATAAACATAAACATAAACATAATAATAAGACACTTTACCGGGTAATCTGTCTGTTTTTTAGTTAGTTGTCAGTCCAAATATATTGGCAGGCAATGTCATACTCTCCAACATTGTGCAGATGAAAAACAGGACACGTGTGGCCAAACAACATCAGAGTGCAGTCAAGGTGGCAAACATTATTCATTGAGAAGTACAGACAAGCTAGGAGGGGCTGCAGCAGTTTGCTTTTGCCTGAATCTTCTGGAAAGTGCAAGATTGTGCCCCCTTCTTTTCTTGACCCTCTTCTGAGTTAACTGAGTGTAAACTAGTTTTGCACATTGAAATCTCTTCTCAGCAGCTGAAATAAGCTGAGGACAAAGGGGGAAAGTAGGAGGAGGAGAGAAAAAGCTGTGACATTTTAAAAGCAGCTGAAAAAGTGGAATAACAGAAGAATAATAGGGACTGTCCCTGCCAAACTGGTATATTTGGAGGGTTTGCAGCATCAAGGATCTGGCTCTTTTTTAATGTGGTTCTTTAGAATCATAGAATCATAGAACCATAGAGTTGGAAGAGACCATAAGGGCCATCCAGTCCAACCCCCCTGCCATGCAGGAAATCCCAATCAAAGCGTCCCTGACAGATGACCATCCAGCCTCTGCTTAAAGACCTCCAAAGAAGGAGACTCCACTGCACTCTGAGGGAGTGTGTTCCAATGTCGAACAGCCCTTACTGTCAGGAAGTTCCTCCTAATGTTGAGATGGAATCTCTTTTCCTGTAGCTTGCATTCATTGCTCCAGGTCCTGTTCTCTGGAGCTGCAGAAAACAAGTTTGCTCCCTCCTCAATATGACATCCCTTCAAGAATTTAAACAGGGCTACCATATCACCTCTTAAACTTCTTTTTTCCAGGCTAAACATCCCCAGCTCCCTAAGTTGTTCCTCATAGGACATGGTTTCCAGACCCTTCACCATTTTAGTCGCCCTCCTTTGGACATGCTCCAGTTTCTCAATGTCCTTTTTGAATTGTGGTGCCCGGAACTGGACACAATATTCCAGGTGGGACCTGACCAAAGCAGAATATAGTCAGGCCCCACCTGGAATATTGTGTCTAGTTCTGGGCACCACAATTCATAAAGGACATAGAGAAATTGGAGTGTGTTCAAAGAAGGGTGACTAAAATGGTGAAGGGTCTGGAAACCATGTCCTAGGAGGAACGACTTAGGGAGCTGGGGATGTTTAGTCTGGAAAAAAGGTTTAAATTAGACCACATTTCAAAGTAAGGCTACATTCAAATCATTTGATAGCTCTTCAGATATAGGACTGTCCTCTGCAAAGTAGGGCAGATGGCTTCCCTAGTCATGCATTGTGAGCCCTCCACTACTTGTCAATCTTTCTATTTTAAAGACCCAAGTAGGCATTAAAAACAAGATGTTTGTTGAACCCTGGTGGCCACATACATAATTGGTGGCTTCAGGTTGTCAGATTTTATATCCAAGTTCAGTTCTAAAATCTTTTTTCCTGTGTGAAAAAATTATGAGGTTTGTTTACACAGGGATTTGTTTTCAGGTAATAGCTCTGCCTTTCTCATCAATGTACAGTTTGATTAGATAGTCAAATCAGGCACAGTAATACTCATTTGGGTATGACTGTAGAACTAACAAAGATTACATAACTTCAGTGAAGACAGTGAAGACAAATATATTTGACCATTTCTGACTACAAATGTAGAAAAGTTGGAACAAGAATCAGACAAAAGTAAAAAACTTGTAGAGATGGGTAGTGGTGGTGGGTCAGAGTCTTTACTCCTAATTACTCAAGTCTCAGACCACACATTTTACATCGATATTATCAGTATTTTTAAGTGCTAGGATTTTACAACTCCTAAGAAGCATCTCTTTGAGACAAGCTAAAAACAAAAATAACCCTGTAATATTTAGGCATAGAGGAACCTTTCTAAACTTTGGCAGTTAACAGCCTGGCTTGCTTGAGAGTCTTCTGAGCTTTGTAATTCTGCTAGCCTGTGAATGTGGTATAAATGGCTTTAGAGGATCAGAAGGCTGGGAGCATTCAGCTGATCACTGAGCCTGTCTCTTCATTTAGGTGATTTTATTTTGTGTGTCTTCTTATGGAATGCTATAGTTTGGATTAGGTGGATAAATGGCTAGTTCAGTTCATCCTCTCCCTCTGTGTCATGGCTGATGTGGTGGCAACTTCATGGAGGAAAGGGGGAGCAAACAGATGACAGGCTTCCATGGAACAGGTAAGAGGGCATTTTAGAACTAAAGAGGCTTGAGCCTATTAACTTCACTGAGTGACAGTTATGGAGCCCAAGGAGGTGCAGGAGAATTTGGAGATGTATATGTGGGGTTCACCTTATTCAGGTCAATTCTGATCTATACTATTTTCACCCAGTTCAAACTGTTTACAACTCCATGTCTCAAGCATTTGTTTTGGAGATGCAGACAGCAGAACCTGGTTTCAGTTGCATGCTACATCAAGGGTGTAGGACTTCTCTCCTCTCGCAGAAATGATTGGATAGTATTCTAGTTCTTTCCATCCATTTAATTCTTAAAACCCTTTTTCATATATATCCAGAGTTAAAGTTAAAAAAGAAATTGAATGTGTCATTCTTCACTGTCAAATAATACCAATAGTAATACAATTCTTCTGTACTTCACCCATACAGATTTTAGTACTGGCTGGACCTGGCCAAGCACAACGGGTCCTGATGGGGGACTCAGGATCAAGGCGTTCAATTATTGTGTCCCGACTGCCAATATTCCGAAGAAGTATTAGTCGAAGACATGATTCTCTTCCATCTTCACCAACTTCCAACAGTACTGTTGGTGTTCACAGCTCTTCTCCCTCCAGCACTAACTCAAGCTCAGGTAGCACAGGCAAACGCAGAAGTCTCTTCCGCACACCTTCCATTAGCTTTCACTACAAGAAGGGGAGTGAACAGAAAACTGAACCTCCAAGCCAAAATGTGGGCATTTTGAATGGTTCTCAGTCTAACCACAGCAATGTCCTACAGAAGCTGAGTTTGGAAGAGCATTTGAAAAGCAGAGGGAGGCATTCAGTCAGCTTTGGAAGTTCTCGAAGCAAGAAGATTACAAGATCATTGACTGAGGATTTTGAGAAGGGGAGAGAGCCATCAGTCAGTAAGAATGTCTTCATAAATTGCATACGGTCTGGGAAGAATGAAGGTGATGACTCTGGCTTCACAGAGGAGCAAAGCAGGTCTTCTGTCAGACATTCCTCAAGAAGACTTCTCCCTAAATCCTTCTCAACACACTACAGGTTTTCTAAGCCAGTTCCTCAGAGTCAGTCAGCGTCCTGTGAGCAGCCGTCTTCTTGCTTATTGGATACTAAACCCAGTGTTGAAAGTGAGTCTGTGTCAGCGAGGTCCTCCCCTTCATGTTCTGCTGAGGTAATAGAATGTGTTGGCAGCTCTTCACAGTCACCAATGCTTTCTGCTGACTTGACCACGGTACAGACACCCTCTGAATTTCTTGCACTGACTGAAGATTCTGTTTCAGAGGTTGACGGGCTACCTAACTGTGGAAATTTGCACACAGAAACCTTTGCCCACAATGGTTCTACCTCTCAAATCTTCCTCAGTCCTGTCACTGCTGTCACTGTTGCTGCTCCTCTCCTTTCAAGGAAAGCAGATCATGCAGAAAGTGCTTCCCACTGTGGTGTTATATCACCCAAAAGTCACAGGGCTAGAAATGTACTGTTCCATGAAGCTGGGGCTGTATCAGAAAACTATGAGTCTAATCAAAACTGTGCAGAAGTATTAGTACAAGAGCTTCCTGCTAAACAGACAAGACATACAGAAGAAGCAAACTCAGTAGCTGAAGCACAACTAAAACCATTTGTCTTAAACCAAGGAGAAGTAGTGGAACATTGTCCAAATGCACAGCAACTACTAAGGGATCACGAAGAAATTAGAACACCTGAATCTCTTAGAGAAACCATCCCAATAACTGGATCCAAGAGTATCCCAATGGCATCTGAACACCAGTGTTTTCAAATACAGCAGGGCTATGAAATGAACCATACAAAGGGTATGTATGATCAGTGTTTGTTATCTTCTGAAACTGTTATTTTCTTAAAATGTATGGAGGTTTTTCAAGTACATACAAAAGACATTTATATGGGACTTTTGGACTTAAGTGGGGTGATACAAAGGCATTGTGATCTAGAACTTTGAAGATCTGTGGCGTAAAAGATGTTGGGTATGAAGAAATAATATCACGAAAGAATGATAACTGGTAATTTGTTGCTAGAAAAAAGAGATGTCAGGCTTTTAAAAAGACAGAAAGGAGTGAATTGATGTTAACACAACTGTTGCGCTACAGCATATATTTTAAATGATTATTGATTTCTCAGGTAGGCAACAGCATTGATTAATGTAAAAAACATGATTCCTTGGATTAAGAATTCACAATAAAAAATTAGACAAAACAGATGGGTATGGAGCATAGGGCATATAATGGTGGGAGGATATAATGGTGAGGGAAAGTTGATGGAAATGAAGCTAACTTGTCACACACACTAGTATGGATCTGTGCCAAGAGTGACAAACTGGACACTGTTGGTTGGTTTAGATAGTTAGGCCACTATCTTATTGAAATATGATAAGCATATGACATGCCACTGAAGGTGAGCTCTAGGACCTCCCATGGATACCAAAATTCATGGATGCTCAAATCCTGTTATATACAATGTTGTAGTAAAATATAAAATGGTAAAATCAAGGTTTGAGTTTTTTCCCCAGTAATATTTTCAAGCCATGGATGTGAAATCCATGGATGCAGAATCTGTGGATATGGAGGGCAAACTGTACCGGTCAAACTGTATGGGTCACATGGGCTGAAGCTGCAGTGTCTGGATGCCCCCATTTGTGGGATTCATGTTGAAGCCACTGTTGTCTTCCAATTCCACCTACAGATCATGTGGTCAAGCCACAGTGTGTTGCTCCTGCTGTTGCCCAAATCTTTGAGGTATTCACTCTAGCTGCACTATCAAATCTCCCCTTTAAATTCTCACTTGCTAATTTTGTGCCCTGTTGTCTTTCTCCTGTTATTTGTACCTGGCAAAGTGTGACAAATTAAACTAAGGCCAGATTAAACCGAGGCCAAAGCAAATTAAACTATGCCAGTAGATAAAAGATAGAGCAGATGTCAGACAGGATCTATGTGATTAACCTCATGCAGTGTGTACCAACAGGAAAAAGTACCCAGGGATGGTGAGAAAATGCCAAAATCTAGTCCAGTTGGCATGAGGCAATTCCCTCCCTGCTAGGGCTACCTGCATCCATCTGGAGGTTATCCTTCAGCTAAAGGGGGGTAGGAGGGTAGGCAGTTTGCACTGCATTCCTGGCTCAAAATGGCTGGGGAAGTGAGGAAATAGACCTGTAGTAGGTTTGTTCACTTCCCAGATCACAAGAGATACCATTCACAAGCTGAGTAAAAGTTCACAGTGAGATCTTGGCTTCAAAGTCTCATAAGGACATGCATTTCTAGGGCATGTCCTCATGAGCCAATTAAATCAGTTTCTCACTGCCCTCACCCCGAGCTGATGCAGGGCCAAATCCCTGATTCAAGTGCAGACTCTCTTCACAACATGAAGCCTGTTTTGCACTAAATCTGCCCTAACCCACCCTTAAACTGAATTTTGCAAGAAAATCCAGAGCACTCTGTAGTGATACTGGGGTGGCTATTTAAAAAACACTTTTTGCTATACCCTCCAGCACTGCCACTTGCTGCCATAAGTCACTGCTTCAGAGGTCACAATGAGACAACCAACTATAGTCGGCCCTTCTTATACACAGATTTTTTATACAGTGGTACCTCGGGTTACGAAATTAATTCGTTCCGCGGCTAATTTCGTAACCCGAAAAACCTTCGTAAGCCGAATTGCCATAGGCGCTAATGGAAAAAAATAGCTCTCTGCTGCCCTCCGGTGGCGAAATAGCGCCGAGGTTTTTTCGTAACCCGAAAAAACCTTCGTAAGCCGAAACAATAAATCCCTATGGGATTTTTTCGTATCCCGAAAAATTCGTAAGCTGGGTAATTCGTATCCCGGGGTACCACTGTACACGGATTCAAGCATCCACGGTTTGAAAATGTAAAAAAAAAGTATAAATTTCAAATATCAAACCTTGATTCTCCATTTTTTATAAGGGACACCATTTTGCTATGTCATTATATTTAATGGGACTTGAGCATACACAGATTTTCTTATAAATGGGGGATCTTGGAACCAAACCCCAGCATATAACAAGTGTCCACTGTATATTATTGATGCTGGCTACCTCAGTTTTGACCTCAGAGGGAGTGGATCACACTAGTTGCAGCTCTGCTGGGCAGCACAATGAGACATGTATGTAGACAACCACCTCATATCACTACAGAGTGTCGAGGTAACAGGGGTAATCTGGAGCAGCTCTGGGCCCAGAATACTTTGGGAGCAGCCCAGAATATTCTGGCCAGTGTAGCTGAGCCCATGGTCACCATGAGACTTTGCTCCATGCTGCAAGTGAGGCGAAATGTGAAAGAGAATGAGCCTGCCACCAGCTCACAGCTCAATGTACTCTCCTTCTCTCCAAAGGGTGCTAGTAGGGATTATTTCTCTAGAGTGGGTTTCTGCATTCTGTATTTTCCTAGCAATCTAGAATCAAGCATCCTCATGTTCTTTTCTCAGTGCAACATGGGAAGCTTAAACCAAGAATTAAGTTGTTCCAGTTTGCTCTACTTTTCAGTAGGATGGCTCTGGGTACAATAAGGTGCACAAGAGGCCACATGCAACCAAAGGAGCCCTCTTTCAAGCCACCCAAAAGCACACAGACCCTGAAACACTTTATGAAATGTTGAAAAAATACTGACTTCTTTCTAATCCCAAAACTGACCAAAATTGCTTCAAAACCTATTACAAAATAGGCAGTTTTGTTTCCACAAAACTCAAAAGATCCCCCACAGCTCCTAAAAGGTAGTCAAAGGTTGGCCAAGAATGAAACTGGTCATGTTGTGCATTCCAGTACATCCCCTGGAGAGGTGGGATTGGGGATCAAAAATGGTCCTTGCCCCCTCTGCACTTGCCCCCCCCCCCGGTGTACAAAAGTGTTCACCAGTACCTTATCCAGTGTAGGTGCTCATGGTCTATGTGTGTGTCTCTCTTCACAGTAAATCTTGCCAGTAGTTTCAGCCCATATCGAGAGGGAAGATTTATCGAAAAACGTCTGAGGTCCTCTTCAGAAGGCACTGCTGGGAGCAGCCGGATGATCTTAAAACCAAAGGATGGAAATTTAGAAGAACCGAACAGTCTACGAAAGCAAAGAACAAGCTCCTCCTCCTCAAAAATGAACAGCATGGTGAGTTTTCAGAACTTCAACATGGCAAGACAGTTCCTTCACATGATTAATGGATTTTTCCCTCTTGTTCTTAATGAAAAGTGACAAGAGAGAGAGAGAGAGAGAGAAACAACTGCCAAAATGTGGCACTATGCACATATTCAAAGAAATGGCATGATCTAATAGTGTCAAATGAATTTTTCAGAAGTGTTATAAATAACATTTGTTTTCTAAATAAAGAACTGTGTTAGAATTCTGAGTTTTGTACTGCTGTAAACACATTGGATAGCTGTGAGGACATTATTCTATTTGTCTCAGTTTCATTTCCCTCTCTTCAGGATGCAAATGATAAGACAAAAGCAATCTTATTAAGTGACAGTCCAAATGTTTTACATCCAGAAAGATCCTTGTTTCAATCTGTGACATATGTAGTAAGAGGGATTTCAGGAAATACGGCTCCTAGAGCATGGATTTCTGGATTACAGCTTCCAGAATCACACAGTCAATATGTCCACTGGTCATACTGCCAGGGGATCCTGGGAATGGTAATCTTCAAATTTACTTCCGGGTTTTGCAAAACATCACTCTTTGGGAGCTTGGAGAGGTTTTCCCAGCTGGAGTAGATGGTCTACTGTATAGATGTGGAGGAGTGACATTATAAACCCACTGCATAGGAATTCTGTTATAATAATTATAACAGTTCCCCATTTTTTCAGGGTTGAAATGTAAACATGATGCTAAATCACTAGTAATCACTGTGAATTTTACCCACAGCTCTCTATTACACTGATCTCTTTTGGAAAGGGCAAAGGGCCATTGTCTTTGTTGAACAAAAAGGTATACCAGAAACATCCATCACCTCTGGACAATTTAGCCAGATGTGAGGAATGGTCAGAGTTTCAGTTGAACATCTTCTAGTGGGCCACACATGCCCTGTCCCTGCCACAGACATTCTTTCCTCAGCAAAGACATTTGCCATCCCTGCTTCAAGATGAAATGCCACTTTTGGTTATTTGCTGCATGGAGTGAATTCATAACTCTAATTTTGTAATGGCCCTCTATCTGTATACTGCAGTTGTAGCACTTTACCCCCAGACATAACACAAAGAGGCACCCAGACTTGAAGAATAGGGATCAGACCAGTGTGAGGTGAATATGTACTGCAGATAATTGTTTGGGACATTTCCTTTCACCTGTCTTAGCCCCATTCACTAGTGTTGATGTTTGTGGGAGCAGATCTTCTACATAGTTCAGCGAATGCCCAGTTCCCACTCCAGTATCTGCATGTATGGCTACATTTTTATTGTAAGCTCTTTTCCTTTACGTTCTTGAGTACAGTAATTTGGTAACATCATAATAAGTGCCTTAAATTTGCTGCCTTGGTTTTAACACATGCTACTTCTAATAGTTAAGTGCGCGCGTGCGCGCGCACACACACACACACACACACATATATATATAATTTACGTATGGGATATCTTGTGTAGAAAATGGAATTCAAAACTCTATGGAAACTGGAAGCATTGAAACAAGATGATTCAGCTAGGCTTTGTTGGAATTTGGTAATGTTCCTGAAGAGGGCAGCATTGCTTTGAAAATCATTTTTTAAAAAAAAGATAGATATAATAGCTAGAGTTATCCAATTCAGGGTATCTCTAAGAAATCATTTTTGTGTAAAAGAAGCTTTGTAGTCAGTAAGATGCCCTTCAGACACAAAAGAAAGGAAGCCCTTTAAGATCCCAGTTGTTTTCTCCTTGTCACTGGTAGGAAGTGATGACTTCCCTTTGCCTTGAGTGGCCAGGGAATATCTGGATTCAGAAAGACTGATAAGATAGCAGGTTTCCACAGAATGTTAAGCTAAAGAGCAAAGGGAACCAAGAGGGGCAAACATAAAACAGTATCTTGGTAACGGGTGCTGTTTTCTCCCCCCCAGCTAACTGATCAAATTATTCTTTCAGAAATGTCAGACCTTTAGTATCTAGCTGTAGCTGAAAGCCTGAATGGTAGTTCCAGACATTAGGGAATAGGCAAGCATAACATTAGAACCACAGTGGTATATTGTATGAACAATGCAGCCTTCTTTGTGTTGCCGTTTGCAGCTGAGCTCATTGCAGGAGATGCAGTTTAATTTGATTTCTGTGGTGGTGAAATTATTATTATTATTACCCAAGAAAGGAGCATGGATACCATTAAAGACACCTGCATGTACTTATTAAATTTGTTTATTGAAACCTGTTGCTAGTCTGTTGTAGTCATTATAAATCATATTGATGGTATTTAGTCATATCTCCATCTCTTTTTCTCCTTTTACTTTCCTCCTTTTTCCTTCAGGTTCCAGGGATATGTCTGAGGCTGCATCTGCACTGCAGAAATAATGTTTGATACCATTTTAACTGCAATGGCTCAATGCTATGGAATTCTGGGCTTTATAGTTTGATGAGTCCCTTCGCCGCCCTGAGTCCCTATGTTGGGAGAAAGGTGGGACATGAGAA